>NC_086333.1:61979169-62291169 GCF_032445375.1 Bacillus rossius redtenbacheri
TCTGAAATAAAACCCTATAAATTGGTTAAATAAAGACGTATTGAGCTGAAGTTGCAGTTGTGCACACTCCACTTTATTAATATTACTTATTTATCAAACTTGAATGCATTTCATTATTAGTACTGCAGTTGATGTACGAAAACTAGACTTAGAAAAATGTGTCATTTAGCCATAATGTTCGGGTAAAAAAAAATATATGCGCAATATAACGCACTACAAAAATTGGGAGGTATTTTAGTTAAGGAAAAAATTTATTTTACATGAGACTAAAGTAATAATAAATGACGCTAAAGATCAAAATAATAAGTAAAGTTATGATTATTTAATACCATAAAATGTAATGAAAGAGGATAAATTTATAAAAAATTAAATAAATATAATTTTAAGCATTGTTTTAAAAATTTATACTACAGGCCGATTGCGATTAAAATACAGGGTCATTAATAAATCTTGCACATATTTAGCAAATATACATCAAATTGCTAAAATTTACAATAAAAATTAATGCTATATAAATCAATAGTTTACTATTAAATCATAAAAGCATAATTTATAGTCAAGGGCAAATTATTTGTTAGGTATTACAAACTGAATTATATAAACATGAATATTCATAGGAAATATTCTAGGGCAGAACATTTTAAATGTATTAGAAAATTTAAATATCTTCTAAAGTTTAATAATAGCTCAATTGTTGGAATTGTTTAAAATCCTAAATCAACTTCCATTGCCAAATATCCCCTTTAACATTGAATATAGTTTTTTTCTTTACACACTTATTTCATTTCCCTTAGCTTGTGGATAAGATTTTTAATAAATAGTAAGTATTTAATAGGGCTTGTATAAGAAGTTAAGACCTTGATATGGGCTATCAATTTTTTTCACATTTCTCCTACATTTAAAATTTAGTTTTTTGTTCAACGTTGTGACTTAAAATGATACCTTTACTGTCTTATTTTAGGTTTTTCCTCGCTTTGTTTAGTGTTGCTTTTAGAATCTTAAGTTTGATATTTTCTTATTTGATTATCTTCAGTAACAAGAATTTCATATTTTTGTGCAGGTGAAATGTATTATTAAAACAGTAGCAAGCAATGAGACGAATACAAATAGGATCACTGAGTATGAGAGCACTTTTTAATTCAAGAATGTCAATAAACAGTGATTACATTTAGCTTGTTAATGTGGCTTTTTACTACACAAGTTCGTTTTAATTTATGATAAATCAGTATTTTGTCTTCAATTGAAATGTATCACAACTATTTCTGGTTCAAAAAATGCTATAATGTCTGTATGTAGTTGAATAAATCGTCAGTGGAAATGGTACTTACTTGAAGCACTCTTACTGTTAATACCATTGTAGGTATTACCCTGTACTCTACACATATATACACTTACTACCACTTAAAAATGCTTCAATATTGTTACAAAGCTGCTAAATTAATTACCTAAGCACTGTCAAAGACTGACTGTTTTCGCACAAGCCTTCACTTGGATCACAATTGCCATTATAGAAAACTTGAATGTTATAAATTGTACATTCAAAAATTTACTTATATTTGTATCCTGGTTTCTGATTAGCTGGAAATCAGTGCATATAAACGTTTTTAAGGGTAACAATCACACAACCAAAATGCCAAACAAATTTATTTAGAGCGCAAAAACCCCAGTTTTAATATTTAAATCATACAGAAAATGTTATAGCTCATATAATAATAATGTCCTTACTAATAGTCCTTAGAGGGGTATGAGCATTGTGTCCGCGTTGGAACAATAAGGTGCCTAGAGTAAGAGGTCTCGTAGACATGACTCAGGTTTTTATACACAATATTGCTAATAATGACAAAAGTGATATGTAATATATTAGAAACAAAAAAAAATTAAAATCCTCTATGATATGCGTGTTTTAGCACATCACATTTAAATAATAAAACACCTATACTTATTACTATCCCCCAATTATTTTAATGAAGTAATTTGTTAAAAACTACGAAATTTGCAGTGGTTGTAGAACTGCATTCAGGTAAACATAATGTAAACGCTCAATGTTCCATCTTAAATGCTTTATCGATTATTCACAGTAAAATGTAGTTCAGACCCAACTTCAAAGACATATACCACACTTGGGAAGCACTTAAGACATTTAGTTGTATTTTCCACTTATATTGTCCTGATGAACCTGCTGCTGTAGTTTTTCGGTTGATTTCACACTCACCAGGAACATATATTGTGGAAAATGACCTCCAGAAACTATAGCTCCTATAAAAACAACTTTTTTTTTTTTAGAATTACACTTCAATATCGCGCTTCTATAGTGGTGTTGAAATGCCTGTAAAGTATTCACAACAGTACCTTAAAAAGGAAATAAAAATTTTAGGTTTAAAGAGACTTTCAAACAAAATGTACTGACAAAACGAGATATTTTTTCAATAATGGGGTTTCCAACAAATTTTTCATACAAACAGTTTTTCCAACATTAAAGGTATATTGATTGGTTCGCAACATCAATTTATTTAAAATAAACAATAATTATTTACCTTTTTGAATGATGTAACTATTATGTTCACACTTCCCATGCACAGAATGATTAACTAATAGCTATTAATGTTAAAAGACAAGTTTTAATGATAGATAGCTTTGATTGACTAAAATTAGTTAAATTACCTCCAATTGGCACAATCCAATCAGGAAAAAAGTGCTTGTATTAAAAAAGGTGGTATTGCGTATTTTGATAACAAAATAAAATGTGTTCCAATATAATTATTACAAGCAAAACAAAATTATAAAATTTCTACTTATTAAATGATTTTTTTTAAAAATTAACTCCAAACAGTTTATGTAATTGTAATATTTTCAAGCGAATAAGTTCTTGGTGCTGTGTCGTTACATCAGCATAACATTTTCTTGCGATACTCCTATCGAGTCGTTCCGTCCACGTCATTTGTGCAAAGTGATTTCCAATAAAGAGTAAAAGAAACTCACTTTTTACGTACGTGCGTAAAACAGACTTTTGATCTACGATGTTCGGCTGGCTTATGAGCAGTTACACGTGCCCGCTGGAAATCAGTTCTGTGTAAATAATGCAACTACTTTTACCGATTTCGTTTTCACTTGATTTCCTGAAACCACTCTTGATAAAAAAAAGGGCCACGAATTTTTCTATATGTCATGACTCGAGGAAAGGTTATATGGTGAATAGCGACGACAGCGATAGGTATAACAGCAATATTGAAGTCAAACACCGAAAAGTAATAAAAAACACAACATAAAGAATTCTCCTCAACTACCTCATTTTTATTCGTACATAGAATTATTTTCATATATAATTAGTTCAGGTTTTTATTTAATAACCTTAAATATAATGCCCTAAGTAAAAATATTAATTTAATTCCTATTTGTGTTTTTTTCAAAGTAATGAAAAAAATCTATAGCTGAATCCACACAGAAGTGGCTAAAGGCCTAAAGAGAAACATAAGAAGTAAACGTATCATTATAATATTGTGGGCTCTGAACATTGTAGATAGATTTTTTGGTTCTTATTTATAGTAAAAAAAAACTTGAATTTATACATTACAGTTAAAAGATATGTTTAGCTGTACTTTAAATTTTCATATTTATAACTTTCTAATGAACTAAGGAACTAATTAAATATTTAGTTACAGTTCTTGGTTTAATTTTCATCAATGTAAGAATAACTGTCTTATCTACACATTTTAAGTATCTAACTATGAAATGTTCAAGCAAATGATCAACACAACTGGGTTTTATATGTACTTATTATTATCCTACATGTGTTTTAATTTGTTATGACGAAATTTAATTTTAATTCTATTTTTATAACGAAATTTGCTCTTTTTTATAACACCGTAAAATCTTGGCTCTTGTAAAGACGGACTTAAGCACAATTTCTGTGTGTATTTTTATCTCTGTGTAAAGTTTGTGCAACTTCTCAAAATTGACAGTTCCGAAGAATTGTAGCAGTGGTACCCCGGGTTCCCTGGTGTGCCTTGGAATGCAAGACGTGTTGTTTTAACGAACACCGACCGCCACGCGAAGGCGTTTACAAACACTTCTGACTGAACAACAGGGTGCAGGGGCGTCTCCAGAACAGGGTGAACCGGGCGATCACCCAGCGCTCCGCCTCCATTTGGGCCCCAAGGGGGCACACTATGGACGCTGTTGTGGAAAAGGACAATTAGATTTTACTAGTTTCTTCAGATGGAAAACGTTTTAAAAAAGGAAATTATTGTTTCATAATTTTAACCCCTTAACATGGCTAACACTTGTTTTTGAGGCTTGTTTGTTCTTTGAAATTACAAACCGGTTAGATATCTGCACTTAAGTAGTATAGGATAGCCGGAGCTGGCCCAGGCGCCAGGCGGTGGATTGAAGATTGTCGGTCCGCCATCTTGGATTTGTGACGTCACGGCGGCAAAAATTCCTCAAAGTTCCTCAAAAATGCCCCAAATGACTCAAAATTTCCCGTTTTAAGAAGAAAATTCCCGTTCTCGAGGGAAAAATTCCCGTTTCGAGGGAAAATTTCCTGTTTTAGTCCGTAAAAATCCCAGCGGCTAGAAATGTCCTTAAAGAGGCTTAAGCATCCTTAACTCAAGCCTCAGTTAAGCCTCTATCAGGACTTGACCTTGACCTTTGACCTTGACCCCGGCGACCATTTTGGATCCGCCATCTTAGATCCGCCATTGTGTTCTCGAACATTCCGTCGATGTGTTTTCCGCCATATTGGATGATGACGTCACCGTTGCAATTTTCGTTACGGTCGCCATCTTTAACTTTTTTATTATCCGATTTTAATGAAACTTTTTTTTAAAAATTATAAAAAAATTCACTTAATAAAATTTTAATCAAAAATATCGAAAAAACATATATTTACGACACGGAGTTCGCAGTTCTTGGTTCGAACCCGACGAGTGCAAAAAAATTAAAAATGGCGACAGGCTCCTTCCCTCGTGGTGGATGTCGGCATACTGACTCCCACCACTTTTTATCATCATCTAGTATGACGTCATGGCCGCCATCTTCTCTTCGTCCGCTGGAGATCACCATCTTGTTTTCGTCCGCTAGAGTGCGCTGACGCCATGTTAGTTTAGTTCTTATCCGCTAGAGTGCAGTAATCATTTATTACTGTGACACCCGCCATCTTGAAATTTGGCCGCCATCTTGAAAATCCGTAATTTTAATGCTAGAGATTCGGGAAAAAGTTCAAAATTCATTAAATAAATTTGTAATCTATATACTGATTGAATAGATCGACTAAGGTCCTTGGTTCTATCCCTGACCGATACCAAACGACTTTAATACTTTAAAAAAGTACCACTAAAGTGACAGGTTTGAGAAAATAAAAACGCAGCAAGTTCCTTTAAAAAACTTTTATTACATACTACGCTACTACAAGTACAAAAAAATACACAGACAAATTACTAAAGTCTTGTGGATTTCTCGACGTCTGCATCTGCCACCCACGTATTAAAGCGAGGTGGAAAGCCCCACCACTTGACGTAGGACAGTACATTTCTTCGTTTTATAATCTTCTCCACCAAGTACATATCGGGATACAACGTAGGCTGAATCTCTTCGGCATTGAAGCCGCCATGGATAGGTTTGTGGTCCAAATCTTCGAGGTAGTAGGTCCTAGGCTCTGATTCACGAACATGTGTCACACGGAAAAGTTCGGGACTCCAGTTCGCAGTGAAACCTTTCTCGAAGATACCTTTCTGCTTGGAGATTCGCACAATGTCACCGACGTTAGCTTTACGCTTTCGTGGATCTTTCTTCTTCGTGTTGGAAAACACTGTTTGAAGCAAGCGATTGTCCGTTACGTCCTTTGGCTTCATTTTCGTGGTAGAATGCACCGTGGAATTATACTCGCTTATTAGTTTCGGCAAGATGTCAAGCCACTTGTAATTTCCGTTAGCCGTGAACTGCCGCCACATCTTGGAACGCAAAGTTCTGTTAAACCTTTCGACAACGGAGGCTTTGACGTTACTAAATGTAGAGTAGTGTTTGATGCCATACTTCTTCATCAAAGCCTTGAAGGTTGCATTGTAGAATTCTTTCCCGAGGTCCGTTTGCAGGTGCGACGGTACACGTCCATCACGCAAAATATTGTTCATGGCCTTGGCTACTTCAGTTGCAGTCTTTGATTTGACAGGTCTCGCCCAAGCGAACTTGCTATAAACATCGATGACTGTCAACATGTACTTGAAACCTTTATTCAATCGGGAATACGGTATCATCTCAACAAGGTCCGCCTGGAATAAATCGTCAATTCCACGAACTATGACTTTGCGACGAAGGTATTTTCGTCTAGCAGGAGCATGAAGTTCGCGAGCGATTCCGGTTCGACTCATTGTATGTAGCCGGCTTCCTTCAGTTCTTCAAGTATGGAGACTATTTCGTTGATGTGCGAATAGTTTCCTACACTAAGCGAAGCATGTAGAATTCTAAGGCGATCAACTAATTCATTAGAATCGTCCCAATATACATAGTCAAATATCTGACCACTTTCTAGCTTTTTTAAACCTTCGCCATGTATTGTTAATTCACTGAAGAGATTTGCGAGAATGTCGATTTTTTCATGATCTACGTCTTTATATACACCACTATCTGGATCGTTATCGCGAAAATGTGCATTGGTTAGCTCTAGCAGTTTTTTGTACTCTTGTAAGTCGTTGTGAGAATATCCTTTAGGCTCCCTGCGAAACAGCAATTCGTACAGACCCGGAGTCCCGCGCGTTTTGAACTCTGCTACGCGCACGATGTTTCCTGGTAGAAAGTCTATTTCTTTAGCACCGAGGAACCACTTATTATGTTTTCTGTACACTCCGTAGGTCGTGTCATTATTCCGGCTCGTAAACGATATCAGGTATGGTCGGACCATTGCATTAACTTGATGTCCCTTTTTCGGTATTTTTTTCTTGTGCATGGACTCTGTACTTGTTAAGTCCTCTTCTTCTCGATCTGGTTCATACTTTCTCTTCTTTACAGTCGGCATTTCATCTTCAACTTCTGTCTTCACAATGAAGGCTGGTTCTTCCTTGTTTTTAAGTTCGTCGAGGCGACTAGTGATTGTTTTAAATATCTCCTCATTTTCCATCTCACGTGCAAGTCTGGTTCGTCTAGCAAGTAGATATTTTTCGCGAACAGACTGTATAGCTCGATGAAGGTCACTGGCCAGGTCCGACATTGTACTGGCTGAAAACTTATTGCAAGACCTCCTTATATACTTTTTTATTCGTTCGCAGAAACTTCTTTCTTGTGTTTGGCCAAATCTGAATTTGTTGACGATTGAGATAGTGATGCTTTCAGACTACTTTGAAAAGTCCTCAGATCGTCACGTCTTTGTGCATTCGATACTTCGATCATGTCGCGAATGCGAGAATCCGAAGCTTCCACGCGCTGGTCTATGGCTACGAGGTACTCAAGTAATTCCTTTTTCACCCCGTCTACTTTTTGAGCCAGTAGCGAAATGTATTTGCGGATAACGTCGTCATGAGACTTGAGAGCAGTACCTAAGTCTCGACTGCTACGGCCGAATTTCGAAATGCTATGACTCATGTTTGGCGATAAACTGATCGAAACCCTGTCTGTACCTGCCCTTATATAGCGGCCAGTCTTTGACTATAACTAGGAATCCGTGTTCTTCTTTCCAACACAAGGAGCACATGTCTTTGAATTCCTGAAACGTCATGTCGGTGTTTACGTGATCGTCGTAAGCGTGGCAAAAATTAAGTTCGTCCATGCGAAACAAAACTATGACATTCGCGTTGTCTCGTAGGAGATGTTTTGGAATACGACCGTACGTCTGACACAGGTAAACGCAGTCTACCTTGGCATGTCTGCCCATGGAAAAGTACTCTTTTATTATGCCTTGTTTCTCGCACATTACATCGTCGAACACAAACACGGAATTAGGCTTTGCTTCGTTTGGAGGTACAACATCGGTATTATCACTAAACGGAAAATACTCCAGACCATCCACAGATTGTAGAACAGCGGCCAAGCGCTGGTACTTTGGCTGTTGCAACGACTTGGAATACAAGTAAACGTTCTCGAACCGAAGACCGTTTGGCTCCTCCAGTAAACTCAGTAAAACACACGTCTTGCCACAGTTGGACGGACCCGCCATTATGCATCGTACGGCAGAAGGCAACAGTAAGCCATGTCGTGATTCACGCGCACTAAATACATCGTCTTGCGTAATGCGCACGGGCAAACACACGTCTTGCTTGACGACCTGCATTGTACTAAAGTAATTGTATAAAAGAAGCGTATTTATACTTTCTGGTCAGTTGTGCGTAATGACTCGAAGAGGTAAGAACAAAAAACACATCGGCGCGGGACTCGTAAACTCGCTGATAAACAACCTACCATTCGAGCTACACATTCCCGGCTACAGATTTTGCGGCCCCGGGACTAAACTAGCGAAAAGGTTAGCTCGCGGTGACGTGGGAATTAATTCTCTGGACGAAAAGTGCAAGCAGCACGATATCGCATATTCATTAAGCAAGGATCTGGAATCCAGGCACAGAGCAGATCAGATATTGGCACAGGAAGCCGAAGATATAAGCAAATCGTCGGACGCGGGACTTGGAGAGAAAATCGCAGTGTGGGGCGTTTCCAAAATCATGAAGGCAAAGACGAAATTAGGACTGGGTGCTCGTCGAACCAGCTCCATCAAGTCAAAGACTAACTCACGCAAGACCAAACGCAAGATCGGTGCAAGCGTGCAAAAAGCCAAGCAAAAACTACAGACTCTCGACAAGAAGATTATAGGAGGATTTCTTCCTTTGCTTTTGCCTGCATTGGGTGCTCTCGGCGGCCTCATCGGTGCAACGAGCGGTATAGTGCGGGCAGTCAACACTTCGAAGAATGAGCGCAAGCAGTTAAAAGAAGCACAGCGACATAATGCCAGCATGGAAGCCATTGCCATCGGTAAAAAAAACGGCGCAGGACTGTACTTACGGCCGCACAAATCAGGCCGAGGCATGAAAAAGAAACGAGTAAAGAGAAAATCCTAAGTTCTTTGCCGAAACGACCGCTCACCAACGTAGATTTAATAAAGTACGCACGCAAACTTAAAATAGCAAATTTCCGCGGCGTGTTTATGCGAGACACTTTGCCCAGCAAGCCAAAGACACGTGAGCGCGTCATAATTAATTTAGACACGTCGGCGGGTCGCGGCACGCACTGGGTGGCCTATGTAAAGACTGGAAACATGGCCGAGTACTACGATAGTTTTGGAAATGTACAACCTCCGCCAGAACTTAGGTTGTACCTGGGTTGGACCACTACGTTGTTTTACAATTATGAAACGGAACAGAGGTCTAATCAAACAAACTGCGGACACTTGTGTCTTCGCTTTTTAACAAACAAAAATTAGCTGACAAATAAAAATTGCTACTTAAAGGTAGTGCAGTGACGATAATTTATTAGTCATGTCGATAACACTTACCTTGACAGGTCACGCATCTGAGCTGCGGGCGGTTCATTTCCCGCCTCTGGATTTAGACGGAGAATGGTGTATCGGACTCGTAGATTTTCAAAGGTATAATGCCATACCTAATATCGACGAGGAAAACTGCAAGATCTGCTTCCTGAAAAGCGATGGGACCGCTCATGAAATACGGTTACCTGTTGGCTCTTACGAAATAGATGACATTGCAAATTACATCAGGGATATGTTACCACAGGATGTAGACTTTCAACTGCGTGGAAATCCAAACACTCAAAAAAGCATTCTAACATGCAGTGAAAATGTCGACTTTACGAAACCTGGGACCATAGGTACGATGCTCGGATTCGAATCAAAGGTGTATGGTACAGGAAGAACGTACGAATCTACGCGCGCAGTAAACATTTTGCCTGTGAATGTCATAAGAATAAACTGTAATTTGGCAAGTGGAACGTATCTCAACGGAAGACTAAGCAACATGCTGCACGAGTTTTCGCCGATGGTCCCGCCAGGATATAAACTGGTAGAAGTACCGCAAAGTATCATTTACGTTCCAGTCGTCGTGAAGTGCGCACACGAAGTCGTCGTCCGAATCGTTGACCAGCGAGGACGATTGGTGAATTTTCAAGACGAGGAAATTACATTACGTCTGCACTTGAAGCGATGGGCATAAAGTTCGTAACACCGAACAATAATAAAAGAAATCGTAATGTCGTGAATAAAAACAGTTCTCTACCAGACATCGGTGCGTTAACACCTGACAACATAAAGTATCTCCTTAGTATTGGACAAGTGCCGAATAAATATGGAAGACGAAATCCTCAACGTGGAAGATCCGGTCATTTTTGATGACAGCATTACGAAAATGGAATTGCACGAGTACCAGCCTTTCCTGCTCGGACCGTACGCACTACCATCGGAAGTAAGCATTGCTGTACACCCCCAAGATATTTGTACTTTACCTTCGCAGTCATTTCTACGTATAAGAGGCACGCTGACAAAAGCGGATGGTACGCACCCGACAACGACATCAATATCCTGCAATGGTATTCTTCACCTAATCGAGCGCATTACATATGTACTCAATGGCGTCGAGGTAGACCAGACGAGAGATGTAGGCATAACATCTGCTATGAAAAATTACCTTTCGCTCACGCCAAATGTACTGTCTGCTGCAAAGATGTCCGGTTGGGCTCTCGAGGATGAATATAAGCTTCTGGTTTATGCCGAAGGGAAGTTCGAAGTTTGTGTTCCTCTGTCCATGCTTCTCGGATTCGCTGAGGACTACAAGCATATAATCATTAATTCGAAACAAGAGCTCGTACTGCTTCTAGCCAACACGCACATTAATGCAATCGTCGTCGCTGCAGAAAACCCTCAAGATGTCTCGCTAACACTACAGTCTATCGAGTGGATGCTGCCCCACATCCAAGTGAGCACCGTTGAACGAGTCAAGATGTTGAAGAACATAGAAAATGGCAAGAACTTCGATGTGCCATTCCGATCCTGGAGCCTGGAAACTTATCTCGGCTTGCCTCATAGTCAGCGTATCAATTGGATAGTAAAGTCCAGCTTCGCTACGGAAAAACCAAGATACATCATCGTTGGGCTTCAGACCGGAAGACAGCTCAATGCAGGAGTAAGTCGCTCCGTATTCGATAACTGTCAAATACGTAATGTAAAAATATTTTTAAACAGCGAAAGTTATCCGTACGTTGACATGAACATGGATTTTGAAACTGGAAGATTTCTTCTAGCATATCAAATGTATGCCAAGTTTCAGCAAGCTTACTACGGGCGGATACAGTCACCGATACTGAGTCCCGACAGTTTCAAGAACAAGGCACCGTTAATGGTGTTTGACGTTTCCAAACAGGATGATCGTATAAATTCAAACATCATCGACTGTAGGATCGAGATAACGACTAGCGGAAATATTCCGCCAAACACCTATGCTTTTTGTCTGATACTTGACGATCGGCTTGCATCGTACAATTGTCGAGACAAACTTGTGAAAATTCTGACATAAATACTGTTTCGTTTTCGATAATAATTTAGTTACTACCGAGCATTGCTAGCCACAAGATGTACTGCAACCTGCAAGGTTTCCAGAGCCAAAACGGATTCGTGCTCAAGGAAATTGGCGCCACTCACGACGGCCGGACTCGAACCCGCAGCTTCCGCCCCCCGTATCCGTGGAAACTACTAGACGAAAAAAGTAAACGGTCGAATGAATGGCTATGTAAATATTATCATGGACTAGAGTGGGACGAAGGAAAAATTCCGTACCACCAAGTGAAAAACACTACTGAAGATTTACTACTGCAAAACGAAATAATCTACGTCGCCGGACCTGAACAGAAGAAATGGCTACGAGAACTGTGTGACGTCGGAGCAGCTGAAATTGTTGATATACAGACCGAATACGGCTGTCCTTCCCTGCGCAAGCTTAGTGCAATATACGACGTGCAGCCACGTGACAAGTTTGAACGTGTCTGTGCCTGTACAAACTCGCAGTTAATGCAGAAATGGCACACACAGTGTTAGTAGGAGCCTGCATATATATAAATGGCGTACCTACGTACGTGCCTTCAGTTGACGTTCGGCCTGCAAGAAGATGTTTACGTTTCATCCTGCTAACGTGTACGTGTGCGCAAGACCTAGCTTCAGCAGTGTCGAGTACAGCTACTGGGATTCCGGGTATCTACGTACATCTACAGAAACCTGTGATGGAGGCGCTCAGCATTGGCGGTTTGCGCACTTTCCTGTGTCCTACGAACCGACTCAGCAGCTGGTAGATTGTTGCGAACCTGGAAACTGTGCCGTCTATCACATGAGACCACACACAATCCTTCCTGCTAGCATCGCTGAGGTAGTCGCTTCGTCTGCATGTGCAACACCAAACATGGACGTGTTGCAACCTGTTGCGACCTGTGATGCTTCTACGCAGACGTCCAAACGGTGTGCGTCTCATCGTCGCAGTTCAGGCAGTGAATCTGTCCCAACTGGCACTGAGCCAAAGCCCAGGCGTAGACGTGGTCACAGACGTCACCGACCATGTCTTGTCGGAGTTGTCGACGTTGCAGAAGATGACCAGCTGGAAACCTGTGTTCCTGATCGCGTGACCGGCGAACCAGTTGGAACCGGAGTCAACGAACCACTTGGAACCGGAGTCGACGAGTCAGTTCGTGCGGCATTAAAGACTTTGCTTGTGAAAATGCTTAATTCCTTAACCTAATATGTATTTGTGTACTTTTTATAAATAAATGTGTAAAACTTGAACTCGTGTGTTTTTTATTTCTACAATTTTTAGGTACCTAATAAAAATTTTTTAAATACAGACGATATTTTGACTCATGTAGTATACCAGTAGACCACGGGTATATAAGCGAGGTTCGGACGACTGGACCCGCAGTTCACCTCTGTCCGCGGTGCAGTACGGACGTGCTCTCTCCAGTAAGTTTCGTGAGATTTAGTTATGTCGACCGGAATAGACTGTTTACCATCAGCAGCGGGGACCTCGATGGCAGCAACGATGATGGCGTCGGAGATCCCGATACCTGCTGCAGAGGAGACAACGATACGTGCTGTTCCACCATCAGCTGAAGTTTCACCATCTGCATTCCAGACATCAATTAATGAAGAGCGTACAGCGCATCAATGCAAATATTGTGACGCATCTTTTACTAAACCTACGAATGCGCGCAGACATGAAAGAAGCAGCTGTCAGAATAATGCTCAAAGAATACAATTTTAGTGTATAAAATGTAATAAACTAATTTCACGTCTCGATAGCTTACATCATCATTATAAAAAATGCTATCGAGAAAGTTAAGTGCGAGTATAATTCCACGGTGCATTCTACCACGAAAATGAAGCCAAAGGACGTAACGGACAATCGCTTGCTTCAAACAGTGTTTTCCAACACGAAGAAGAAATATCCATGAAGGCGTAAAGCTAACGTCGGTGACATTGTGCGAATCTCCAAGCAGAAAGGTATCTTCGAGAAAGGTTTCACTGCGAACTGGAGTCCCGAACTTTTCCGTGTGACACATGTTCGTGAATCAGAGCCTAGGACTTACTACCTCGAAGATTTGGACCACAAACCTATCCATGGCGGCTTCTATGCCGAAGAGATTCAGCCTACGTTGTATCCCGATACGTACTTGGTGGAGAAGATTATAAAACGAAGAAATGTACTGTCCTACGTCAAGTGGTGGGGCTTTCCACCTCGCTTTAATACGTGGGTGGCAGATGCAGACGTCGAGAAATCCACAAGACTTTAGTAATTTGTCTGTGTATTTTTTTTGTACTTGTAGTAGCGTAGTATGTAATAAAAGTTTTTTAAAGGAACTTGCTGCGTTTTTATTTTCTCAAACCTGTCACTTTAGTGGTACTTTTTTAAAGTATTAAAGTTGTTTGGTATCGGTCAGGGATAGAACCAAGGACCTTAGTCGATCTATTCAATCAGTATATAGATTACAAATTTATTTAATGAATTTTGAACTTTTTCCCGAATCTCTAGCATTAAAATTACGGATTTTCAAGATGGCGGCCAAATTTCAAGATGGCGGGTGTCACAGTAATAAATGATTACTGCACTCTAGCGGATAAGAACTAAACTAACATGGCGTCAGCGCACTCTAGCGGACGAAAACAAGATGGTGATCTCCAGCGGACGAAGAGAAGATGGCGGCCATGACGTCATACTAGATGATGATAAAAAGTGGTGGGAGTCAGTATGCCGGCATCCACCACGAGGGAAGGATCGGTTGCCATTTTTAATTTTTTTGCACTCGTCGGGTTCGAACCGAGGACTCCGAACTCCGTGTCGTAAATATATGTTTTTTTCGATATTTTTGATTAAAATTTTATTAAGTGAATTTTTTTATAATTTTTAAAAAAATTTTCATTAAAATCGGATAATAAATAAAAAAGTTAAAGATGGCGACCGTAACGAAAATTGCAACGGTGACGTCATCATCCAATATGGCGGAAAACACATCAACGGAATGTTCGAGAACACAATGGCGGATCTAAGATGGCGGATCCAAAATGGTCGCCGGGGTCAAGGTCAAAGGTCAAGGTCAAGTCCTGATAGAGGCTTAACTGAGGCTTGAGTTAAGGATGCTTAAGCCTCTTTAAGGACATTTCTAGCCGCTGGGATTTTTACGGACTAAAACGGGAAATTTTCCCTCGAAACGGGAATTTTTCCCTCGAAAACGGGAATTTTTTTCTTAAAACGGGAAATTTTGAGTCATTTTGAGGCATTTTTGAGGAATTTTTGAGGAATTTTTGCCACCGTGACGTCACAAATCCAAGATGGCGGACCGACAATCTTCAATCCACCGCCTGGCGCCTGGGTTAGCTCCGGCTATCCTATACTACTCACTTAACTTGGCTAAAGACACCCTGTCACAAAATGTCAGAATCACTACTTGGAGTACCACATAGTCGCATACTACTCAGCAAAACCATGCTGATTTTAATATAATCTATTTTTAATACCTACGCATTTTAAAGTATTGGTCAATTATTTTTTTTTTCCAAATCATGATTTCGTATAAGAAAATCTTTCTCAAATTTTATTGCCTCACGTAGTAACGCGACTTCACCGGAATTTTGAAGTAGTACCTAATTTAAAAACCGATCCGGAAATAATTTACCAGGAGAGAATACAAGAATTTCTCGAGCATTGTAGAAATTTCAGTTCATTGTTGGATAAAAAAAAAAAAAAAAAAAAAAAACTTTGTTTTCAGTGTTTTTGTATCACATTTTCTAGGGGAGGGCCTGGGGGGTATCACACACACCCCTCAGGCACTTCCCAGTGAGGCTTCTCTTCAAAATACTATGCCCTCGTAACAGCAAGTGGTTCCGGGTTCCGCGATGTCCAAGACCGCCACTGAAAAGTGGTATAAGTATACAGAGACAATTAATACTAGTTTTGAGAACCACCAAATTTGAGACAAGTTATACGACACAGAATATATGTGTGCTTCTGAGATGACCTTAATGTAAACGCGATGTTAGGTCCAAATAAACAGAAGCATTGCGGTTGCCACGATATTATTTATTGGCCCCACTGCAATGGAGAAATAGAGAGGACCATTACAATTTGGATACTGCGTAAAGTCGCTTTTTGTCAAGTTGGTGTTCTGTGCCATGTTTGCGGGACACACTGAAGTGTAATCTTTTTTCAACTTAGAAACAGTTTCAAAGGACTGTATTTTATCTTACTCGCTTTGTTTAACTATAAAAATTCTAACTCTTACTTATGAACCCTCATCAGAAGTGGTCAAGCAAGAACCATTTTTGCAATGTTTGGGTGTTCCCAGGGCCACCGAAGATATAATTATGTATGTTATCAGTCACAAATATATAAGCTCCTTGCTCTTACCTGAACGAAGATTTGCTTAACAAGAAGTTTAAATCCCAGTGATGCACTCCATAAAAGCTAGAACTCCAAATTATTCAGTAGATTAAATTAAATTCTATACCAACACAGTAGTTTACATCATTTTCCCCAATTTCCCACCCATCCCGGGTGGTCTAGGGTGTTGCAACATGGTGACAGTGACCTACATTCTGTCGCAGCATGCTCTCTCATGGAAAATTATCCATCTTCGTGGGGAGGACTCGAGGTAAAGAACTCCATGGCCCTGGGTGCAACATGACAATGACGAGTGGAAAAGGGACTTAAACTACGTCGCAGCATGACCTCTCTGGAGGAATTCCCAAATATTATTAGTAGAACTCGCGATAAAGAAATCCCCCACCCTCCTCCTCATTTGGTGCCTCTGGGTGTTTCAACATGACAATGTTGAAGCAAAAAGTGATTTCAACCATATCGCAACATGATATCTCTTGATGAATCCCACATCTTTTATTAGGAGAACTCGCTGTAAAGAAGTCCGTGAACTTGCCCCCCCTCCCCCTCCTACTCATGCAGTGACCCTGGGTGTTTTAACAGGGCAATAGCGACGTAAAATGTGACTCCAACTATGTCACTGCATGCAATTTCCTGAAAAATTCATCAACTCTATGGGGAGACCTCAAGGTAGAGAACTCCATGATCCTGGGTGACTTGATGTAAGCTTATGGACATACGCCATTGCTAAGCACATGTATGTCTGTAGAAGAAAACTACAAAAAAAATGACAAAAACACAAACTAAGCAAAAAATTGCTGTAGTCAGGATATAAACACCACACAATACTCCACAACAGGAATATGGTCAACAAACAAAGAAAAACAAAGAAAAAATGGACTAACAGAACGAAAAAACCCCCACAAATGATGACAGCACAAAAATACCGAACCCAAAAAATTCAGCACAACAGTTGAAATGAGACAAAAACACAGTTAAACGAAAAGACAAAACAAAACATAATAGTTTTCCAAAAACAGAATAGAACGAAAAAAACCCTCAAATAATGACAGCACAAAAATATTAAACCCAAAAAAATTCAGCATAACAGTCAAAACGAAACAAAAACACGACAAAAAGAAAAGACGAAACAAACACAACAGTTTTCTAAAACAGACTGCCCTTCTCGCCGATTCACCAGCTCTGGTGGGGGAAGCAACTCACCGACGAGAACTCCATGACCTTGAGCACCCAGAGCGTGAGCGCCAGGTTGACGATGACCATCACCATGAGCGCGAGGATGAGCAGGTACAGGCAGCGCTTCCTCCAGCCGTAGATGCCGACCTTGAACCTGCAGCCGGAGCCGCTGGACGGCGGGTGGTGGTGGTGGTTGTCGTGGTGGTTGCTGTGCTGGTGGTTCGGCGTCGCGGCGCCGCCGTCGTCCGCCCAGTCCGAGGCCAGCGACTCCGCGCGGCCCATCCTGCAACCGGCACCTTCCACCGTCACTCCCATCTCTACAACAACCTGTTGCTTCCTAAACAACTCATCATCTAATATTCTAACCAATTCTGGTGATACGACAGGGCACGGCATGAGCACCATCATCTTCAAGCTTTTCCAATGAGAGCCCTGCCTACCTTGGTACACACACCGTATGCAAAGTTTCAGAAGGAACCAATTGTTTTGGAAACTGCTCAAGATATCCGAGTGCGTAATGTTTACGAAAATCATTTAGGAATACGCTGAGGGTGGATGAGAATTCTGTTTCCATATTTATTTTTTCAAACTGAATATTTACAGAGAAAAATGCTTACAGAATAACCCTAGGGCATCAAACAACCTGTACAGATTCTTGAAACCACTGAAGGGACTTGCAATACACTTTTATAGACATTTCTCCGCCACATAATTTTACGGTTACCGCTCAAATTTCATAGAGACAAGAAGACTGCGCGTTACTTCAGAGCATTGTTCTTAGAAGCGATACAGTGCTGGAATCATAATTAGGCGTCGGGCTTATCATCCTGCCTTACTAATAAAAAAATATATCCTTGACTAGGCGGGCCCCTTAAGTCACCGTTGAATATTTAGTCAGGTATACGTGTACCACCATGAAACAAATATGAACTGTTGCAACCAATATGGCGTCTTTTTCGGTTGCTGGCCCTGTCCCATTCCAGTTTGTCTATATTTTATGTATCCTCCTGACTGACTCTGACAGTGACTAGCAATTAATAAAAAAAATTTAATAAAAAATAGAAAAAAATAATATTAAAAAATAATAATTTAATAAAACATTTAATAAAAAATAGAAATTATTTTGGGAGGATATTGTTCTCATTGGTAGTATACAATACGGATATAATCTCCAATTTAGTCCACTATGCCTCATACACAGAAGCGGCAAGAATTGTGTTCCAAAGTAGTCTATATTTAATGCCGATTGGGACAGGAATTAACGTAAGCATGTATTTCATACAAACCTGACATTAATGTGAGTATAATTTATTTTTTAAAAAAATTATCAAGTATTTGTCATAAAAATAAATTTTAAAGTAATTAAATAAAAACTCAAATATAGAATGTAAAGTTTTCTTTTCTCAAGTAAAAAAAATTTACCTAAATTATTACGTGTATACGTTGGAGTTCTAAAAGTACACTATTGCCTGTGATTTTAGTGTGATAAATCAATGTGTTTTTAAAAAAATTCAATTACAAATAACACTTAGTCGTAAGAATGGCTTTACTGGACACCCGTTTTGAACAAAACCGTCGCCACGACTCTGCCCCTGATCGGACATTCGCCGTGAAGACTATTGCGAGGTTCGGCAGTGACGTTGTTCCGTCGCGACGCTGTCTCTTGCCGGGGGTCAGAAGGGGTCTCCGGACGGCAGGGAAGCAGTTAGTCACGTCGCCTGGTCCCCTCCCGATCCAAACAATTAGTTCAAACACCACCGCGCCCCCCGACGGCCGGCGGCGGCGGGAAACAGGGCTCGCTGCGGAAGGGTAGTTAATTCCAGCCACCCTGGGACGTGGAGAAGAGGAGGCAAGGGGCTTTACGTTTATCTTCTTTGACGTCACCGAAAAGTGTCTGTGCCACCTCGCTTTTCCCAACTCTCTCTCTCTCCCCCCTCACAACCCACACACACACCCGTTTCGCTCCGCGTAACTGAGTGAAATATGAGGTTGTTCTCCGCCACTTCCCATTTTCTGAAGAGTCTCAGCCGGTGAAGAAGAGAGAGAGACGTGCCATGGTAAAGGGTAGGTTAGGAGTAAAACAGAGAGAGAGAGAGAGCAGAGTGAGATTGTATTCAGATATCTTCGCGGGTAGTTTACCAGTGAAATACGTTCGCAGCACCCGCAGATAGACGCTGCAGGGTTGGAGTGAATTAATGCCCGACACAGAAAAAGAAGTAACAGGTAGCTAAGAATTTAATCAAAACTATTTCTGTTTGAAAACCCATCTTGGCATAACATTTAAATAAATACTTATCTCTAAAGTCAGAATATATAAATAGCCCACATGTATGTGTTTGTCAAACTTAATTTCTTATTAAAGTTAAAACATAATTCATTTTACTACCAGTCTACTAATAATGACAATGTTACTAACAGCGTGTTCAACCTTATTCTGTAAAAAAAATTATTTGGCAAATAAAGAGTGGTGATGTAAATTGAGTTTCAAAAACCTCTCAGGGCAATATAAATTAAGTCACACGAAATACAGGAGCGTTCACATTACCTTATGAGACACCATCCTCATTCACTTTGAGTATTTCCAGCAGCCACACATTATTTACACGTAGTTCTCTTGTGGGTGTTTATGCTAATCACATTAAGGACATTTTTAATTTTATTAAAATAAAATTTTTATAATATTAAATGTTTTTCATCTATTGTATTTATCTCTTTTGTGTTACGCAAACTATTGACAATTCATTATGATAATGAAAAGACTGGATAATTTAAGGAAATTAATAATATAGTTTTTTAAAAACTTTATTTTTTTTGTTACAATTTTCATTCTATTTTCTAGAATCATTAACCGTCCCAACTTTCTGAATCTATGCTCTCAGTACACACTAACATTAAATTATAAATTGGACTAAACAATTTATTAAAAACTTTAAAGAAAATCTTTTCTACCTAGTAAAATCACTACTGAGTTTCTTACGAAATTTTCTCAATAAATAAAAGTTAATTCGTAAGCAAAATTGACCAAATTAAGAAAGCAAATGATTTCAGTAAATAACATTTTACGGCTCGATATTATACGCCAGTTTGGTGACTTTATTTATTTATAGTTTTTAGTTTTACTTTTTAATTTATTTCAAAAAATTTTTTTTACCGAATACCACCCTTACATATATTTTAAATCTTACACAAATTTTAATAAAAATGATCTTAGGCGCGATCGTTAAGCACAATATAAATATCTGTAGAAAACATTAGAGACACAAAAACAAATACAAAAAATTACAACGATTAAATTTACAGAAAAATCCTTGAAATAATTGTAACGAAACGAAAATAAAGGAACCCAGGGGTTCCCAAAGAGTGCGTTGTGGCTTTTGCTTTTTTGTATCACACAATACTCACTCGATTTAATGAGCTGTGCGAATAAATTAACTGGCAAAGACCGAGAGCATAAACTTACACTGTCTCCTCAACAGAACAGTAAGATCTTGCTGTCATCCAAAGTTATTTATTTATAAAATAACCTTACTAACAAATTTAACCTAAATTAAATTTATAAAATTAAAATACCATTGAAAAATAACATTTAAATTCTGACGTTATAGTTTGTGGGTGTGTGTTATAAAGTTGGTTTTAAAACGATTTTTGTGGTGACCCTTATATTGGTCCGTATTGGGGGTACCACTTTGAATTGTTCTTTTTTCGGTATAACTTTTATTTGAGTAATATTTCTTAAATTTTAATTTTATACTTTCCTTAAACTATTAGAAACGACTTCAACAAAAGCGAAAATTAGTTGAACTTGATTTAAGACATTGAATTTTATTAAAATACTCTTCATCTTGTTAAAATTCACGAAACAGTTAATTCTTAAAGTTTCCGCTTAAGTTATACGTTATACTTATATGGCATTACTCAAATATTTACCTGAAACATTTTATAACCGTTTTAAAACTAAATTTGTTTGTATATTTGTTTTTCCTTTACCGATTGAAATCAGTCTGTAAATACTTACTACAAAACTTCTAGAGCTGGTTCAACATTATTATAATATTTTTAACAAAAGTAGAAAACCAGGGACGAGATTTGAACCACGTCCCTTGAGATAAAACAGGAGCAGCACTACCTCTGTGCTACCGAGTCCATTGACTCATTTGCAAGCAGAATGTGTATTATAAGCAGTGTACTGCCAGCTTTATTTGATATTTCAAAACGTGAGATTACTTTTATCTATTCCTTTTTTTTTTAGTTTACCTAATTCCAGGGGAATCTTCATTATCAAAAAGTTTCATTTTGCACACAAATACGTTTAGTAATGTATCCTTATGTTTGCGAAATTAACACTTTACTGGTTTATGTTGCTTCACGTGGGTCAGCCATATTTATCTTACATTTCCGTTCATCGACTTCCGTCGCATTCACTAAATTACTCCTACCATCCAAGTATGTAATATGGCATCCGAATGACGAATTTTGAGGAAATTTTGAGTCCAAGATGGCCACCGTGACGTCACAATCCAAGATGGCGGACCGACAATCACAATACACGCGCCAGCGCCAGGGCTCGGATGCCCTATTACATACTACTCACGTGCCGAGTACAGAGATCTAAGTTGTTTACACAAAAAAAAAATATCAACATTTGGAGCGAGACCACGCCTTAAGGATGTCTGCGACCTGGACACGTTTTGGGAAGCCCTGAAGTGAGCGCCTGGTGTGTATGTGAGACATGACCTGGAGCTGCGACGGGGCGGGGTGTCACTGAAAGCCGCGAGGCGCTCCGCCCTCGCAGGCCGGCAGAGACCGCGGACACCCCGGGGTGTACACACGGGGCGTTGCGCAGACTTCACCCCCCACCCACGCCCCTTCGTGAGCCGACACCGGCGTGCGGCGAGGCCACCTTCGACGGTGGCGGCCCCTACTTCCGGCCGCGGGCGAGGCGAGCCTAATGGCCCGGAAGCCAGACGTGCCGGCGAGAGACTTCCCCCTCCAGTAATTGATATTTTTATTTATTTTTTGGTAGGCTGTCGGTCACAGATAACTTTGTCCGCGTGCAAAGAACAGTCCACTTATCTGCAACCTTTCGGATAACCTACAGTTCACATGGATGAAAAGCCACAACCACAACCCGATAAATTCCGAAGTTTACCGAGGTAAAAGGCTGCTTGCTAACAAACCCGTATTTATACCCGGCGAACCCAGCATGACACCATCAAGCGCCAATCGGGCACAGACTTGAAGTGACATCATCTTGAGCCAATCAGCGCTCACTGCCTTGTTGCTAGGGGCTCGGTCGACTTGCGAGTCTCGGGTTTAAACCCGGGGTCTAGGAGTTATGCAACCTCTTAGACTCCCGTGTATTGCGGTTGTCCTGCCTTTTGGGGAATTCTCGTTGGGTAAGAATTTCCTACCATAACAAATATTTCCTATTTTTTTCCGGTAGCGTAGGTAAGGTTAGGTCTTTAGGTTGGGTTAGCATTATTAAAATTACTCTATGGCCATAAAAACACACAAATCCATGCAATATGGTGTTTTATCACGAGCGATCGGCAAACTTCGGAGAGCCTCGGGATTTGTCCGGTGTGGCGCTCATCTCTGCGAGCTGTCGACTTCCCAGAGGCGTATTTACAAACCCTAGGTTTACTCGCCGACTGGTCCCTGAAGCAAACTGTGATTGGTCGTGGCGCGTGTGTACGAGGAAAAGGGGGGCCCCACCCTGGTGAAATTTTACGATGGTAATGGTTGTTTTGAACTTGGAGGGGGAAGGGTAAGAACGATGACGTCATGGCATGGCGGAGGGGCACAAAGCTAGAGTCAGTTTGAAGCATTCATTTATTTATTTTTATTTATTTATTTATTTATTTCATATTGTAACATGCCCACCAACAGCCGAGGGTTTTAGCGGTGGGCACGACACAAGTTAACACATAAAGGCGGAGGCGTGCTATGTGTACCGATTTCTGCAGAAAATATTGTTACAGAAAGTTCTTATGGTGAAAAAACCGCAATTTTGTCAATGAATTAAACAGTGGACGTTGTAGTGCTATTTTCAATACTGAGATTATTACTTAATGCGACGGAGATGGTTGGAGTGAGAAAACAGATTATTGGAAGAAGATATTAGGTCATTGAAAGAGATCGGATTTTTGAGAATTTAAAAGTTGGAATAATAAGTTAAATCTACATAAGATTTGGGTGTGGTATGTTTTGGTTGGTTTTGACACACATTTGCCCAGAAATATTGTGTTATTAAAAGCTTTATATTATTTATTCAAACTTAGAATTATTTTTTATTTATCTTTCTATGTAAAAATATTTAAAACAAATTTTACATAAATTTGCATTAAACCACAAATCATATATTAATGTAGGAAAAATTTTCAGTTGATATAGGAGTGTTATTTGTCATAATCTTAATGTTTCCCTTAAATCATATGTGACTTTGCAGTAGATATCAATAAAAATTCTTATTTTAACTACGTAGTTATAATCTTGCCGCTATGACCGACAGAAAATTTTGTGATGTAAAAACTTTTGGTATCTAAAAAAATAATGAATTTAAAATGTGTATTTATTAGTACACTCACGCAAACCTTATATATATGTCATTACCATAAACAAAGTCATCAATTACAGGTTTAAATTAATCAAATTTAGGCATTTCACTCGTCTAAAGGGAGTGTCGTAATAATAAATTATATATTAAATCAATTTAAACCATTGTAACCAATAAAAATTATTATCATGTAACCAATCTCATATTATAAAATAATAAAAGTATTTTATAAAATTACGTACAGCGAACAGCTGTTTACAATACGAGAAAAATCATTTTTAGTGAAAACATTTAGTTGTTGAACACTTTTTTTTATCAATATAAAAGTAAATTCTATGCCGTAAACATCTTACACCACGGCAATATATATAAAACCATCTGATTTAAAAGGTGGAATTTTGGGTGAAAAGCATAAACTTTAAACAACCACGCTATAGAGACTTCTAAATATTTTACACATGATGTTATTATTTTTTAAGTTTGTACAGTGGGTCACATTACTGTCGAAAAATGTTTCAACAGTTCTGTACCTTACAGAAACAATTGTCGAATACTAAGCTCTAAAAAAAAATTGCGGAAATTTTTGCTCGCTGAGATAAATTAAAAATGTCGGGTTTTTCAAGGTTAAGAGGGTAGACTCGCAGGTCTCACGTCACACTCTTATGAACGGGGACTTGGAAAGACATATCATTTAAGGTTTAAATGGGCTTCGAAGCACCGAGTCCCACATCTGTTCGCGGACGGAATCACGACAAAGGCCCTGGGCTTGCACCGAAGGAAATCGGCAAACACGACTGTCGAGGCAATTGGAATGATTGCTCATTAAATTAATGATTCATTATAATAAGAGCCGCGATTATTTCACCCAATTCGTTTCAGTCCACGCTAGAACCAACAGGCTTATACGTGACAAATAATTTTTGGAGTGCTCATTGGTCGATGGAAAGGTTACGTCCTTTTGTGGGTCACGCGTGATTGGGTAACCAAATCTCCTCCTAGTTTACAATCGGTTCTGAGTAGTCAAGGAAGTGTCAGAAGCATCCAGTCATCAAAGTGAAGCAAATTTAAATGTGCTTCGAGTCTACTTTGCTACCCAATCATACGTTTAGAACCTGTGTTCTTGTGTTGTTTATATTAACTGGGAAAAAGAATCCTCTTGTTTTGGTATAAATGACATAATTATATTTTACTCACAAAGAAAAATAGTTGTTGCGTTTCTCTTGCATTATTAAACTCTGAAAATTAAGATTTAATATTTTGGAACTTGTTCATAAGAAAAGCTATAATTCATTGCAGAATCTGATCTTTTATGGAAATAAATCAATATAACCGCTTCTCTATTAAGTTACAGTAATTTGTTGACAGTAAATATTTTTTTTACTTTTTTGTTATACTTATAATTAAATTTTTTTCTTTACTTAGCGATTACTAAAATATATAATATTTTGACACTTAATAAAAATATATTCGATTTTAAAAAGTTTTAATGCACATAATAATCAAAGTATATACCTATTTGATGATGCCATAATGGGACCTTGTAATCTCTGGAAATATAATGATTACTTTAAAATAATTTTTAACATGATTTTGTTTTACAATAAATACACATTAAATATATTTACAATCTCAAATTTTTAACCAAAATGGGGAACTATTTTTTGCAAAAAAATAAAAATTCATTAAATTAATTACATTAATTGTAACTGGATTATACTTGTTAAATTTCTTAAACTATCCAGATTTCGAGGTAAAGTTGTGAAAATCAGTTAAATTAGGGTAAAAAATAAATTTAACTCCGGAAATACAGAGATAGAAAAAGTGGGAAGTGCAATTAAGAACCTTCTGCTGTATGTCGGACTCGCTGGACACGTCAGAAGGGTCTCTTTTTTTCCCCGGCCACCGTGCCATTTATACGCGGGTAAAAGTACTGCGGAACGGAGTCACGTCACTGTCAGTCGACTAGCGAGCTCTATCTTCAGCGCCACTCGCTTGCTGGCGGTACGAAGCGGCCGAACACTCGTCCGGTCTGAGTCGGAGGAAATTTTTTTTTATTTTAAATTCCATCCAACCAAACGAATTTACCCAGCTTTTGTAACTCGCAGATCGCTGCACCACTTTCTTCAACGCAAGGGATCCTGGATTTAAGTGCTTGTGTGTGGATTTTTCGAATGACAGGTTAGGCCTAGATTTATTATCTAACTGCCCAAATAAAACTACGAATTGGATTTGA
The DNA here is from genome assembly GCF_032445375.1 of Bacillus rossius redtenbacheri. Taxonomy (NCBI): domain Eukaryota; kingdom Metazoa; phylum Arthropoda; class Insecta; order Phasmatodea; family Bacillidae; genus Bacillus; species Bacillus rossius. The sequence goes on from NC_086333.1 coordinate 62,004,992, forward strand.
AAAAAAAAAATTGTTTGTCTGTTAAGTCGGTTTACGGACGATAGTTTAACGTGACAACGTCATAACAAAACATTGATGAAATGATTGCATACTTTTAGGAAAAAATTGAATAATTTTTATTGAATTATCACTATTTTATATGTATACAAAGAAGGAGTGATAATTAAATCTACAATTTCATTGATTGCACTCACTAATTCAATTATGTTTATTACTTTGACGAAGAGATTATTTAATTATAACTTTCAAACATGTATGACATTAACTTCTTCCAATCTGTGTTATACTGTTAAGGATAGGATGATAGGAAAACTAAGAAACGAATGGGAGTGTTTAAGTTTAATGTGCCTCGAAAAAGTTAAATCGATGGTTGTTTCAATCGAGTGGAAGAGAGATAGATGCGGCGCAAGCGTACAATGAGCGTTCCGGGACAGATCGTAACGGGACAATGTGCTTAACGGGACACTTTTTCGTGCGTGCAGCCGGCGTTAATTGATTTATTAGACGTTGTCACGTCAAAAAAAACAACATAAAAAACAGAAATTCGTGAAGATGTCTGGATAAAAATGATCTTCGAGATAACACATTAATTTTTAAACAATTAAAAAAAAAAATTCGTAACAGGCACCTGCGTGCGTCTCCACTGGCACGATGACGTCACGGACAAAACAAATACTGCGCGACAATCACGTACAGACATGTTGTATCCATTTTGGGCTCAACCATTGTTGACACATTATTTCGATTCAAATATGACAGTACATTGTCACACAAGTAAGTTCGACCATCACTGTGACGAGCGAATAGACGTTTTCACGTGTAAAAAAAATTATTTTATTAAGTAACAAATAAAATGTTATTAAATGGATGAAAACTCTTAAAATCTGAAACATGATCCGGTACCAGTATAGACTTCCCTTCAAACAACTATATCGAAGTTATAAGAAAAATAAAAAATCAAGCGTGTAATTTAATGTCTACAACAAAACATTTTGACGTGACGTCTAATAAATCGATGAACATCGGCCGCACGCACGAAAAAGTGTCCCGTTACGCTATGTCCCGTTATGCTCATTTTTCCGTTACGCTCATTGTTCCTTTATGCTGTGTTCCGTTACGCTGTCGGCGAGTGCAGTAATAATAGGTTATTCTAATATTAACTAAAAAATTATGGTGATTCATATAATTGATGATAAATAATTGATTACAGTTTATTTTTATGTAAACTTGTACATAATTATATTTAAACTTTATAACTAAAATTAATTACAAGTCATCTACACGTGAACTGTTTCGTCGACTGTTTATAAAGTGAAGTTAAAAGTTAATGTGGTTTTCATTGCTTATTACAACAACAATTTCGGCAATAAAGGTTAATTATTCTGGCATTTAAAAAATCTGTTTACTAGTATAATTTCAAGTATTTATTATTTTATTATTAAAATAAAAATGATTAAATTTTATTCATAAAAGTATGAAATCATTTCATCAATGTTTTGTTATGACTTTGTCACGATAAACTATCGTCCGTAAACCGACTTTACAGACAACCAACTTTTTTTTCTTCACTAAATTATTTTTGATGCCATTATTGTTTTCGATCGAACGTAAGCATATCAAAATGGGCGGGACTCTACTACTTTAATTAAGTGATGTTGTGTGTTCGTTTGTTTAAAAGAAGTTAACTCGAAAACTTCTTAACCGATTTCAACCATTCTTTTACTGTTTTAAAGGTGGATTGCTCCATGTGAACGTCGTTTTTATTTTATTCAAAACAAATTCGTTTTTGTATGATATCAAGAAAACATTTTTAACAAAAACTGGATGAAAACGACGAAATTGATTGCTTTTTGGACTTAGGTTTGCTAAACCGTTACAGACATCACACAATCACAATATCGTACCAGTAATGTCGTGCGACCTGACACGTGGTACATACTTGCGTTTAAAATATGATATATTTTTTACCTTTCATATAATTAACATTTATCTTGCAAGTAAGCATTATTTTCGGATCCTTACGCCCTTTTTTTCTGTATCTTTGCAATCACGCAGACATAGTAGACTTAGTAGAATTTTTAATCTTAAAGGGTATTTACTAACAAATTCTTGCTATAACTGGAATAAAGACTACATACCAGTTCATTTGTTAAATTAAATTTTTCGATTCAATTTATATTTTTAATTTTAGTTCACGAAATAGCTTAGCAGTTAATTCCTGTCATTGTAACGGGTCACTGCCTAGGTCTTCCTAAAGATTTCTTTTTTGTTTGCTGCCACAATTTACATAATGTAATAATTTATTTCAATTAATTTGTCATGTATTTTGTTACGATGATTATCTTTTACGGCATGTGAAACTAAGCACCATTCAGCAACAAAGTACATAAAATTATGAATTCATAAAGCCAATACAAATTGGTCTCAGTACATAATATAACTTGGTTTCATGCTAAACATGTTACAGAGATCACCGTTCCTCAATAGATCGATATAAATACACCTTCTAAATATTTGGTCGTTGGTTACTTCCGTGGACATTCATAAAATCAAATTGAATGACTTAACAACCAACCAAAGAAATTCATTACATAAACGTAAAGCCATTCTGATCGATGCTTTGCCGGAAAAACGTAAAGCCCTTCGACGAAAATCGATTAGATATATTTCAATCATAGGTTTCGTAGGTATAAACGTGCAATGAAATATGTCTGATTTTTCTAATGCGTTTTCCGTTTTTTTCCTGACTTTTTTAATAGTGAACAAGAGTAACAACAATAATCGTAGTTTTTCCGTGGAATCCGCCTGATCATAGCCAGCGACGTAATGAGGTTTTTTTTATAAAGAGTGGAGCGGGGAAGGGAACAATGTTCTTTTTTTTTGTCACGCGAAAGAGCGCAGTCTGAGCACAAACGATCGCAAACGCCTTTTTAAAAAAAAAATAAAAAATTCCGCCCTCTGTGTATATTTCGCTTCCCCTTTTTTGATGAAGTGGGGGGGGGGGGGATATCGGGAAACAGGCGATCGCACCGGTAGGTATAAACGGGTATTGGTGGAGAGGAAAAGTGTTAGTTTGGGGAATGTGTGTTGTGGCAGGGGAGGGAGGATGTAGTAGGTTGAAGATGGGGGTGGAAGAGGATTTTTAAGGGGAGGGGTGGAAAGGATGCGCCTCCAAGCAACCCGCACACGAACGCCGAGCAATTTCACGCGCGAACACCGACCACCTAACACCCCCCCCCCCCCCTCTTTTCTACAACCGGCTCCTTTTTTATTTTATTTTTTATTCCTTTGCCCCCTTTTCGCGTTATAAATCGGCCGCGTCTCGTTCCGGGGCGGAGACGACCTCCCCCCCCCCCCCCCTACTCTTCCGGGCAATTAGGCAATCCCCCGCCGCATCGACGAGCGCCGCGACGCTTCGAATAATGATCCGCGGGTCGGGCGGCAGCGACGCCGCATGGCGTACCGACGCCCGCAACGACTGAACGGAGCATCATCGGGAGTACGACATGGATGCCCGCGAAACAATGTACCGGTTCCAATTACGTGATTTGCAACAGTTTTATTCAAACAATTATTTACAACGAATCAAACATCAAATTAAAAAGGTAAACTAACCTAACTTTTTTTTTTACGAATGTCCAATATGTGCACCTTTGGTTAGACGGTGCAAATCCAAAATTTAAGTCCAATCCTTCCCACGCTTTTTTTAAAACGTCCGGAGTAACGGAAGCAATAACCTCTTCAATTGTTTTTCTCAACTCTGGTGGCGGAACGTAGACAAAATCTTAAAATAAAATTTAAAAAAATATAAAAATCCTCATAAGAAAAATATCCATTTCGGCACAGCCTACAGGTGTAGGTAGATTTAGAAGTACCTATTTTTTCTGGAAATGTTTTGGAAACTTATATAAATTACAGGTAATTTTAAGAAAAAAAATGTAGCTTACTGAACTTCGTATATGTAAGTCAATATAAAAAAAAATATTGGTGTAACATTATTTTTCGTATTCCATGCCACGAAAATATTTTTAATATTTCAACTTAATGCAGCCAGTTTTGAATGTCTTAACGAATTTCATATTATGCCTACTAAGGTTATGCGATTATTCTTGAACTTTAAACACTATTTTTCATCCCTTGCACTAATACGGGATATTATAATATTTTGGACAAAGGTTTAAGGTAATATTAAGATGGTTATTAATAAATTCCAACGAATTTGATACTAAGTAAGTTTTATTTTTTTAATTTAAACCCTTGTTTTTACGGCAATAGTTCGTTTCATCAAAAATTGCTTCAGCCAAAGGTTTTAGAAAGAGTTTAGGGGTTTAACAATAAATTATAATCGATCTGATTGTATATCCACTAAAAATAATAATGACATTGTCTTTCTATCCTTGTTATTTCCACCCTTTAGAGAATTGTTTCGTCTTACCAAATTTGTTTTTCAGACAAAAGGTTTAGATAAAAATAAAAATATTAATACAAATTGATACGAATTCTATGTTGTACCTACGAAGGGAGTTATGTTTTTTTTGTCCCCCAACCCTTGTTTATTCAACCTTTTGCAGTTATGGTTGGTCATGTCAAAAACATATTCAGACAAAAGATTTTTGTATTAATCCTACGAGTTATAATACGTTCAAACGGATGTGATCTTCTGACCTTGAACCAACACACCACAACGCTTACTTTGGATGCTATTAAATTTTATAACTGGGATATTATTTTATGGACATATTGTATATTAAATCACTTTGCTTCTTGCTTTTGCTTGTTTATTTTTTACATCCGTAATATAATTATCGTCAATTTTTTTTAAGTTTTTCATAATTTACACTTATTTATTTTACATTTTTTAGAAATTTGAAGAAAACCCTTAGCATGATTTAAGAGCATGTAATCGAGTTGTAAACAGTTTAAAATTAACCGTTTTTGTGTAGCCTTTTAAGTGTGTTACATAATTTTTTGTATATAATTAATTACTAAAACCAAATTTAACTTTCCTAAGAATCTGAAAAACTACGTTAAGTAAGATTTTAGGAAAATAATTAATTAAAACATGAAAAAATGATACACACAAACGATTAGTTTGAAACGGTATACAGCACGATTACATGCTCTTAGGTAATGAATGGTAGCGTTGACTTGTAATTGGCCTTTAAAATTATAAAATCCATAAAATAAATTAAATTAAATTAAGAAAACATTTGTTTTAAAAAATGCCCAGAAACATGACGTTATGGAAGAAAAATAATTTAGAATAATAATGTTCTGGTTCATTCGTCATGAAGAATTAATGTAGTATGTGCCCTTATTTTTATTTATTGTTATTTTTGAATGATTTATTTCAATGTTCCGCTGTATAACAATGTTTTTAATTTTCTGTTATAAATTTTAAGTTTTCCGATATGTATACCTCTTCTAAAATGATATTTGTAAACGTCATTTGAATATTCATATTTAAAATTTTCGGCTGACTAATTTATGTCGCGTTTACTCAATGCATACTACAAAGCTACTTCTATGATATAATTTTTGAAATTTTTCTTTTTTAATTCTGCAATTTCATAAAAAATTATACTTTAATGATATAAATATATTTAAGCCTTAGAAGTGCCTTAAAAGTTTCTGGGTAACTGGTTTAAATCACAAATAAACATACAAAGTAAAGCCTCAAACCTTATTAATCTTGCACAAAGTTTCCTAATAGTTTTCTGTAAGCTGGAAAATATTCGATACCGTGATATTTTCCGTTTATGAAATGTCTTTGTTTCAAAAAATATTGCCGTTATTTGATAAAGTTTTTTTTAGTTTTTTTAAAATAATACAAATTTTTAAATAAATTTTTTATTTTTAAATTTTTTTGTATACCCCTGTAATTACATTTTATATATTCTCATAATATCACTAAAAAGTATATATGACTTGTGCAAAAAAATATTCACTTCAAATGAGTGTATGAAAAGTACCTTAGTGTTTTATCACACAGAATGGAACTATGTATTACTCGTAACGTCTCGTTGGGGTAATAAGATACGCATGAAGTGTGAAAAGAATGCATAATTATAGGAAACTGAATAACCACATACTATCACACCAAGTGTATTGTCAGTTTAAAACGGAAGTGTAATTTCACTTAAAGTGGTGAAAACCAACACAAAAGACTACTGTACTAATAACACAAGGGAGAGTATGAAATATAATCTAGTGGCTAGCAGTGTCATAAAAATATATTATAAATACATTTTTTAATGATATGTAATATTAGCTTGTGTAGTTAAGATTTATTTTTTTATTTTTGAAGCACAAATATCTGTATGATTTTTGAAATGTTTTTTTTTTAAATAAAATTTTTTCGTAGTATTAAACAGGTAGGTACATACATTGTTCATGCTAGTCATATCGTCTGCCAAATAGTGGACTGCCATGACAGCACCGATAAGTTTTCACACAAATATCTTGGAGTGGTCTGATATTAATATACTCTGGTGATTTTGGTACAACTGCTATGCATCTCAATTTTTTTTAGCTAAATAATATTAAGTAAACATGTTATTATGTCTCGTTAATTTTGAAGAAGACTAGCTGTGAAACTTATTTTTGACATGGCATCACAGCGGGAGGAACATTTGTCTGTTAAAAGCCGTGACACTCGTTACACTTCTCATGTTTCGACGGCCAGAGAGATGTTTGTCACTTTGCCATTCCACGCTTCTTTCCCCTCCCGTTTTCGCGCGCCGAAAACGCAGAAACACGACCGCGCACTGAAAATTGAAGAGACAGGAGGACAAAGAGAGATCGGGACACTTCTATGAAACACGACATTTGGCGTTTTACGTTTCCCGCGCGTAATTAAACAGGCGGGCCGAATGGGAAATTTCTCTGCAAAACAAAAGGAACGAAATTTCACCGTGGAAAAAAAAGAAACAACTGAAAAGTCGGTGTTAAGTTTTGGAAGTCATTTATGTCTCTTCACTGAAACAAGACCACCTTAGCCAGCGCATGCATACAAACAGAAACATTTTATACCATAAAAAAAACCTTAACATTTTTAAATAATTGTAAACCAGTGTTTTGAAAGATATTTTGTCTCTTCTTTGTCTGAAATAGACTTCTTCATTTATTCACAAATTAGTCTTCACTGAAAGGAAAATATAAGCTTTAGTAGTATATAAAGTATTTCCGGCGCTTGGTGTTGGTGCGTGGTGGTGATGGCGGTGTCAGCTGCCTTGTAACCCACATCTAAGCTGACATCATGGCTGCCATATTGGTTGACCTTTGACCTTGACCTTCAAAATTTGCGAAAACTGCAAAAAAATACTAAAAATTTGCAACAATTGGACAAACATTTCGTCACAATTCGCCAAATTCTAGTAATTCCCTTTGTTCTTGTAGAATCTATACAATAAAATTTTTATTTGTATTTTTTTTTCCTTTCTTCTCCTTCAATCTGTTACTTAAAAAATAATTTAATATAAATAAATATTTTTTATCTGAAAAATAATTTTTTCATTGAGCAAAGATTGAAACAAGGACATTAATCGATTTATTTAATCAATATGTCAAAAGGTTATTTCTTTTGATGATTTTTGGGATTTTTTCTTGATTTATAGATTAATATTCAGATAATTTCAAGATGGCGGTCAATATGTTTTTATGAGCTTACTGGAGGTTGAGAGTAGAGGAAGACAAGCATCTTTTAGGACTTTCCACCATATTAATGGAAATTAATATATATATTTTTTTTTACAAAAACTAAATTTTTGAATAGATCTAGTATCGAACCAAACAGGAACCGATCGAATCAATTATATTGATTGCAGATTTTTTGATGAATTTTTCTTTTCCTAATGTATAGCTTTATAATTACATATTTTCTAAATGATGTCCAAGGCGACCGACAAGAAAGCGGATGACTTGACAGTCTGGTGGTTGGCACTCAAGTGGGTAAAAATTAAAACAATATGGTGGATGCATCCTCTAGCAGATGGTATATGTACTATGTGACACTAGTGCTCCTGGATTCGAGTACTGAAAACAATATGGCGGTAGTGCACTCTGGAAGACAATATGTAAGTGGCACTCACTCTCCTCGTAGCAAGTATTGAAAATAAAGATAGCTGCCTCCAGCTGATGAAAACAAGATGGCGGATGTGGCGTCATAATCAAAGATGGCGTTCTCCAGCAGATAAAAACATGATTGCGGCTGTTATGTCATAATCCAAAATAGCGGCCTCTAGCAGACGAAAACCAGAATGTGACTATGATATCATAATCCAAGATGGCGGTGTCCAGCAGACAAAAACAAGATGGCTGAAGAAAAGTCATATTAGCTGCCATTATATATGCATTGGTGTTAGCGGTGGGAGGTCAGACTGTCGATGGCTTCCATGGAGAAATGATCCATCGCTATTAATTTTGCTCTCACCTGATTCGAACCGCAGACTCCTTGAAATAAGTGCCTTTTTTTAAATAAAAATTTTATAACATTTTATTTAAATATATTATATTTAATTTTAAAATTTTCAAGAATTTCTGGCTAAATAATAACAGATTTTCAATATGGTGGCCTCCAGCATATAAAATCAAGATGGCAGAATGTTTTTAATTATTTAACTAAATGTTTTTTTAATATTTTTAATTTTTCACAATTTTTTCCGAGAATAATTACAGATTTAAAGATGGAGAACGTAACGATAATCGAAACGGTGACGTCATAATTCGAAATAGCGGCCATGACTTCCTATTGGTCTAGGTAAAAATTCATCAGAAGTTTAATGGAAGATTGATGATTAGGAATTTGAGCCTATTTAAAAAAGGTTTTTTAAGGCAAAAATATTTTGAGGCGTATCAAATTTCAAATTTTTGAATTTTTTGCGAGTTTTTTTTCTCCTCGAACATGTAATTTTTGAATTTTTCGTTATTTTTTGGCGGATTTTCCCCCCTTAAAAACTGGACATCTTGGTGAATTTTGACGAATTTTGGGTAATTTTTGGCCATTTTGGAAAATGTTTAATGTCAAGGTCAAAGGTCAATTTCAAGGTCAAAGGTCATCCAGGATGGCCACCGTGACGTTATCCAAGATGTAGGTTCCAAGGCAGCAGACACCGCCACCACCACCACCACCACGCACCAGCACCAGGCACTGGAAATACTTTTATATACTACTAGCTTTATTTACTAGTCGGTTTAATGCACTCAGCCATGTGAGTAATATACCAATTTTTATCACCCAAATTTTCTCAGTTTTTACATTATGGAATACTACTGGCATTTGAACACAATATGCAAAATTCAAGGCTTATATAAATGATCAAACTCAATCTGCAATGAGCGTTTAGATTAATGATTATGCAGAAAAAAATATGGTAGCACAAACAAAACTAATATTTTAATCAATGTTTACCCTTAAGTTTTTTTGTAGTAACCACAAAATATTTTCTTTTACGTCACCAAAACTATTAATTAGTGATAATAAAATCTAATAGTAAGCCACCTAGAGGATATTATTAAAAATAATATGATAAAATGTTTTGCGGGAGACTATTTTTAATATTTTGCAATAGACAAAATTCAAGCAACATTCTATTATCAAAATCCCCATTTTGCTCTACGATAATGATATTAAAAATTATGTTCAAAAGATTATTATAGCTTATGAGTAATTTATTCTATCGGCGAGACCAGCACAACATTTATTTGAAAACTTATTTTTTTATTTCATGCGAATTTCTATTTAATGCGTTTTAATTGAAAATTTTAATGCATGTTCTATGTGTGCTTAGGGGATATTGTTATTTTATGGAGAGCGTCTACATGTTTGATCTATTTGTCTGATTTCCTGATCATTATTTATTAAGGCTTGTGTTACTTTTCCAGAGATCAAAAATCCACCCTTCAGAATATAGTTCCTGTTTGGATCTCAATATGTTAGTAATCATCTATAAAATATATTTTATTATTTAAATTTAAATTAAAGTTGGTTTTCTCAACAACTATGTTTACCTTTTCGGAGGTCCAGAGCAAAGAGTTACTATCTGCAACTAAAAAAAACTGATGTATTTAGATAAAACTGTATATACATATTTTAATTTGCAATATGATTTTAAATAATACAAAAATATTATTTTTTCCCTTTTTATTTCAGGTAATATTAACTTCATTTCGTTCATTTTTGAAAACTGATAGAATAGGATCGTATATTTTAGGAATATTCATCATATTGAAATCCTTTCAATTTAAGATTTAAAGAAATTTATCAACTATGTTTAGGGGTCCATAATTTTTTTTAACAGTATTTAATGATTCTGCGTTTGGAATTATGTCAATTAAAACTCTATATACCTATAACTACACGAGGTAATTTAATTTATTAGTTACTAACCTAGAGGAAGCAAAATCGATGGCACAGCTTTCCCTTACTGTTGCAATATTTTGTTATCGAATCACTGCCCCGAAGCTATTTGTCTCGTACTCATTGCACTACATTACCGCGTCGAATAAAGCATGATTTGCCATCAGAGTGATAATGGCGCCTAATGGGGGGCATAACGCATGAATGCGCCGTAATGATACCTCGCTTCCAATTACCTAGGACATAGTGTGGCCGAGGGCAGTGATCATATGTAAGGAGCGTTAAAGGTCAGCGGTGGCAAACATATCCCAGTCTTACATGGTAGTGAATACATTTCAAGGAATAGCCTTTACATTTAAAAAACTTCTGCACAATACCTACTTCAAAATGTTTGTCAATATTTTATGCGAAATAAATTATGCTTTTTTAAAAAGTATTTGCATATTTTCGGAGGTTCGAAATCTCTAACAGCACGATAGTACCTTAGAAAATTAAATTAAATATTTTTTAAACAAATCAAACATATTTTCAGACAGCCACATTGCCTTTAGGCACTGTAAAAAATTTACACTGCCGTCATTCGACTCACACTAGGATCGCTGAACGCAGTTGCTTCCATGATTTTAAGAGTGTGTCAGGTATTGAGATCTATAGTATTTGGTTCAATTTAAATTCTTACTTTGTGCACCAATTTCACTAAACGCAACATAGAGCCATTGAATAAATGATAGACTGACAGTTCTTGGATTATTTCATTAATATATATTTAATTCGAATTTTTTACATAATTATTAGATACGTATAAATATTAAGTAGGCTATATATTTTTTCATATGTGACCATATAAATGTACAGCAGGTAACATACCATGGAATGTTTTTATTACCGAATTGATCGCTTTGATACAACTTGTAGACGATATTAGGTACCAATGAGGTAACGAAAACCGGGTCGTAGTTTGTGTGTGAATGAACATTAATGAAATTGTCTTGATTAAATTTTTTTGGCAATTGAAAAATTGTATTAATTCGATTCACATTTGTCATGAGTTTTATGTAATTTAGTTTTTAATTCGTTACTCCATACACTGTGCATGCGTTTAGTAATTTTCCGATTGCGAAAGAAAGAAATCTAATTCATGCAACGATCTTTCTGACAAAAAATACTAAAGGGTTGCAATACTTTTCAGCAAAATACAAAAAAGCTATAAACACGAATTATTGATGTTTATGCAAAGTAATTCTTAATTACATTGATAAAATTCCCACCCGTTCGCATTAACGTTTTTATATGATTCAATAATCAATATTATTGAATTAAGTTTGAATATGCAAATGTTAGCAAAAGTTGGAAAGTTATATGTGTAAAAAGATAATATACTTTAGAAGAATATTACAATTATAAGAATTTCAATACAAAAAGTAACCATTAGTAAATACTTCAAAATATAAAATATCGACTTTGGAGCATTTTTGAATGAAACACGTTTACAAAAATACAGCTTAAAATTAATTTTACGCTAGTTTGGAGATTTTTCTTTCCATTAACGGAGCAATTCTTGTAACTCTACTCGGATATTTTTTTTTTTTCAATTAAAAAAATTATTTAAAGCTGACAGATGCAAACGGTGCTCATCATGAACAGCCTGTGGTCATAATTACTTTTCTGTCAAGCTCACGTGAATAATCAAAATAAATATTTCCTAAGGCCCATTTTGGAAAGAAAAAAAAGCGCAATAATGTTTTAGCGGGTTGGAATACCACAATCTTATTATTATTTTTTACTTTAAAGCACTCAAGGACCCAGAATTTTTTAAAGTATGATTTTGTTTACTTACATTATTCTCTACCGGCATAGCAACGATAATTTTCGTATTCATTCCCCCTCAAATATAAGCCTTTTTTAAATAATGCTTATTGGTATATAACAAGTTCACATAAATTGGCAGGTTAATCGTAATTGGGTAACTATATCTGCTACTAATTTTATCGTTTAATAACTAGTTGAGAGACGTCAAGGTTGTGTTAAGAGCATTCAAGTCAACCATCAACTTAAAGCAGGTGTACAAGTTCTTTAAGTAAGTATACTTTGTTACTCATTGATTCAACGAAATATTCATGGTCCTTTGTGTAGGATATGACTTAAAGGTAAGAGACAAATTAGAATAGATAAAATTGGTAGTGCATACATTAATGTAAAATTACAGATATTTGTAAATTTGAAAAAAAAAAAATAATGAAAACAAATGTATTGCTATAAAATAGTGTTCGCAGTAGTATTGTGTTTGGGTTATTACCCGGACGTTTGTGCTATATGTTGTCCCAGTACCTTCAATAGTTAAAGATATTTGTAAACCGTTCCCGGAATACCGCTCAAATTAATAAGCACAATAAAACCAAATGAAGCTTCAATGAAACATCAATCAATTCATAAAATTATGAGTCAATTTTCGTAAAAAAAAAATTACTCAGTATTATCTCGAGGAACGTATTTCATTCAGGCCTACGCAAAAATAACCATAGCCATGTGTTGTATGAAGTTACAATATCTTTCTTGTAGTATCAAAAACTATTTGGGGAAACTGGTCTCTTTTTTTAAAAAAAATACAGAGAATTTTTATTATCTGCGTTTAACGTACTACTGTTCCCTGATAATTTAATGCGATGCCAAATAGTCGTACGGATAGAGCGGCATCCAAAAGGGGGGGGGGGGGGGGGTATATATATGTCGAGGCGTGCAAACATTGTATATAGTGGTTGAAATTTTCCTATTAGGCAATGTAGCCGGGGCTAATTTCTACCCGCTCCATCGGATCCGCTCGTCATTGGCCAATATAATCACGTACGCGGACTGTACACAAACGGACAGGGACAAAAAGCTCTGTCGGTCAGGGCAGCTACGTGGGGGTTTCGGGTGAGAGGGTTTGGGGGGAGGCACTGGGGCATCTGCGTGTGTGTGTGTGTTCGGCTGGTGATTATTTAAATGACAGAAGAGCCGCTAACACAACACCGCCGGTATCATTTGCATAGAGGACGCCACCGGCCACATACGTCACGCTGAGGAAGTGTGTGTGGGGGGGGGCAGAGGGAGGGGGGGCAGAGGGATGGTAGGGTCGGTCGGGAACTGCGTGATGGAGAACGATTGGCGAAAGGGGTCGGGTGGAAAAAGGGGGGGGGGGGGGGTCTGGTCGGTGCCCAGGGGGCTACAGGGCTGGTTTTCATTAGCCGTGTTATCCCAGAGAAATAAATTACCACGGTAGGAGTTTGTTTGTGCGTGTGGGAGGAAAAAAAGTATTTTGAAGTTTGTACACTGTGAAAATACGGACTTTTCAACAGAGAAATTAACTCACATAAACAAAGAGTTTTTTTCCTGATTACAATAACTGAATCTTCGTGGAAACCCCCGACGTATTTCAACTACCAAGTTGTATGTGTCGTTCTAATCGAAGGTAAACACACAATGTACGAAATAAGTGTTATCTTACTGTATAATAAACCCGTTTTATTATGTTTGGTTAATATAGAAAAACTTTAATTTTGGATTCATGTCCAAAATAATCGAACTTAAGTGTCCGTAAATTTACGAAGATCCCTGGGTGTTTTGTAACCAGTTTTCTTCGTAAATTGAAGGTGAAATTTTTTAACAGCGTAGCGATGGTGGGGCGTTGACTCAATTACCAAATATACTTCACCCATTAAAATATATGTAACATTTCCTTGTTTCTCTTCTGTATCGCTATTTCATACACGAGCCATACAAGAAATCTTCAAATGCTGGCTTATAAATAACTCAACATCAACATTCCCTTCCAAAAAAATTAATTCCTTATCGTAAAAAAATGAATATCCATGATTCTGTGAATCTTTTTTGTGGTTTTAATTTAGATTACCTCGTCGTCTCGTCGCAAAAGCAATTATTAGAGGTAGTAATTAATCTGCTTTCCCTACGCTCACGTGAAAATACTGAAAGCGTGAGTAAGATGGGTCCGGGTTAAGAAGAAATCCCAAGCGTATTTCAGGTTTGAACATATTCGCTTGTTAAGGGCAACGTATGTCTGGGCGCACACATACGGTGCGCAGAGTTTCAGGAAAACGGCGATATGTGAAAACTACTCAAGATATCCGAGTGGGGTTTGTTTACGAAAAGCATGTAAGAATTTCGCCGAGGGCTTAAAATACTTTTGATTTCGGATTAAGTTTTTAAACTGTATTTTTAGAAGAGTTAAAATGGCTCAAGCCCGTATTTAAAGAGTTATTTTTGGGCGTAAAACAAACGGTACAGATTCTTGAAAGCAAAGCGATTTGCATTACACCTTTATTATCATTTCTCCGCCATATAATTTTACAGTCACAGCTCAATTTTCACAGATTTCCTGTGATGATGAGAAGACTGCGCGCCAGTTCAGAGCTGGTGCTTCTAGCGAGGTGTCGCCTATGGACTGGCGCGCATTATTCTCGTCGTCACAGGATAACTGTGAAATTTGAACGATGACCGTAACATTATATGGCCGAGAAATTATGATCAAGGGGTAATGCAATTCCCTTAAGTGCGTTAAAGAATCTGTACTGGTTGTTTTGCGCTTAAAAATTACTCTGAAAACACGCGTTTTATCCATTTAAACTGTTCTAAAACCACAGTCTAAAAACTTCATCCGAAATGAAATGTACTTTTCGGTCCTCAGTGAATTTTTAAATGCTTTTCATCAGCAGACCCCACTCGGATGTCTTGAGTAGTAATTGAAATCGCGTTGTTTTTCCTGAGGCTATGCACAGCGTGTGTGTGACCAGGTAGGCGGAGCCCTTAAGTGCAGGACTTGGACCGTATGCTAGAAGCGGTAGAAAGCATCGCGCACAAGACTGTCCAATCGCGTGGCAGGAACTGGCGCCATGCGTTAAAAGTAGCCGTCTGGCAGGACGCACGTGCATAATTGCACACTTGTGTACTTGGGCTCTTGGACACTCGCAACTTGTTCACTCGCACGCTCAGAGACATTTTTTGATACTTTCTCACACCCTCTTATCTTGTGAAGTCTCACTTCTAACGCGTGACGGCCCGGCACCCACGTGTTTTTTGAAGTCTACTTCTTTAGGCGCGTTATGGAAAAACTTAATGAGGGTAAATATTTACGATGCACGCGCAACATGTAACGAAATTTTTGCATAATAAAAAGATTACATGAAAAGAAAAATTTATATGTATATGTCCTCTTAAATATTATACATAGTGATTGATTTTGAATATCAGTCAATAGAATTTATACTATTTAGTAAGTTTGAATATTAGTAGGTAATAGAAATTGTTTTTAAAAACATTTTCAAAAGTATTAATATAAATGAGGTTATGGTATAGTATGTAGGTATAACGATGTTAGGTTGCTTGTAAGCTTCTATTAAGCCTGGAAGGGAGTGTCTCGCCGTTTTCATGTGGTTTTTGTGATGCAATGTTCCGTACATAAAATGTATTTGCTTAGTAAATTATTACACTATTATTTCATAAATAAATAATTTTCATTTATATTTAAAATTAACCTCTATGTTTTAGTAAATTAAATAATTAATTTAATTGAATTAATACTTTAACAACCGTACTTATTATATTTAACCAGTCCTTGCCAGATTAAAGTTTTTTTTTTATCACGCCAAGTAAGTATAATTCTAACGTGCGTAATTTATGTACACCCTTCAAATTTTCTCTGAAATAATTAAAGAATATTCAGCTGTCTTGCACATGATTGGCCCACGTCACACTCCAGTGTGCCATGTGGCTGCATGCTGTGAAGTTTCGGTCGAGATGGCCGACTTTCATCTTTGAGGCCGGCCTGCGGTCAGCAGTTCAGGCTAGAGAGGAGCTCGTGATTCGTAATTCATTCGCACTGGTTGAGTACACGTTCACTGGCTGAAAAACCTTTTTTCTTTCAGTTATTGGGGGTTAAAAATACACGTAATAATACGTAAATAAAAACATGTTTTACTATTAATTATGATAATTAGTAAAAAAAAATAGTGAGTAAGTCTTTCAGTATTCTCTACTGTAACCTCTGTAACGAGCAAATAAAAGTGTTCTCATATTTTAAATACGATTTTTGGACACCAGATCTAAAGGACTTTTTTTTAATAATTCCAATGGTAATAAATTTACAGAAATTGTGTTTTCAACTAAATTTCTGGATGCGAATAAAACGTTTTTTTTTTTCCGCACACACCGCTATAAGTCACTGCTGTAGCAGCTACCACACACACACACACACACACACACACACACACACACATATATATATATATATATATATATATATATATATATATATATATATATATATTGTAGACCAAAATTTTAAAAAGGAAGTTTCCGGTAAAAGCCAAAAATTGTTGAAAAGTTCTTTCAAAATAATTATTTGGAAAGTATTAGACAGAATATTTTCTCTTTAATATACAAAGTTAAGTGATAAAAATTGTAAATAACATGTTTTGTGGCATATATACATATATAATATTTTAAAAAAAAGGTTGGGCTGTCAAATTAAGAGTTGTGGATTATGAATATAGAACAAGCCAGTTTAGTGAGATCATTTGTGTCTGTTAAGTCGACCACACTTGCAAAAACCCTGGTTTGCAAATTTAAACACACACCAACCCTCACCCCCTCATACCTTTTGCCATAACCATGCCTTTTCTCCCCTTTTCTCCCCTTTTTCGCCTCTACGCACCACTTAGTTTCTTCCAAAACCATTTTTTTTTAAAGCGATGATAATGGTCTACACCATATCTTGGGAGTGGAAAGTTTGTCCTTTACAAAGGTTTATTATTTTAACTGCACTATTGGCAAACGCGAATAGATTTCACTCAATTGCTTGAGAACGTGAGCTACCGAGGGGCGTAACCTACAGTGCGATGCTCTCCAGATACACGCAAATAAAAATATTTCCCTCGTTGAATCTGTTCGTGGCGCACGGCGACAATAATTTCCCCGGGGCTTACATCCTCGTAGTATGTTGTTCGCTTGCCATGTTTACAGAGGGAAGGAAAAAAGTATTGCGGTCACAAAAGACGTGTGTGTTCATGGGGAAAAAAAAATTTTCGTTGAATTTTTTTTTCTTTCTAATAATTGGCATGAAACGTTTATTTGGTTTTACTCGTGCGCTACGAAATACATGTTTAGTTTCGTAAAATTAAATAAATACTTTTCTTTAAATCCAATCAAGAAGTTCAGGAAAGAGTTTTTCAACTACGATAAACCGTCATCAAATGGGAATTCGGTAGCATATTCGGCAGACTGCTTTCCCAAGATTGACATCAAGCTACACAAACGCTTATGTTCAAAAATACAATAAAGAATATTTTTTTTTAAAGTAGTAACATTGAAAATGTCGAAAGCCATTGTTTTAGTTTTTATTTTACTAAATATTATCCAGAAAATAAACACTACCTTCGAAAAATTACATTTTCAATTGAACCTACTTTAAAAACATTTAATTAAGAGTTTTATCAACATAATCTAAATTGAGTAAATAAGTGTAAACTTTAAATTTTCACTGATTTATTAAAAAGAGACTACTGTTCTTATAACAGTCACAACTAATCGAAAAAATAAAGTTTTATTCAACAGATCTGCAAAATTATTCAGGAACATATTTATTATTCACTAGCTTTTACCCGCGGCTTCGCTCGCGTTATGTCCTTAAGTATCAAAGATCATTTCAAAGAAAATAAAATATGGTAATTGTTTTTTTATTGCGTGACTGGAATCATAAGTATTTAAATATTCTAACATCCGATTTGGTTTAAAAAACTGAAAACATGCTTTATTGAAATATGTTTCACTATTACAAAAAAATCATTTTTAATCCTAACATTTTAAAAAGTTCAAAAAAGTTGAGTAATTAGATCCACATAATTTTTCACTAAATTACAAAATTCTCTTGAAAGTAAAATATAACCATCAGCATCAATGTACAAACAACAATCATCGAAGAAAATAGACACCAAAAACTCAAAAATTTAAAAAGTTTAAGTATTGCTTGGCGGTGACAGAAAAATAAAATTGAATAGTAAATTGACCGCCGGTATTATATTATTAAACCAGGTGCTTCAATGAAGAGTGCAACCCATGCACCAAAATACATGGAAAATAAAGAATCATTAAAATACTTGATTTTTTATTTACATTTATTATCTTCATAAAAAATGGAATTTAATAAAATCCAAAATCTGCTCTTTTATTGTCTCTAAGGCGGAACAGAGTTCGCCGGGTCAGCTAGTGTAAATAAAAAATCAAGTATTTTAATAATTCTTTATTTTACATGTATTTTGGTGCATGGGTTGCACTCTTCATTGAAGCACCTGGTTTAATAATATAATACCGGCGGTCAATTTACTATTCAATTTTATTTTTCTGTCACCGCCAAGCAATACTTAAACGTTAAAATTTTTGAGTTTAGGTGTCTATTTTCTTCGGTGATTGTTGTTTGGACATTGATGCTGATGGTTATATTTTACTTTTTAGAGAATTTTGTAATTTAGTGAAAAATTATGTGGATCTAATTACTCAACTTTTTTTAACTTTTTAAAATGTTAGGATTAAAAATGATTTTTTTTGTAATAGTGAAACATATTTCAATAAAGCATGTTTTCAGTTTTTTAAACTAAATCGGATGTTAGAATATTTAAATACTTATGATTCCAGTCACGCAATAAAAAAACAATTACCATATTTTATTTTATTTGAAATGATCTTTGATATTTAAGGACATAACGCAAGCGAAGCCGCGGGTAAAAGCTAGTAATACATAAGAATAAGTATAGTATATTATTATTCTACTGTATTGTATGTAAGTACAAAAATAAATAAATACCTTGAATGTCGGATTAAATCCTCGTTCTTCGATAATGTCTGCCCCAAATGAGGTCATTTGGAAACAACTATTGTATTTTTGAGTGTTCGCTAGAAAATGTCGTGATTCGGGTGTTTCGCCACGAAGCAATGAATGCAATGGCTCAGGTGGTGGAGTCAATAATGGCAATTTCACTTTCCCACTAAAGCAGCACAATCCTGGCGTTTCTCCGGAAAACTTCAATGCGCCACAAAACTCGCAAACAAAGTCCATTGGCCCAATGAGAACGCTAGTATGCAAGCAGTAATCAGTGCTGCAATCATATCGAAACGCTGCTCGATTCAAATCAGTAAGTGATAAATTTCTTCTTGTGCGTCGAACATTATCTAGTTGCTGATCTCTGAGGTTCGCTCGATGATTTCGCATTGCCAACCGAGCCGTTTCAAGGGCTGCCTCGCTTTACTCTTGTGATTGAGAAGCACGAAGTCGAGCCATACTAACGCGGTGCTCTCCACGTCCAATTTCTTGTTCTTCCTCAGTCCTTTCATTCTCAATGTTTCGAATCCTAGTTGCATTACGGCCTTGTCGGGAAAGATTTGATCGTCTTGGTCGCGGCATGGTATTGTTAATGATAATATCGGCACGATAAGCCAATAGAAACTCGAGAAAAACACATCAACCGATCAACTTTAAAATTTTACATTGTCAAATTATTAACCATACTTAACCAAAGACAACATTACGTTGAGCTGTCAGTTGTGTTTTGTTAATTGTCAAATTTTCAACCATACTTAACCATAGACAACATTACGTTTAGCTGTCAGTTGTGTTTTGTTATTCCATGTCAGTTGCGTTTTGCTATACCATTTTTAAGAAATGAACGGCTAGACTGATGTTTTGACTGATAAATTTTTCGTTTCGCTTTCAGTTGCGTTTTTTTATACCACTTTTTTTACACGCTTTATATTAGCTTCACCTGTATGTTTGTTTGTTTGTTTGTATGTTTGTAACGACTCCTTTGGGTGCGATTTTGACCTACTTTAAACGGCCAGATTTCATTCAAACTTTGTAGATTTATCGAGGACCGATCACAATACACTACTTTGATAAGATTATTCCATTATTAAATTTGCAAAATAAGATTTTCGTCAATTCATATAATTTCACAATATTAGTAGGCTTTGTTTATATCGCGCCAAAGACAAACTGAAAGAAAAGAGTTCGCACATTGTAAAGAAAACCATTTCGCTCATGTGCGAACACTTTTCTTTGTCTTTGGCGTGATATAAACAAAGTCTACTAAATATTGTGACATTTAATTAAATTAAAAGTGACATTTAATTAAATGAAAAGTGAGAGTGGGCTATGATTATTGTGAACAATATACTTACTTGATTTTATATTTTTTAGTTTGGTTTTCTATATAAAGCATTTTTTTTTAGTTTTTTTAAACTATTTTTTTTTCGGAAACAGGATAAAAAGTATCCTATGTCCGTCTCCTGGTTCTAAGCTACCTCCCTACCAATTTTCAGCCAAATCGGTTCAGCCCTTCTTGAGTTATAAATAGTGTAACTAACACGACTTTCTTTTATATATATATATATATAGATTAATCTTTCCACTGCAGAAGCATTGTTTAAGCTTCTTGTAAGACGTCATTATATATATATATATTAAATAAATTAAATAGAATTTGCAAACATATAAGAATATTATTTCATTAGTTTCTGAAAATATTGAACAAAATATCTTCATCTAAACAATGGTATATTAATTTTGAAATAAAAATACAGAAACATTTCACATCGTGTTATAGCAAACCTTGGAACTGCCCGCTTCCAGGGACCAAAGTAAAGCTCTCAAAAATTCATTGTAAGTAATTTCATATCAATATTCTTATAAAAATTAGTGTTTAAATAAAAAATTAACAGTAACACGGCGTGTTCAGTCAACTGGAAGTAGATGCAACCAATTCTTGCGAATAAAATTATACATTGGCCTCAGAGTCGCTTTATTTGTGGTCGATTTAACTCATATTATTATTTTTCATATTAACCGGCAATATTATTTTCTAAACTACGATCCCAGATTTAGGGAAAATGGTAAATTTGTTCCTCATTGCAAAACTGCATCGAATTAGTTGTTGGTTACTGCTTTGCAAATAAATATGTGCGGTTTATTCGTTTAACGAGCACCTACGAACGTACGCGAAAATTGTTATCCCATTTTTTTGTTTTTGTTTTTGCAGGCATTGCAGCGAGCTCGGCTAGCTTTTAAAGTGGAATCAACGTAACGAAATATGCCGTTTAATTTGTAGTGGCCGGCGTTGTTGCGGTCGCGAGTTTTGGGATACCTTGCCCCCTTCCCACCATCATTCGATTCCAGATTTACTATTTAAGCTTTTAATTACGAGGATTAGGCTTTTGGGGAGAAGTTGGTGGTGGGGGGGGGGGGGAGAGTTAGGTGATCGGGCGTCGTGTACCGATGTTATTTTATCGTCGGGTTATCCGGGAACTACGGCGAAGGGAAGCGTACGGGGGAAGTTTTGGTAGGTTGGTAGAGAGGTGTGTCCTCCACTGCCCGGGAGAGGGTTGAAAGAGAAGCAGTAATTAGTCGGCGAATAACAGTTATACGTGTGGGCCAGGGCGCGGTGCAGCGGAAATGCAGCCCGTTAACGTGCATCAAAACCTGATTCCGGGCCTAACTGCACACCCGGGGGGGACTAATTAGCCTTATCAGTGCATCGCATGGGCGCAGTATCTCCCTACATCCCCCCCCCCCTTCAACATTTCGAATGCGGGTTGTAACTCTTACCTGATTTTAGGGTGCTAGCCCAGAAATAATTTTTTTTTTGCGTTTGGGATTTACGTTCTCAACAGCGAGGGAATTAGAAACGGTAAACGGAAAACACAACATTTCGAGGACACTGAGAAAAGTATTTGTCTTTACTGTAATTTTTTTTTCTCTAAACTGAAAAGTAATATTCATATAAAATTACTAATACCTGTAAATTATTACATTTATATGAAAAAAACGTTATCACTATTAAAATAATTTTCGAAGTAATAATGGGGTTGGATTCTTAGCCGGGAATTTATGCTTTGTGTTGTCCCAGAACCTCGAAAAATTAAAATTATTTGTAAACCGTTCCCTGAATAGCGTTCCAGTATTATATGCATACAATAAAATGCATAATAAAAAAATTTAATGTGCAATTTTCGAATATTCGACTTTTGTTTTTCTATGATAAATATGCTTAAATTTCTTACTATTTTAGTAAGAAATAATCAATATTATCTTAAAAAAACTTTTATTCACATATGAAAAAGTAACAACAGCCGTGTCTTGTGCAAAATTACAATATGTTTGTTAAAGTATAACCAATTATGTCTTGGCAACTGGTTTTAAAGGGAGTCTTTTATTAAAGTTCATAAATGGTTGATTTTTTTTCTCTGCACGGCCAGCATTTGCCTTAATTAATTTCGGAGAAACCGTAGAAGACTGAAATGGATGAGCGAACCTGGATACCACGTTCCAGTCTCTCACCACTGCGCCACTTGGATCCATTTACCCGCAAACATCTGAGTGAAATCATTCTTTGTCCTGGAAGAATGTTTATTGTTAGAAAGACATTGCCACATCGCTAGAGATCCAGAAATTTTTTCCGGATTCACTTGGTATCAAGTCAAGATTAAAAGTCCAAAGTGAACTCTACCCAAACTTTATTTCATACTGGCTAGTTAAATTTTTAAAATGGCCAGACCTGATTTTCTAGTGGGCATAGGCACCATTTTTAAATAATAGTGCACCGCACCATTTTTGAAACTCAAAAAATATTAATTTTGGTGTATTTCAAGTTCAAAACAATAATCCAAATAAACAGTTTAATATATTGTTTCGTTGTGTCTTAGAGGGGTCACGTCAATTAACTTCTTAACTATTTTTGTACTGCCTAGAATATGATGACTTAAGAATTTTCGTTGTTTAGGCCAGTATCAATACTGTAACAGGCAGAATCATATACAAAGTTTAAAATGTTTATAAATAATAACAAAATATGTGTATTATTGTTTCGGCACATGATATAGAATGAAACGAGATGATATCTTTAAGCAATTTGGACGCTCGATTATTTGCCCGTATTCTGAGCTCCTACATTAGCAGAATGGTTCTTTTCTGATGCCAGGATGAACTACACACAATTGTACAGAAAAAATATGCCTGTGTCAATTGCCTACCGGCTGCGGTCACATTCAACCCCCCGGCTGGAATTCGATGTGATTGGTTCATTTTAAAATTTGAAATGTTTTTATTGGTTTGTTGTCCTTTCGAACATTTTATAACTACCAGTTAGTTTCAAATACGTATACAGTTGTGAGCAAACAACCCGATTTCCACATTGTTTTCCAGCAGCTAACTGCTACTACAAGTTTTAAGGAGAAATTAGTGTTTGTAACCAGCACAAAAATATTTTTGTGGATATTTACAACACTATTTGCTAGATACCACAATTTCATCGTAATCAAGAAATTTACTTGCAATTGGAGCAAAATGTTAATTATTTTTAGGGTTATTCGATGCAAAGACTCAACATAGCGTAACGAAAAAGTGCAATACTCAGTAAGTAAGGGGGGGGATCTCGATGTAAGATTTGGACCTGGGGGGCGGGGGGTGGGAGATATTTTTAGTGCCTCACGCCTCACTCTTGGCAAGCGTTAGTGAAAGAGATGACATAGTGCTGCATTATTCGTTACGCCGCTGTCACTCCGACAAACTCTTCCTGCTAACCGCCAACCCTCGTGGGAACATGGTATCCAAAACACGCCGTCTCTCAGCTACACAACTTGTAGTCGTGGTCGTGTTTGGTATGTTATTGTGCACTTCATTGTTTATTTTTAATTAGGGATGGGCTAGTCAAATCCTCAAATACCATTAAATCCTTAGTATTCGAAGGATTAGATATTCGAGGTAAAATATTCCAAACAAAAATTTTAAAATAAATAACATAAATTAAAATTTTTTACATTGATAACCTCTAAAGTTTACTATACGTCAATTTCCCCCTCCCCCAAACTAGTTACCATTCCTTAGCATATTGTGCCTTTAAAAATTTAATTATATTAATACAATTATAATTTATATATATAAATATTTTGGAAACATAGTTGGTAAATTAATCATTTAAACTGTAGATGTTTCAACTTTATTGTCACAGTTTTTCTTACGAAGAGTACTTCATGATTTCAAATAACTGAATCTTTTTAGAAACTACCTGTGTTTTAACTTCTCCGTTGAATATTTCGTTATAAATAAAGGTAAACTCACGAGTGTAAAAAAGAAAAAAAAAAAGAGTTTTTTTCTTGGTGTACGTAGTCTGAAGCAGTTTTTTAATGTTTTGCTAACTAACCAAGAATATTATTTTGGACTCATGTTCAACGTAAAGTGGGCTCAGTGGCCGTAAATTTAGGAAGAACAACGGCAAATTTGCGAACATCACTGGATAATTTGTAACCAGCTTTCTTCGTAAATCAAAGGTGAAATATTTTTTTTTTAAAAGCAGTGCACAAAGTATTTTCGGGCGGTCACTCTAATAATAATTCTTTTTGTTCGGCCGTCCGAACGTGTTAACAAAGCCTTGCCTGGGCAGCGCATTTGGCACTGGGCCACGGGCGCGTGAAGGCATGGCGCAGGGATAGCTCGCAATCTGCGATCGTCCAATCAGGGACCGGGAAGAGATGACCAGGACGCTTGTTAGGGGGGGGGGGGGGAAGGGTCGTGAAGCGATCACCTTGTAATGGATGTCTGGCCAAAATATATCCCAATGGCGTCACCACACTGCAGTCCACCGCCGCGTCGCTTGCCCTACACATTTATAGTGGGTTTAATTTTTCGATCTTTATTTACTGGCATACACAAGCCATGGTTTTCATTAATTATTTTTAAGCCTCAGTGTATTTTTAATTAAAAAATTTTAAGATCCTTCATTTGTACTGTACGTTGAAATTTGTTATTTTCATAGTGACTGAAACTTAATAAAAGTTATAATTTAATTGATCGTAATTTATAGCTTTATATTTGAAAAAGACGCATTCTTGTTTATGAATTCTACGAATTTTAATTTCCTTCTAATGACAACATTCAACAAATAATTCTAGTATATTTAGCCTCACGGGAATTTTTTGCCTTATCCATCTCTTTTGTTCCTAGTCAAAATTCCAGAATTATCGTTTAGTATATCATATCAAATTATGCATAGTAATAAAAAGCTGCAAAATTTAAGGAAATAAAAAATCACGAATAATATTGTGATGAGTACGGAAAATGTATTCAACAAACCATGATATACACAATATCAGCTTGGAAACAGGGACAACAATTTCCAGTGAAAAGTTAATATAACAGTTTTGACAAGGAAGAAGAAGCCTAT
The DNA here is from genome assembly GCF_032445375.1 of Bacillus rossius redtenbacheri. Taxonomy (NCBI): domain Eukaryota; kingdom Metazoa; phylum Arthropoda; class Insecta; order Phasmatodea; family Bacillidae; genus Bacillus; species Bacillus rossius. The sequence goes on from NC_086333.1 coordinate 62,030,606, forward strand.
CTTCGGTACCAGCTACGGAATGATCCGTATACACATATTGCATTATATGGCACTTCCAATATTGCTTATTGTTATATATGTATATATGAAAAGTCTTTTTATTTATTTAAATTTATATTCTTCTCAATGAAATTTAAATGATTAAAAATTTGTAAAATCTGTGTTTATACAAAAGCAACATATATATATATTTAAAATATTAGTGATCAAACACTATATACAAACAGGGAGTTATTTGAAAGAAAAAATATATTTATACTTTCTTTTGATGGTCAAATTTTTCCGTAGAGTCAATAAGTAAGAAATTATAGATTAAAAAATTTTCAGATCAAAAAAGTTAACAAAGTTCACATTTGTTGTCGATTCATTAGGTTTTTCTACGACAACCAGTGTAGATCAATAATGGCGACTGACCATTAAAATATATTTAATCAATTTTGAAATGCGATTCGCGAAATACGAACGATTTGAAAATCCATGATGCCAGGGCTCAATATCTAACTTTTTGCCCTGACTTGTAGTAATTTGGGACATTTGTGGACCAAATTATAATTAAATTTAATTTTCTTGTAAAAGTGGTGAGGTTTTATAACTTATAAGTTGATTTTAAAATCTCTAATTAAATGTAATTTATTTTATGTGTATGTGTAGGTATACTGTTAAGAAAAGTATGTCCTTAAAAGAATGTCCAAGCTTTAAAATTTAATAGCTTTAACTCTAAGCGTTCTTGAGTGTTGGGTACAGGTCACAATTAAAGAGTAGTTCAAACAATTTCATGTAGGCGCATGCGCAAATACTGTGTTGTTTTTATCGCTTGCAGCGAGAAAGAATGGCTCATTCTACAATTGGCAGAGGGTGAACCTGTAAACTTTATTTGGCAACAGGATGGAGCCCCTGTCCATTGGAATCTCTTTTTTACAAGAGTGGTTGAACGTCGAAGTCCCTGACCGTTGAATTGTTCGTAATGGTCGAGACGACAGAGCTCTTTATCGCTGGCCTCCACGTTCACTTGACATATTCTATTGGGGCTTTATAAAAGATCGTGTCTACGTTCCGCCGCTAACCTAATGATTTGTCAGAGTCGAGACGCGGAATTGAAGAGGCTAATTCTTCCATTACTCCGGACGTGTTAACCGAATTTTTGGAAGAATTTTATTTCAGGTTGGATGTGCGTCAAATAACTGAAGGTGCACATATTAAACATTTGTAAAAAAAAAATCTAGGTTAGTTTATACCTACACTTTGATGTTTGATTTGTTGTAAATAGTCCAAATTAAACTGTTATAATATACTATTGAAACTGGGATATTCTTTTATTGACATTGTGTATATTGTCATTCAGTTAATTTTTTTTTTTACCGAAGAGCAGAGCATCATCCAGGTGAAAGAACCATGACGTTTTCACGTGGTCGCGATCGTGACATCGACGTAACAACGATCTGGCGATGTCGCAGAGAAGTCACAGACGGACCAAAAAATAAACAGATAAATAAAGTGACTGTCTGATCTCTTATTTGACAAGAAGCAACCCGCGGGGATGATTGGATCTGTGAGAGCACCGGAGGGGCGTATCCATTTCCTCTCGTCGGGTGGCTCGTCCAGGAAATAGAAATGTTGGCCGGAAGGGGGCGCTGCCCCGCAATACACTCTGGCAGCTTTCATTTCTTCGCCGCCCCTTCGCCAGGAACAGAGCTCCAGGCCCTAAACGATGAAATAAGGCCGCAGAAGGGGAGAAAAAACTGTCCATCTTGCTTCAACCCCACACACCTATTTTTAACCCCCCCCCTTTTTTTTTTCCTACCCACCAACGCCTCCTCAAAACCTTGTCTCCTCTTTCGCGTCTCTCTCGCTGTCTATAAAACTCCCATAAAGAATAACAAAGGACGGCTTCCTCCTGCTGGGGAAAGCATTTTTTTTTTTTTTCGTTCCGCCAATCAAGTCAGCCCCTGTCCGAGATGTTTCGCTAGCAATTCCGCCTCCGGCGGCCACCCGCAAAGGAAACTGTCCGAAGAAAATGTGGCTGAAATAAGAATTCGGCTGTCTGTAGGGCTTCCGCCAGCTTGCTTGAAGACACACACGTGTTCGCTTCGTCAAACATTTTTTTTTTTCTGTCTCTGTGTATGTACGTGAACTGGTGCCTACGTTGCTTTATTAACTGTTTCTGTTGTTACGGAGCAAACAATGTTATCATCTATATTATGTACTTTTTTTTAATGATTTACAAACACGATTTACTTGTCTGACAAAAAAAAATTAATAACTTCAAAGGTGGCACAAAAGATAATATTTAGCAAAATAAATTACCCTTAAAAATAAAAAAAATAAGATAAGAAAACGCTATATGATGATAAAAGATTTAATTGGAGACATTTCATACATCAAAATCCAAGTAAATGAGCATCATATATAATAAGGTCGCACATTTATAGGTTTTAGCTTTTAATATTTAGCCGCTGAGATTTTCTTACAAAAAATTGTAAAAACTTTATGTTTTATAGTTTACGTATGGTTACGCTAACACGACTTAAGCAACATGTACTTTAATTACCATAAAATCTCAGACTTTGTATACATATAAGTATTAAAAGCGTTTGAGAATTTACGAAATACATGCGCAACCGTAAATTACTGAAAATCAATGTATTAACTAAACACAATATTTTGAAATAAATAGGTGATAATATCAGGAAGTAAAATTTGAAATATTATATATTTTACCGATATTTAGAGTGGATTTTTAACATATATTACAGACAAAATGCTATTATTTTTTTATAATACTACAGGATTTATTAAACAGTACTTTAATCAGTAAAAATTTACAAGATAAAGAATTATTCCACTTTTGTTTTAGCCTGATTCTTGCATCGCATGCAAAACATACTGTAATATTACATTGCTGTTCGTAGAGATAGCTAAACAAGAAAACCATTTTAACTTAAACGCATACTGATCTACAAATTTCCTCTCAAGATCTACGATTTTTCATCAGTTTTAATAACGAAATTTTTCCCGTGGGCTGTCGTGAAGCAATTGTTGCTGTGAACCTCCAGATAACACCCTAACACGCATTGCGTGCGCTGTGCCTGTAACTTTAACTGCTACGCCAGACGTATTATTTTCACTCCCAGACGCGCCCAATTCGCTTTATGAATAATAATTAACCAACAATACTCACTCACGGTGTTCAAAAACATTACACCCACAAGACCCACAAGGGCGTAGTGTGGTTTGGGCTCACTGGACAAACAATTTTGTTATAAAATAGTGAAAAATCTCATGGTAGTTTCCCGCCTGAGGCAGGGTCTGCATGGATGGAATGGGGCTGACACTCATACGGGGCGGGATATCCTATCCTAGGGATAAACCTTTCGTTCCGGCCAGGTGATAATGTGGTGTGGAGCAGCAATGGAGTGAATTGGTGGGGGGAAGTGGCATTACCCCGAGAAAACCCACAGGCCACAGCAAAAGTCGATCCCGCCGGGAATAGATCCCAGATCGCCTTGGTGAAAGACGAGTGTTCTGACCACCCAACCACCGCACCTTTCCTTAGAGAATAGCCATGGTTAAAAAATTAAATTATACATTTGCGTGGCTACTTGTATATCTGTAGAGGCCCTTTTCCCCTCCAAAACAGGCTTCTAACTAACAGGTAAAGTTTCACAAGTTTAAAAGTTATCTATGTTCGAGTGTTTCACAAATAATTGTTTTTAACTTGTAGGGACATAAAATTTTTACAATTTTACAGGTAATTTACTTGCAGGCTTTCAAAAAACGGGAGGTTTGGTAATTGCAGCTATAATACTTGTATGTGACATTTTAACTGCTAATTTGCTACTTATCACACATGTTAGGTAAATTAAATTTTATAGTTTCGTTATTATTCTCCCAGAAATATGTGATCTGGTATTACTCTCATGATTAAAAATTCAATATAAAGCATATTACAATCCTAAATAAATTCTACTGCAACTAAGAAAAATATAGCGATTGAAATTACATTAATGATGAAATAATTTTATGTTGCCAATTTTTTTGAGTTACGTGTGTGGTTACGTTGTCAAATCGTGTTAGTTAACTGTGGTTACGTGGGCAAAATTTGTTATTTACACGCTCACCAACTACACCTATCACATTTGTAAGCGATTTTTTTTTAAATATATAAAATACTGTTGTTCATAACAATACTTTATTACAATAACTAATTTTTTACAATTGTTAATAACACATTTGCTTTTATGAAACGGGTCCCTGTTGGGCAGTGAGATTAATTCTGCATTTGCTTCAGTAAAAAGGCTTCGATCTGCATGTTACTTTTGTTTTAAATTGAATTTGTTACGCATGTAACATCGTTTCTCTTGATAACTGGAAGTATAATCAACGTTATTATCGTCAGGGGAAATTGTGTTTTAAAGGTAATTATTTTTTTCGGAGTTATTTTACTCGTTTAGTGACATTTTCCTGGAAAGTCAACGAATTAGAAGAAAGAAAAACATAATTATAAAATAATTCAAATTAAATCTTGAATACGAGCCTATAAATGTATTTTAATTTTCTACGCACCTTTTCATTTGTAACAAGAAGTATTTATTAAGTGGAGTGAAGGGATACAGGTTAAAATACGTGAGTTGGTTGTGAACGATATTGGAAACAGCGCAATAAGTTTACTTCGAAAATTTAAATAATGCAGTTAATGAATCGAAAGTTTTACTTAAATTAAGTTTTTTTTTAATGTGACAATTTTTTTTAAATATTAAGTCCTACTTTTTTAAAAATATTTACATTGTTATAAATAAGAGATAAAAAGGTGTGTAGGTACTGTATATTTAATTCAAATTGTTGTTGTTGCTTAAAATATATTGTATTTCCTTGTGGTTTATTAAGAATGGTATATTTTCTAACCAAAACTAATAAAGGCGCGTATCAATGCTTCACACGAGCAGTGAGATAAGTAAAGCAGACAACAAACAAGAATACCGTGTGCATAGTGCTTTTACAATAACATCTAATCGCATTCAATCATTTACAAGAAAGAAAAAAACCGTTCTATGTTTCCGACACATCAGTTACGTTTTGCTTCCCCAACTCTTGTTCTCTTTTTTCTTTTCCGGCTATATGTACATCATCCTCTGGTCTTCCGACCTTCTTTAGCCGCCGTGGGGGTCGCGAACAGTCTCCAAGGATCTGAGTCCACGTCTTCGTTCCCAACACTCCCTTTGCCCGCAGTGCGATTTGTAGCGAATAAGCGAAGGGGTCAGTTTCCGACGTCATTTGTACATGAGAGAAGGGTGAGTGGCACGAGGCGGGAGGGCGTACAGGGGGAAAGATTGTTTGCTCGATGGAGGGGGCAGGGAACGAAGGGAGAGGCAGCAAATGGGTCTGGTCAGAAAGCGGTGGTCGACCAACTAACTTGCCACCCGGCATATGTCCTACCTTCCTTCCCCATCCCTCACCGTACAGCGGACAATCTTCCCTCGGCGGAAGGTAGATCGAGCCAAGATTTCCCACGAGATCGAACCCCCGCCGCTCGCTATCAGTCAAGCGAGTCCCTCTCTCCCCTGAGAGAGAACGAGAGAGGAGGGAGAGAGAGAGAGAGAGAGAGAGAGATTGAGAGACAGATTAGTGAGTGGCAGACGTGTGAGATGCTGGGCCGACGGCGGAGTGGGAGAATATACCCGGTGCGCGTCCGCTAGGGCTTTCAGCTGCTATTATTTTAATTATATTACGAGAAACACTTATCAAATTTAAATATAAATTTTTAACTATTTATATATATAAGAAAAAGTCTATATATTAATTTTTTTTTGCGTACGTTTCTGTCAGAATCATATTTTCATCCCGAATATTTTTATTTAATTACTCGTTAGAACTAAGCTGATTACAGAACACAAATTTTTCAAGTTGAAAGCTCATGCTAAGGAAGGACCTTTTCACCTATTTAACGCAATTTTTTCACTTTTCTGCAGTAAAATACCTTTTATTTTAATGGTTTTTAACTCAAAATAATGTTTATTTATTTTCTTACTGAGAATTCATCAATATGTCGTTAAGTGGCCAGCAGCTCTGTCTTTTAACCTGAAAAGTTAACATCGTGTAAGTTATTTGACTCTCTTTCGAGTTAGCGTGTAAAAAAAAAAGAATTATTGCTAATTTTGCAAAAAAAAAATCCAAATATCATATTGTATAGTAAAATATTTCTTCAGTAAAATAAAACTGAAGCAAAACCCTTGTTCTGCGTAAGTATGTAATAAAGTACTACGTACTTGTACCCAAAATACTTGCGTACAAGAAAAAGTTCTCTCAAACCTTTTCCCGATGGTTAAGACGAAGTTAGTAATATATAATGGTCATATTATTTTATAGCTAGTAACTTTTGAGGAGTGCCTCATTATTACTGCGCTTACATAGTTACTCAAATTAATCTCGTGCCACTCGAAAATTCATGAAGAAAATTTTGTAACTTTCATAATCGAATTTGGGGAACGAAATCAGTCAAACGGTTACAAAACCCCACAAAAACTATATATTTTTTTATTTCAATCATAGGTATCGGCACAAAGATTTTTCGCAATCAACTCATTATTAAATGATTTGTAAATCGACACTGCCATCACACGTTTCGCTGTTTCAAATGCGGTTGAAAACCTAAAAAAATAATTCTTAAATAGCGTTGCTTAGTAGACTAGATCAAAAATTATTTTTAACGATAAGCATGAACTAATTTATTTCTACGTAAATTTTCTGAGAGTGAAAAAGCGGATGAACACATAAATTACTTAAATTTATTTTCTACAAATTTGTTTAGAATTGTCGTTAAAAATCAGTGATATTTAACAGCAAGAAATATTTCCTCTACAATTTTTTTTTAAATAACTTACAAAGGGGTAAAATATTATATGCGCTATTAAAGCGTTAACAGTATGTATGTGCCTTACCTTCACGGTAGGAGTGATATTTAGCACCATTTTCGTCACGTAAAATCTCCCCAGAACTGTCCCGGTAAGTAGTAATAAACGTCCACAGTTACATTTTCTGTAATTCAACTGAGACGTCTGTCATCACAGAGATGTCATTACTGCGAATGACGCAATTCTCAATGTATGTATTGGCGTTATTTGGTACATCTGGAACATATGTCGCGTGCTGAACACCAGTGTGCTGCAAAGCTGTAGAAACTGAATGTTAAGTTACGGGTACGTTTTTGATGTGTAGGCCTAAACATCTCAGCTCTCGGTATACGGCATTTGGTAGGATACGTTTCGTGAATGTATATTCACAGAGTTGTCATCTGTGACAGCTGGTGTAAACCAAACTTCATAGACACAAAATCTTTTTATTAAATGGTACAAAAAAGAATCTGATCTAAAGCCATGGTTTATATTTTTTTTAAGTTTTATTCGCTTTCATCAGAGCCATTTCATTATATAGTTTAAATTTTTGCTCTGCCAATCAAATATTCGATAGTCGACGTAGCTGCTCCAGCAGCGAATTCTAGCTGCGGGTGAGGAAACTACTTGTGATTCGCGCCAATACATGTAGTGGAAAACAACATTGTCGTATTTTTTTCACACTTAGCATTAATATTTAAAAATTTTTCAAAAATTTCGTGTCCGTGTCTCGTATTATAAGTATATTTGCATACATGTTTTCATATTTTCATTTCGATAATGTTTGCCGTCGTATTTTAATTCTTAAAGGCTTAAGGTGATTAGACCTCCAAGATTATACATAGTATGCTCTGCACCACTGATATATAGACTAATTATTCATGTAATTGAGTCCTTTTATTATGCTACAGTTTATCCCAAAACCATTGCCGTATAAGCGTGTCGTGTTAGCTACCACGAACAAAGAAGACGCTTGAAAAATATTAGTATTTTTTTGTTTATTTTTTTGCAATTCCTCAGAAAATGTATTCAATAGTTTCGAACACCTCGCTATATGACAAACATTATGTCTGCTGTAACGCTTTGATAAACGTAGTTTAAAGATTTTTATACATGCAATAATGCGCAACCTACGTTCGTTAAATGGTTCATGTACTGGGGAATTTTGATTTATTACAATTCTTTGGACATAAGTAAATGCAGTTTTGCACTTTTTGTCACAGAAAAACTTCATAGGTGTAAAATAATAAATAAATAAAAACATACACATACAGAGGACAAGCCTTAGACAGCAACACAAAAAATTTTATGAAAATATTTATTAATGAAAAAATAACAGCACCGACGAACGCAGTGAACTAACAATGACGAGACAGTTAAAAAAAAACAGTAAATGCAGCCAGACAACCACACTGAAAAACACAGAAAACAAACGAACACAATGATGAAAGTAAACAGATATTGGGGGCAACACAACCAAGACAGCAAATAGGTAAACGAAAAGTTGCGACGTTATGGGAACTTACATCCTGTTCCCGTCACCAGGCAGAGCCAGTGCAAAAATTTAAATGTCGCATGTCCCAATAACTGTATTAAAAGCACAATTCACGCTGTTCAAATAGTTTATTTCGCGGATACATTGGGTGTCACGTTGATGAATGGACTACAGTGCACTTAACCATTTCCTTGATGAACCTGGGCCAGAAACAAGCAAGTATGAGAAGAGGTAAACCTAACCCAGGTAGTCCTTCAACACGATTTGACCTCATTCACGAGCGATCAGCATTAAAACACGTCTCGTATCAAGCCCTGCAGTGGAGTGTATCTCACATAACAAATAACCGCGACTCTAACCAGGAGTACATAAACAAGGAAAAAAATTTTGCCTCATAAATTTTGAAGAATGTTTTTTTTTTCGCAAGATTTAAACATTTTTTTTACGGTGTGCCGGTGTGTCACGAGGGGGGGCGCAACTCAATCCGTGGCGGTAAGAAAACCCCGCGAAAACTGAGGTCGACGATGGGAAAGGGTCGAGTGAGGAAAAGGGGTTTTCATGGGGGGGGGGGGAATTGCGGAAAAAGGGGGAAGGGAAGGGGGTTGTAATTTGCCAGCAGGTTCGACCACGAGGTGTTCGGAACGGAAAAGGGTAAAGAGGGGAAGGGTATGGTTGGGGGGGGGGGGGGGGAGCGTGCGTCAAAGTCAAGGCCCGTTAACGACCAGCCCTGTAATCGGGCCCCGACAATCCCCCCCCCCCTTCCCACTACCCCTGAATCCGCCAAAAGCGCGGGCCCGTCATTACCGTAGCACGACCCCCCGGGCGCTTTATGACCGAATCGTGTTCCTTACATTCCCGGTTCGTGCGAGCCAGCCCGGCGAAGGTGCTGGGCGAGGGGGGAGGGGGGGGTGGAGGGATGGGGTGAGAGTGTGGGGAAGGGGGGGGGGGGCAGAGATCTAGACTCCTCCCACCCACACGCTTGCCGATGCGAAGCGGGAAAGCAACTGCCCTGGAATTTGGCGGGACCCAGCGACCAGCAAGCTCAGAAGGGGCGATCATAGCTGCAGCTACCCTAACCCTTCTCAGATAACACCTGAAACCAAATCGGAGGCAAAATAATAAGCAAACTTTCTTATGTTTAGTAAAAAAAAAAAAAAAAGATCTCTCCTTTATATTTAGTGCCACTGGGCCGTGTGTAATGTTTTAAACTTTGGTAACCATTAAATTCACAAGATATCCTTGACATTGATAATAACTTATTTAAAATATCAGAAATGCATAACAATTATAAACATAAATTTCTCACCAACACATGTTACTAGAAAATTATTCCATACGACCCTAAAACTTAGCGCATCTACCTACGTCCTCCCACCCGAAATTCTAAGCTGGTTTACTGGCAGGATCCTGGTGCCAATACCAGATCTTCTTTGTTATATATATATATATAATACACCTGATCCAATTATTACTTGAGTGGCCTGCCTACCTTGAAGTAACGTCATTTTTATTTGAACAGAAGCAAGGGAGATCTAAGGGCGACACCGACAGGTGGATCAAATCCCCGGGCGCCTTTACGCGCAAGGCAGTCAGCGGGCGTGCAATCTTGTCATCGTGATGCGACCACCTGTGACCCTGTAGGCGAATGCTTTAAAATTGACTCGTTCGGACGTAAGCCTGAGTGAAAGAAGTTTTTTTTAAGTTAGACTTTAAATCAAGTACAGATATAAAATTTTTATCGATTATGAATATATAACCCGAATAGTAAGATTCTGGGAGAATATTTTTATTATATTACATTTTTATAAAGAATCATCGATCCTCCCTATTGGAGCGGGGGGTCCGGGGGTCTTCCCCCGAGAAAATTTGTATTTCAAGGTGGAAAATGGTGCTATTTAAGCAGTTATTTTAAAAACATTGATTAGACGTCACTTTCTTTGCCCCCGTTTGCCCCCACCTCAAGGTTTCAGAGAAGGGGGGGGGGAATACCCTTCCCCCCCCTGTTGTTGCGCCCCTGATAACAACGTGCGTCTTATATTTTAATGTGATGCAAAAGTGAACCAAGGGTTTGTGTTATGAATCAGTAACTTTATTTGTATCAGTTTACATAAATTATCACATTTGTTTAGAGGCATTCCTAGTCTAGAAGCCCCGGTTTTAGTTTGCACACTCAGATTACGCCTTAAGTTAATTTGTTTCCAGTGCCATGTAAGTGTTTATATTACTGATCATTGGCACGAAAAATTCCAATAACAAAAACAATGCAAGACAGATAATGGAATGGATGTATTGGAAAAACAAATGTTATTAATAGCAGTTACTTGATTGTTAACTAACAAATTTAGCGTATGAAACCTTGATCTAATGTTGGGTTTACGAAAAGTAACGCAAGAAACGCAAGACGCAAGAAGGTCAAGACGAAAGTTTTCAAATACCCATATATAAACTACAAAACACGCAAGAGCGCAACGCAAGCATCACCCAACCTTTAACTTCTTGCGTTATGGCTTGCGTTTCCGCGTTCCATATTTGAAGTTATAGGTCCCGGAAAAATGTAAAGACGGACGTGCGAATCGTTGCGATTCGCTCGGCGTGTTGACGGACAGACGCGACTGGGCTGAGAAGACCGTGGTTGAAGAAGTATAGCGGCAGTCCTTGCGTCTCAGAGTCGTCGACGTGACGTGGTGATACGGCCGAAGAACCTGGTCTGAAGGGGAGTGCCACATTGGCGCGGGGGGAAGGGAAGCTGTGGTCCATGGGGGGGGAGGAAGTTGGAGAGTAACTGCGGCAGAAAAGGAGAGTTCGGCCGTAACTTGAACCTCACCCGTCCTCGTCCCGTCGAAGTGGTGTTGCCGGGGCCGGGAAGAAGGTGGGGGTTGTTCGGTGGGGGAGGGGGTGGAAGTACTAATTCCATTCCGGTCCTTTTCCTTCTCCCGACGAGCGTAACTTCTTTTATGCTCCCATTAGGGACGCCTCCGCAGCCTCTACTTCTGACGGCTTTGCCCTACTACCATCAAAATCCCCTTCTTTTCAACCCTCCCCCCTATCGTTCTCAACCCAGCTCCTCTCACCTTATGGGACTCCAGCCACGGGGGGGAGGGGGAATAAAAACCTGGAGTTGGCGCGAATGTGGCAGAAATAAAAAAAATGGGCAAACGGTCTCCACCTTTGCAGATTGAAGCGTAAATGTTTCAGAAATTGGACGAATATAAAAAAAAAAGTGGGGAGAGGGTGCTAGGGGTGGAAAACCTGTCACTACGGTTGTACCCCCGTGCTTTACGGGTAGATCCTGTGAATATTTCACGTCGCTAGGGGGTAGAAGGAACAGAGCTAGAGGGGTTTTCATGAACACTCCACATTTTTTTTATTGTTACTTCGACTCCTTGCTTCGCGATCAGATTTCCTGAGGCACAAAATCAAAATTACACGAGAAAAAAAAAGCACAACTGTTCTGCTGGATTGAAATTAAATTATTTTTCGTTTGTAACTATGTATTATTTCATTCTGTATATAGTACCAAGCACATTCGTGTACTCGGTTAACACAAATTTCATCGACCTTAAAAAAATTGATTTTTTTTCCACAAAAAACCATTAAATTAATTAAAACCACTTATTCCAGCTAAGTAATTTTTTCTGAACATGTATTTTTGTTCATCTTAAGAAGTATAAATTTATTCGACTAAGTAAATGATTTCTAAAGCTTGATCAACGATATTGAAAATGCCTAACCGTTTTACAGTCGTATCTTTAAACTGAAAAATATATTGTATTTATTTTGAATTATTTTTATATTTCCAAAGCTATTTCTACTGTCTTGAACATAATTTATTTCTTTACTTGAACGTCTTCGTTGGTAAACTTTATTTTTTTTATTAAAAATATATGATGACCAGTACTATTAGTGTATTTAAAAAAATTACTTAACTGTTCTAAAATATTTTACTCTTCAACCACATCATATATTGAAAACTGGTCTCAGCAGCTTAAAAAAATGTCAATTTTAAAAATAGAGAGATTATGAAATATTTTCAGCTATTCCGATTCAAAAATTTTATTAAAAATTTGGTTTAAGTCACTACTTTTAATCTGTGAATTCCTATGTACCTGACCGTGACCAAATTTCAGTTATAAATAACAGGAGACAAGGAAAGTTCACGTTATTATTCGGAGAGAGTTAAAAAATATTAAAATATTTTTATTATTATTCCAATTACATTGGCTTTAGACCTTGGGTCTTTGAAGCAACCTGAATATTATAGGAAGCCAAAAGAAAAGGAACGGAAATCCACATAACCAAACTATTTGCAATCCAGACGGAAAGAGAATGTGATAACAACCAATTGACATAAGTTAACGATTGTCGGAGACCGACGTTCATTCACGACTTGTTAGAAATCGGTTTACGTGGATTTTTATACTAAGTATAAATATCCGCCATATGCATAGTAAAGAAGTATGAAATAACTTCATGAGTTTTAAATTGTCGGATTTAATACGTTTCTATTAGTGTAGACTTTATTTGATAACCATGCCAAAAAAAATTCAATTAACGATTCTTGCAAGTTTAATTTAAACTCGTTATTTCAGACATACCCCATTGCCTGTTTGCACTGAATGTCATGGATAAAACCCGATCAAATGACAAATAAAACGAATACACAAACACACAGGAAAAAAAGCCAAAAGCAGTCAATGTCAAATGTTAAATTTATTTACAGCAAAAATATTACCGTGGAAGGAATAAGTCAGAACAATATCACAGCAAATATGAACTCAGTCGGCTGACAACGACGAGACAGTTGCATGAAATACAGTAAATACAGACAAACAAGAATATCAGATAACACACCTTCTACGTAAATCTGTGCTGTCGTCGACGTTGTCAGAATACTTTTTTTAATTTCATGTGCGTCGTGTACTGTCGGTGTTTTGTCTAAATTATCTTTTCAACATCATCATTAGGTTCCTCTGTCTGTCACTGTTTTGTCAAAAATAGTTGTTTGTACATAATGTATTTGTTGCAACAGTCTCTTCGTTGTCAACAGACTGTACGTATCTGCTGTGATATTGTTCTGACTAATTCCTGCCAAGGAATTCTTTGTGACGTTTATGCAATTAAAATTTTTGTTGTAATATTTCTTTGTTTCTCTATGGCAGACAATATCATAAAGGAAATGGCGTTTTGTTCCATTATAATGATATAAATCATGCTAATATGAGAATAAATTTTGTTTTAGCTGCATATGTTGACATGTCATTTTGTAGTAAGGAGCAAGTATGAATGCAGCATGATATATTTCAGTGTCTGAAACATTTCGTATTCCTTAAATCAGCGAAGAAAATTATGTTTTTGTCATGAGCTGTTTTATGTACACAGCAGAACAACATTCATGTAGTGTATATTATTTACATGTTTTTATACTCATTTAATATCTTTATTTAATATCAAAAAAAATTTTTACTTCAGTGATGATCATAAATCTTGGTGCAGAGATCCGGAGGAAATATTTCAAACCTTTTTAATACATAATTTTGTTCAAAATTATTGATTTGCATAAATTTATCGGTGAAGATAGATACAAAAATGTGACTTGTTCGTACTATTTAAGTTTAAAGAAATACTTCTGACAGAAAGTAGTCACATTCAGTCAAATCGCGGTCCATCAAGAAGAAAGAGTGCGAACTTCTATTGATGGACAGAGCCAGTAAGGTCCAGTTTGCAGACATAAACCTAGTGTTTAAACCTTACAGACGTTAGAATTTTTCTAATTTAAATTACCATACCCTGTCAATGTTTAAAAAAGAAGAGGTAGGAATGCCCAATAAGCGAGAGAAACTGCTCCCATATTTTCGCGTTAGTGAAAGTTCCTCTACTTTAATGGATTGTAGGAACAACCAAAAAAAAAAGTATGAGAAACTGATACCGTTTGTTTCACTCCTGCGAAATTCCTTTAGCTTAGACATTCCACCAGGAATTACAGATCCTGAATCTGTGAATGCACCTACACATGGATAAAATGGAGAACTGATAGTTACTTTCCATATTCCAAATAAAATTGTGAAACATTAATTACATTTTTTCGCAGATAAATAATGATAGAGCACCATTATAAAAGAATTCAGCGTGATTAAAACTAATTGTAAGAGCACCCAAGATTTACAATCAAACATTCTTTATCTTTTTGACTATCCTGTAGTAACCTAATTGAAGTCACCAATGCGAGACTTTACCTACATGCATACGAGGAGATGGTAAAAAATATTTTGTGAACTAAGTCTTATGTGTTATGGAAGGGCGGTTATAAGCAACTATAAGGTAGGTAATAAATATATATTTTTTAATTTTTTATAATTTTTTCTCATTGCTTCAAGTGACCTTATAAATGGACAATACATTTACGTGAACACAATTTTTATTTAATACCTACTAATGAGATCGTTCAGTCTTGGACGAAGGATCGGAGCGTTGAAGATGCACAAAAATCTTCCCCCTTTACCTTTACACTACGCAATATCTTTCCGTTTGAAGGCTCCCATTGGCAACGGAAAAAAAAACCTGCTAGAAGTTGTGGTAGATTTGAGGAGTCTTCAGTCAAGAATAAGCCACATCAAATAAATAAATGTTTCGTCGTAATTCGAGGTGACTACGTGGAATAAATATGATAATTTTTTTTGTATGGAAATTATTTTAAGACACTTCTTATAATAAAATACGGATAAAAACTTCTGAGATAATACGTGCATGTTAGATATGTCAGTAGCCATGGTTCTTCGTAAATTAAAGTAAACACATTTACAAGTGAAACATCCCCCACGTATAAGGATACTTCTGTCCACAGACAGGAAAGTGGAGAAGGGCGTTTTTATAAAAGGAGTCGATGTGTGGGTACACAGAAAAAAAGAAAATTCTCTACACTTACGAAAGATTTCTTTAGAAACTACTTGCCAAGAAATAGATTTGCAATACTACAATTAGAACGATATCGTACCTTTTATTTGTACAACACGTGGCTATTGAAATTCTTGCGCAAATTAAATGAAGTTTTCCGTGACAATACTAAGCATTTCTTACAAAAATTGGCCGATAATTTTATTTTTTAAATTTATGTTTCACTCAAGCGTAATTCTTTTAAACCATGAGAAAGATAACCGAATACTCAACCAATGGAATTTATTTCTTTCTGTAGTAAATATTTATGTAATCAGTTAATACTGGAAAAAATTCAGGGAACGGTTTATAAAAATGCCATAAATGCCCGGGTAGAAGCCCATTATTTTAAACTACTACGAATTTACAAATATATTGTAATTTTACATGAATATTTCTGTTCCATTAAAAATAAAATAAAATAAAATAAAGACAGAGGAGGGAAGGTGCCCATGAGGCACGGGAGGCTACTCTCTTCCATTCTCCCGACCGCTGAGTGTGTCCTTCTTCCTGGCCGCCGCGAGCGAAGGGCTTCCGACATGTGTGCGAATAATTTTATCCACGCGCGGCTCCTTGGAAGAGGGGCGATGTTGACCTTACATGGGGGTGTCGGCGCACGCCGTAGACTCTCCCAGGAGAAGGGGGGATGGTGGGAAGAAGGGTGGTCAGATTGTTTATCTTGCCCGTGAAAAAACACACTCCTCCTGTTCCTCCTCTTTTTTTTTCCTTTTGGAACAAGGAAGAGCCAAAAAAAAAAAAAAAAAAGTCACTAGTCTGGGGGTGGGGGATCGCACATCTCCGCTCGCTATACTCTTAAGGCCGTTGGTTGCCATGGCGACCGCGCTGCATTATTCAGAGACGCGAGCGGTTTCGGAGGGGCCGCAGAAGACACGGTGCCTCGCTTGTCCGGTCGCGCCGGTTTCTGGGTGAGGGGGGGGAGGGGTTGCGATGGCCAATTTACTTATTCACGCGCTCTGGGTTGGGGGAGGGGGACGTCGGGGTGCCATGTAGTGCAGTCCCCTAGCGGGATTTCGGGGGTGCGCTGATGTATCCTTGTCCCCGTCGTAGCTCATGCGTTCTCTCTCTGTATCTCTCTCCCCCTCTCCCCCCCCCCCCACGCCGAGGATTGGCGCGGGACGATCCACCCTTAGGGCTGGCGAGCTTGCCGAAGTCCTTCATCGTCGGAGACGCTTGGTGGTCGTTCCAGCACCGCCACAAGCTTCAGACTTCCCTTAGTAGCCGGGAAAGACTAGCTTACACACAGGTGCCAAGGCCCCCCCCCCACCCCCAAACACTATGAATCACCCCCCCTAACCTAATGATGCCCCCCCCCCCCCCCGAAATGTTTTATGCTATTTTCTCAATGATTTACTCAATTATTTTATAATATTATACTTTTTTAGTATTATATTTTATCACATTTTGCATTAATTTAAACTGATTTTTTAATAATAATTTTGGTCATATCAGGTAATATTTACATCCTGAACCGACAGATAACTGCTTTTGTTGAGAAAAGTGCAGGGTTGCCAATTTGATTTACAAGGTTCCTTTCAATTATCAAAGCACCAGAAACGTTTTTTTCATATTAGAAGCTATAATTATGTAAATAATATATACATTTTTCTCGTATTTTAACCACCCCCCCCCCCCCCCTGAAATTTTAATGACGCAGTCTGCGTCGTTACCCCCCCCCCCCCCCCCCTCCACTTGTGGGCACCCCTGGCTTACATCCGTGCAAGGTAACAGTATTTGTTTTTGATTTTTTAATCACCGTCATAAGAAGACAGTAAACTTGCCGAGTTCTGAACAAAATATGCAACCCAAATAAGCGAAGGGCTCTTCGTAGTCTCATATGTGACTATCTTAGTAGAAATTATACTAAATTCCAACTGCCATATAAAAATCTCTGGAAGGAAAAAAAAATGTCTAGAATTTTTGTAACATGTTCATTGCTACGCTCGGAGGCGTGTAGCAGCCGTAGAAAATATTTAGACCATGAGCAGTAAGCATGTTTAGTTTTTAACTAATTTTTTTTTGTTATCAACCTTCAGCAGAAGTTTTTCAGCGAAATTGAGACTCCCTTTTTTGTATGCATTGTGTTTTTACTTTTTCTTTAAGTATATTATTCTACAATATACAAAATATTTAAAAGGTTGAATAATAACAATTATGTTAATAAATGTACTGCCTATTTTTGACGAGATATTGCAATTTACCCAAGAGACATGTTTTTTTGGCGCTTACTTTTCAAACGTAAGACGAAAGTTTGTAAAAATACCTACCAAGTTGTATTTTAAATTAAATTTAAATATTTTCTATTATAATAATTGAATAAAAAAATCCTGAGCAGTTTCCTAGAAGTTTGTATTGAAGCTAGAGATGGTTTCTGAATTAAAATGTTTAATTTTAACAGTTTTTTTTTTTAACTGATGTAGCAAGATGTTAAGATATGTCGCAAATAGGTGAGAGTTACCATGAAACATCTAACTATATGTTTCCGCTTTTTCCATATAGCTGATATCAATGATTTGAAATAGCTATTATCAATATTTCACTAACGGTAGGCTAATTTACTATCGACTTTATAGCATAGTGTGAGTGAACATCAGATAATTTATTACCCAATATAGGGCAATACATGTACCTATGGTAGTCCATCAATGGAATAACTGTCATATATATTTTATTTACATTTGAAAGTTCGGCTCATAAAAGGTGCCAAAACTAGGAAAAAAAAAAAGAATAACATTATGAACACGTGTACTTGGAAATTCCCTCTCAAAACCAGCACACATTATTTTTTATGAAACTATATAAATGCGAATATTCGGCTAAATTTTTTTCTTCTTTGCAGGAAATAAAATTCTATGTGTTATTCTCACTACACTAAAAAATTAAATCAACATTTTCAATGATCGAAAAGATTTTTTTTTGTGTTAGAACTTCCGTCAAATACTCTGTATCATTTACTAGTACAATCTGTTTAAAAACAACACTTTTATTTCTCACTCAGGGATTGGCAGCAATTGAGAGCAACAGGTTGCTGCTTGTAAATCGCAGTTTGAGAACGTCTCGTGTCGCAGCGGCGCGCTTGCCGAACCGAATTCGCTGATTCGTTGCGCAGGCGAGCCATCGACCAATACGCGACGGGCCCTGGACGGGTAGCGACGTGCGGACGCGAACGGCTCTTGAGAGACTGACGGACGGCGTCGGTCGCGCGCTGTGGTTGGCCGGCGGCCAGCGCGCTTGGACCAATGACAATTACGTGTTTGTGAGGAGTTTTTTTTTTCCTCGGCGCTGCTCGCACTGCAATATAAAACAGTTAGTTCACGGACTTTTAAATAAAGAAAGAATCTTTAAAAAAAAATGGTATTCGTAGGTAGGTTACGTATGACTTGATCATCATCTAAATTTTAAACTGGATGAACATGCACGTGTGAAGAATAAGAGTATACATATTTTTTTTTCTGTATACACTTCAAGATGATTCTGTTAAGTCCATTATTAAAGGAAGTTAAATTTGTACTCTTAAAATTACGAGCATACCCGTAAATTTACCAATAACTGTGGGAAAATTATAACCAGTTTCCAATGTGAATTTAAGATAAACTTTTTAAAATGTGTAACTATAACGTCAAAACATTAGGTATCAAATAATTTAGACATTATATATTGTAATGAATTTTACGTATATGTGCTTCTATTTAAATAAAATTGTAAGAAATTTTACTCAGATTGCTAGGATTATTAATCAGTTTGTTATAAGGAAAGTTCTTGTATTAATACAGTTCTTTACACAAATGATAATAAATAAATGCTGTAAGCATTTTATGTGAAAATGACACCCCAAATAATTCAGTCATCTTCCATTTAAAGTTAAAAATGTGTCAACTATTTTACTTTTGAATTTATATTATATTTAATTATATTATATTTCTATATATCTTATATTTTATTATATTTCTCATTTTTCTATTTTCAAAAGCAAAATGGGTGAAAAGGTTGTCAGTTTGGTTTTATTATAAAAATCATATCCCTGAAACTAATCAAGTGGTAAATAAGTTATGCGGTATGATATATAGAAATGCAAATTATATAATTTCTTTTTATAATTGCTGAAATTCTTCTTTTTAAGGGTTGAAGGATTTTAAATGTGGTTTTAACATTCAGAAATTTTATCTTCTAATAAAATCAATATTAATTTAAGATATTGGCAATGTTAATACATATAAATTAAACCACCTTCTCTTATTCAACATTCGCCTTATTACACAATCTTAAATTATAACAGGGGTAAATATAATTATTTTTATAATTTAAAAACTTAACGAGATCACTAAAGCAGAATTGAAAGATAAATTTTAAATTAAAATGAATGTAAATCATTAAGATTATTTTAGTTTTTACCTTTACAGTAGTAAAGAACGGTATGTGTTTGGTTTTATTTGGTTAACAGATAGTGCCATATTTACTAAATCTGTTGCTCTGAATTTTCATATAGAAATCCGTGTAGAGAAAAAAAGGGGGTGAAAAGTTGAGGATTTTTGTTTAAGTAATAGGTAAAAACCTATTAAAGTATCAACTTAAACGTTCGAAAAGAAATTAAAAACCTGTGCTCTAAATTTCAAAAGAAGATGCGATTGTTTATCAAATCTTAAAATAATAAAGGTAACTGTAATGAGATGAAATTATTAAATTATTTTGAACGTAGCTATCACCAAATAAACAAGAGTGTAAGTGCAAAAGATAGCCTAGTCCTAATTCCATTCGGTGCGTGTTTTACATTTTTTTTTAAATTGGCTACCTCAGGAATTGAAAAAGAGTTGTGATTTCATTGAGGTAAAATAAAGCCTTGAACATAATAAAATGGGATTTATGAAAACAGATACTTGGTCTATACAAACAAATTAATAAGACTCACGCATAACAAATTTAAAAAATATCATTCTTAAATTTTTGTACTGAAATTAATATTTTATACGCCTTACATTTTATTAGTTCTATTTCATTAGTATTTTTTTTTTCAATTAATCAGATACTTTTCTTACAATGGTATTACATCAGTGATGTTATAACATTTTGAGAGCGAAGCCACAGGTTAGCAGTTAGTTTTGTTTTTAAATTAAGTATAACACACAAATAAATTTTAAAGTTTCTTTGGAGATGCAATGTCAATTTTGCTTAAAATAAACTTAAACATTATTTAGTTCTTTTTTGATTAGTTTTTTATATAACTACAATGTTGTCGCAATAAGATTAACTCTTTAAGTGCACTTACTAAATACAAAAACTTTTGTTCTTCCAAACAACAAACATTTGAAACTGACAAAAAAATATTATTGTAACGAAAATATTCGCGGTGTAGTCGATCAATTTGGTTAAAAGAACCTATCTGGTTAACTGTTGCATCCATTAATCTAACTCAATGTCTTACATATCTCTATATGCCTTAAGTGACTTCAAACTTTCTCTCGAGTACATTCCCGCACGTCACGGGAGGCGTGACGATTGAAAATGCTGACGGAAAAAATTTATTCTGAGTGTGCTTTTGGTTTATTCAAATACTTTTTCTCTTGTTTTAACTCAGCTGATAGGAAAGTTCTTCAGCAAGCTTAGGTCAAATGCAGTGTGTGACTCAACGTATAAGTTTAAAATAAAAACCTTCACAAAAGACCTCCGAGGAATTTTAAAATACCAAATATTTATTAAACCATTACGAAATGATGTTTATTAATACTAAACCAACAGGAAAGAAATGTTCACAGCTCATAAGGGAAGTTTATTTAGAATTGATCTCATTTGGTGGTGCTACTACGTTCACACGCCCAATTGGCTGGAGTAATTATGATATATTTTTTTTAATTTTTCGGACATCCTTAAATTAATATTTATAATTCAGTGTTTATTTAAAACTGCTTGCCGAACTAGTAAAAATATATCTTCCAAAGCTATAAACATATGTAACCACGTTTGCGTTTGTAACTTATTTTTTACATGGGTGTGTGTTTTTTTACCTTTCACATCCCCACGTTCCAACTCTTCTTTTTGATGGCTGTACTCTTGGAGACACATGTTATAAGTAGAGACCTGCAAAATTCGCGGATTCATTTCGTGACATGCTACAATTCAAATAATTATACCTTAGCGCTGCTTCTGCAATTGGTTCACTGTTAATCTGGAGTAATGAGGGCCAATTAGAGACCCTCGCTCAAAGAAGTGTCGAATCACAGCCACTCGGTCGAGACGACTCACAAGTCAGCAGCCAATGAACAGGTGGCATTTGCCCGAGTGTGTAGAGTGTAGTAGAGTCTATCCTGGAGGTAATTGAATCCACGAATTTTGCAGATCTCTAGTTATAAGAAATAAAGAAATAAATTTAAATATATAAAAAAATATTAAACAGGCAATTTCTAGCAACTTAAACGACTTAATACTTAAAGATCAAATTATCATAATTTATAACACAATCTTTGTTATCTCAGAAACCTTTAAAAAGCAGGTAAGATGTCCATGAAAAATTTGTCAGTTAGAGCTAGCACATGTTTGATTAAGTTTCTCACGCACGCTACCATAGATAATTAAATATAAGCACTAACCACATTCATAATGATATTATTTTACCTTTTTTTCGAAAACAAAATTCTACTCCTGAGTCTAGTAGACTGCTACTATATTTTATTTGTTAGTGTACACCAGGAAGTATTTATCGTAGTTCAGCTGCAAAATATGTTTGTTTCCGTGTCGAACGGTTAACGTTTTAAGCTTAGATCTGTGTATTTTGCTAGCGCAGAGTACATTAGGAGAGGGAAATAATTAGAAATAGAAGTCAGAAGGAAGTCTCTTGTGCGAGTATAGCTACATCCCAATAATTGGTCCATATCAAAACATTACTGGCCCTACATTACTATCGGCTATATATATGTGTGTGTGTAAATAATATATCTTTGTTTTAGTGTCACTAAATAATATACTGGCTATTAACATAAAATTTCAAAGCAGAAAATATTTTTCAAATATTTTGCTCAAAACGTATTTCAAAATTACATGATTTAAATGTTCTACAAGATTCCTTTGAAAACCAGATACCAAGAAACAGTTTGTAAAACTACTAGAAAAATATTATTAATCTCTACAACTTAATGCTATAATTATGTTTGCATGCACAAAAATACAATTTTGCAAATAAGACTGAATGTTTATATTTGCATTTACGGAAATTGCCGCATAATTTTAAATTTTGATTAATGTTTTCTATTAGTATAATTCAAAATGGAAAAAGTAACTTAATATTTTACAATTGGATTTTATTTGCTTGTATTTTGCTTATTAATATATTCAGTTAATACTAGAAATCTATTTAAGGAACGCTTTAAAAATAACTTTATCTAATGTAGGTATTAGACAACATAAACCATAAATTTCCGGAAAGAATCCTAACACAGTATTACTGCAAATATTTTTTGTCACAATGGCGGTCATGTTAAAGTCAAACACACACACACACATATGTGTAGTTTTATATGATTTTTTTCAGTCCCATTTACAGAAAAACAAAATTAATTCTTTTCTCAAACTTACCTGTTTAGAGAAGCATTGTCATTCGGCTTAGAATGGCTGTTGCTCGTCAGCTGAAAAAAAAGAAAAAAATAAGATTGTTAGGAAATATAATTTTACTTTCAAAAACAGGTAAATTTTTTTTAAACATTTATCCGTTATAATTACTAAAATAGAAATTAGAGCATAGTTAACCATGCTCACTTTAATACAACAATGTGAAAAACCCCAAAACATGAACGAAAAAATTTATTTTCCTTGTAAAACCTTCTTTTCTCGTTTAGCTTTTATGAATGTAGCATCTTACAGCTATTACCTTTAATAAAGTAAAATCATATATATTACGTAAAACAAATATATTTATTTTAAAAATACTAGAATCTCATTTATTCATCTACTTGATGTCAATAAAATTCCATTTTTCCTCATATCAGTTTAATATAACAGAGTGGTTATTCCGGTTAGTTATAAAATATTTATGTAATTGTCTTATAAAAAAAGTTTTTACCACAGAATTTATTGAAAAATTAAAATTACATGTTTAAATGGTTATGAGCCAAACATTTATTAATTTTAACATTTGTGACATTCTACAATTACTTATATATAATGTAACCCTTTTTAGTTTTCATGTGATAAAAACTATCATATGGGTAAAATATTTCATTTAATGGGGATAGTTTAAATAAAAAAGTAGTGTTTTAGTGACCATGTTTTCGAAAAAAATGCATTGAATACTTATTAAATTCTGGGGGGAAAAATATAATTTCAAACCACTCACCACAGGGAAGAGTAGGTTGTTTTCTCGCAACATCGAGCTTCTCGAAATTTGCATACCTTGTTTTCAAGCCTAGCCGTTCTCTTTTTTTTTTTTAATTTTTTTGTCGGTCAAACTATTTTCCTACCAGAAAGAAGAATTCATTTGTAGAGGTAATTACGTAAGGTTAGAACATACTCAACTTTGCGAATTGGTTGGAACAACGTGTTTTTTTCCCCTTCTTTTTTTTAATTCGTGATGTTTTCTAGAAAAGGTTTCGTTCACTAAAAAAATTGAAATCAACGACTTGAACGATTTTGTTTGGTACGCGTTGGTTTTCAACTGCCTGAACTCGGACACACGGCTCTCTGCGGTTGTAACGGTCTCGGTGACCACCAACGTTTCCCGGGAAGCCGGAGCGAGAATGTCCGATGCGAGGTCAGCGCGACGATCAACTCCCGCGTACCTACGAGCCTTTGCGTTGCACTAACTCGTCCGCCGGAGGTTCCCCTCGGGAAACAAGATGGCGACCTGAAGGACCGAACCTGCACGTAAATACACACAACTACTACGCGCGGGCGCCGGGAGCAAGAACGGACCAAGTCGCTGTTCGAAAAAAAAAAAAAATTGTCTGATCACCGGAATTAAATATACTTATATAGATATGTATATACATTTTTTTTAAACTAACGAATTGTAACTGAAGTCTAAAATGTTGAAAGTATTTAATACAAATTCACGCTGAACTCTGATTCTCGAGTAAGTAGGCTTCGTGATTTACGTAATCTTTGCAAGAAAAAATGTCTTACTTAACGTTCAACATAAACTCACCATGTCGTATGAGACTTATTCACTCCACGAAAAAAAAAGCCCTCTTTTCCTTCCACGTGTTATATTATAAATCCGTCTTAGTTTCTAGGAAGATAAAATACTCTGGTACTGAAAAAAAGAACACGTAGTTTAACTGAAGTTACTTTTTTGGTTATAAATACCTTAAACTGACTATACATTTAGCACAAATTAGATTCACATTGATACATAAAAAAATGTCACGAAAAATGAATAAAATAGTAAAGTTTTTTAAACTGAGAAATTCACTTTTACTTCCTTAATGTGAAAAATATTTGATCCGTTTGTAGTTTTCGTAATCCTTCTAAAAATGAATTGTGCGGGGGTGGGGGAAAAATAGGGATTGAAATAGCCACAAATCGATGACTGTTTCCATAGGCTGCAGTATCGATTAAAGTTAACGTAATGCAGGTAAACATTTCCCGTCGCCGTTCACCCATGTGCTTGTTTTCTTCGCATCGGCGCGTTCTCGCGTGGACTCCAGCCAACGGCTGCAAATAAAAATAGCTGCCGGCGGCGCTTTAACGTACCTTCTCTCCTCCGCGCTCTCTCTCGCTCTCTTTCCTCCGTCTCCTCGTCACTGGTGCTCTCTTTCTCGAGCTCTCCGCCACCTCTCTCCCTCTCTTTATTTCCTGTTTCCCTCCTCCCACTTCTTTTCCTCCCCTCCCCCCCTCCTCCGGCTCGTAAATACGTAGCAACCTGCGTTCATCAACTCTTCTTCTCCCGGCTATTAATTACGAGTTGGTAAACATTCGCAAAAGTTGGCAATCCTGATACTCATAATAAAAAAATTGTTTGTCACACGCACTTCCCGTTACGACATTTACGAAAGTCGCTTTTTTTTATTCCAGCTATTTTAGGTTCAGTTTGGAATTACTACTTCGCGCGTCTTGTGATGGTTAAATAACGTTTTAGATTTTCACGATTTTTGAAGTTACACTTCTTTAGTTGCGTTTTGAATTATTTACGAGGGTAAATTTTTACGATACGTGCGCACCATACAACGAAATTTTCACACGATGGAAAAAGGCTTCATACAAATAAAAATCATAAATGTATATGCTTTTAAACATTATACTTCATTGAATAATATTGAATACTTGTCCATATAAATAAAAACATTTATTTATTGTGAATATTACTGCAGGAATTATGTTTATAAATTTTGTGTGGTTGCTTGTAAGCTTCCATCGTCTCATATTCTACAACGAATAATCCCATGGTGTCGCCTCTTAATGTTTAGTCTTCTTAAATCTCTTTAACTGTATCAACAAGCTTCAGAATATTTTACAATAATAATTACCATGAAGTTAATATTCAGGAGACGGGAATCTAAAGGAAATAAAATGTTCTTACTGTGTGTGCTACTTTAAAATCTAAACTGTTTTTTGTATTTAGCAAAATATCTGCTTCCGGATATGCGTGGTTAAGATAATCGACGTTATCAAACATCAATTAAAATAACATTTGTTTATTATATTTAATTTTTAATCTAATATTGCTTTCAATTTTAACACGTGTTTGACATATGAAAAATACTCAACATGATTTACTTTTTAGTTTGTGTGAATATTTTTTATGAATTTTTTCAGCACCAAGGAATCAAATAACTTTTTGTCTGCTCCTGATCATATCCATCAAAGCTAGTTGATTTTGAGCTAATAAGCTTTACCAAATAAAATATCACCACACTGAGATTTGAGTTTATTTAAAATATATGAGAGCTGCTAAAATTTAATTGTCATTTTCCGTGAACAATTTTAGGCCGAAATAGTGAGCACATATAAGATTAGAACAAGGGTGTTTTGGTAAATATTTACCCTTGTATTTGGATTGGTTACTATAATGGAACGATTGATTTCCTTTTCCATATAAACAAAAAAAAAATTATTTAATTTTTTATATGTCACTACTTTTTGTGTAATTTATTCAAGAAAATGTGTTTAATCCTTCGCTTCATCCATACGCATATTAAGCTATAAATACTTTGAAAACGTAGGTAGGTGTAATTATTTAAGAACCATTGAAATTATTCTACATAAGAAGTAAAGTAAAACGACTAACTTATAACTCTTAAGATACAAATTTATGGAACAGTTCCAATATTTAAAACATAATGTAAAAGTTTACAGGCTTTAAAACATGCGTCCATTTAATATTAGACTATAGTAATCAACATTAGCTCCAATGTTTTGGTTAAAAAAAAATTATTTTTAAAAACAATCTGCCCACTATGTCAGGGAGAATATTACATAAACAAATTTTTAATGGATTTCATAGAAATACGCGAAATATAGTTCTTTTAATACTCTTTTTTATTTACTAATACCATAAAACCTAAACGGTGCTTTAATAACCTGCCAACCCAAAGAAAAGCTGGGTTGAAGAGTAAACTTTACTGATTCAGAAATATAATCCATTACTCCCACTCATTCATCAAGCGGGGAACGTCGTTCAAAACACTAACGAAATA
The DNA here is from genome assembly GCF_032445375.1 of Bacillus rossius redtenbacheri. Lineage (NCBI taxonomy): Eukaryota > Metazoa > Arthropoda > Insecta > Phasmatodea > Bacillidae > Bacillus > Bacillus rossius. The sequence goes on from NC_086333.1 coordinate 62,057,554, forward strand.
ATGCGCAGGTTAGTGTATTATAGAAACTAAAAACTATTCTAAATGTAATCTGATGAGCCGTATTTGTCCTTAAGTTGGATTATTTCACATAATATCATAGTAAATGCTACATTTCAAACAACCTGGAAACAAGAAACATAATTTTAGTTTTAGAACCAGGTTTTGGCTTTATTGTGTACCTATACAAAAGAAACTATTTCAGTCTAAGAAATATAATTTATTTAATCTTGGGTAAAGTCACATCAATGTTGTTATTATGTTAATGAAAATACTATGAAAACCCTCATGGAATTAACAAGTAAATCGAAAACAATGAATATAATAAAATATAATTATATATTCATATTCCTTTGAAAAAAAAATTACTATATTTTTTTTTCGTTTATATAACGCAGAAAACATTCAATTTCTTCCCAAACAAAAGTATAAAGTATAGTGATTTACACTGAACACCACAAGAAGGAATAAGGCAATTTATTGGTGAAAATTTTCTGTTTGCATGTTTAAAACCGCAGAAATTAAATTGTTCCCAAAGTCTGAAAAATAATCATAAAAATTAGTTAAAAAAACACCATTCTAATTAAGGCATGGTTCGTTTAAGAGATTAGATTTAATTGCAAAATACCTCTTGCTACAAAATGTAAATATTTTTTATTTTAGTATTTATGAAAACATAATGATTTTAAACACTGATATTATATATAAATATAATAATTTATGTGTAAATAACAGGTGGTAAATTAAAAAAAAATGAAAAGCGCTATTAAATCTTACTAAGTTTATTTTATAAGTGAAAAATATTAATGAATAAATATTTTAAAACTGATACTTCGGGTATTTAGGCGTAATCCTACAACCAGCTGTTTAAATATAGAAAACTAATGTGTTTGAATAATGTAATCGACAAATCATAAATTATATTTTATTTGAAACACATTCATAACTTTGTCTAATGGCGCTAAATGAAATGTTTGTTGACAAAGATGCTCGAATTCATCTTAATTTATGCTGAAATAGAAATAAAGATTTAGAGTCAAATATGCAAACATATTTTATAAGGGTAGGTCCTAAAATAATGGTGTCAGTTCTTTATGAACTCATAAAGAAAATCATTGTACAAACAAACTCCCTCCCTTTCTTAGTTTTATGAGCCGAGATAAAACTATTAGGATTAAAGTAAGGGATTTTACCATACTACTGCATGCTTTAACACACTCGGTGCACATGCACTGTGTAAACATGTCATAAATAATGACATAGCGCTAAAAAATGTTCAAGACTGTTATATTTAGACAATAATATGCTAGGCTGGAAGTACATGCTGAATAGCTGTTCCCTGAATACACAAAACTGTTGTAGAACATACTTAGAAAGGTCTTCCCGAAGTCTGTTCTGTTGCGGGTTGTTATGATTCTGCTACTGATGCCTTGCACACTTAATAAATTTTTTTTAAACTTTACAATCCCTGTTAATTTTTAAACCAAATGTGGAAAAATAAAACATTCGATATCCGTTTGCTGGAAATATATGAACATTTTTATCGCATTGTAGTTGCGCGCGTAAGTTTGGCGGCATTTCACAGAAAGATTACTTGACTCAAAGACTTTCAAAATAAGCTATTCTATCGCACTGATCGCCACTGAAATGTGATAATTTCTTTGCACACCTTTCTCAGCGCATCTACAGAAACCTCTAGGCAAGTGGCAATTGTTACTAAGGAATGTGGGTGGGAGTTAGCTTGAAACATATCCTTACAAGTATTCCCGTCCTCACCAAATAAAAATTTTAATCACAATAAAATGCAGGTGCTTGTAGTAAGTAGAAATTAATAATATCAGAAATATTTCACTTAATTAATTGGTACAACATAAAAAAAAACAGCAGACCATAAATAAGTTTCTTCGACAGACGTAACGGAATTCACAGAAAATGTATTGATTATCACCATTAATTGGATACATTCCGTCGAAGGTAATACTAAGAAGAATTACTCGTTATGAATCTACTGTCTCGCTTTGAAAAAAAAATGTTTAACCAATTTTTCCAGGCTCTCAAAAAACGGCCGATAGACAAGAGTTGTTAATGTGGATCGTGTATTTGCTTACTTATCCCTCTGCTTCAAGGGTTTCGTTTTATCTACCGCCCAAAATTTTAGCAGCAAACAAAAGTTTTATTTTTTATGTGCTTTTAAGCAGTTATAAAAAAATTAAGGCCCGGTTAATACAACGCTGGTGCCGTTTAAAAAAATAATGGTGTAATAAAAAAGTGGATAATAAGCACTGGGGAAACGGCTTTGTTCCCACGCCCTTTCAAGCACGGTAAAGTAGAATTTTTTTTTTTTTAACCGGATGGTAGCAGCAGCCGCTCGAATAGACGTCTTGGCGCTGCGCCCGAAATGGCGCCAACTGCCGTTTTGTTTACGTTCGCGGGTTAATTGCGCGAAATGTCCGTATGTGTTCCGGTTGCACGCCCCTGCAGGGGCCAGAAGGGGTGGGTTGTTGCTCCGAGGACTAGAGCAGGGTTGCCACCCTCGCTCTGCGGACAGGGAGGGTGGTTACATCCGAGTGGAACAAGGGAGGGGGAAGAGGAAAGGAAGAGACTCAACAGAGGGGTGGGTGAAGGAGGGAGAAGGGTATCTCAGCGGAACAGCGCGCAACAGGTGTCCCAGATCTTGGAACCGAGCCGGCCGGGATATACAGTCCACGCCGAGTAAAACGTCTCGAATTTCGACGACGGCATGAGTATTCTTCCGCCGCTGCTGCTGTGCCAACAGTTGTGAGCCCCCCACCTGCTGGTCTCTCAACTTTACCTTCGCCGGTCCCTGGTTGGAGTTCCACGTGAAATAGATTCGTTTGAAACACACGCGAGTACACATAAATCAAAAACTCTCAACTGCTTGGAACGACGGTACAGTAACTATATCCAAAAAGCAGGACACAAGTAAAATTAACGGAGCTTGCAACTGGGAACTATAAAAAAAATTACCAATGAGAACAATTTAAGTTAAAAATTTCAAAACTCCTTGCAAAATTTATTTACACCATAGGTGGTAACAAAAAAAAAAGGTTTAACATCAGTTATTTCTGCACGACTGTGAATTGATTAACCAATGAATAATTTATAAATATTGAATTCATTACTATAAAAATTTACAAATTTATAAGTTATTAATTTTTTTCTTTAAAATGCAAATGCATTGAAAGCTAAAGGAGCCAGTCGACACTAATAAGAAGTTGAATTTAAGATTGATATTTTTAATACAAAACACCGACCACACAGTGATTTTTAAATAACTTCACGTGGCTACCCATCATTTGTAAACCAAGACCATGCTTTGTTTTTCAAGAAGTAGCAGCTGGAAAAATTTCCTCCACTGGAAACTCTTGATAGGCCCATTTCAGGGGGTTTGCAGGGGAAAGGAGTGGCATGAAATTAGCCCCCAGACAAGTCGAAGGCCCAGGTTTCATTCCACGGACACCTTTAAGAACTATGATGCTCAAAACACGTTTTTTGTGCTATATTAGGACCCATGGGCACTTTCTCAAAACCGGAAATTCTTAAATAAAATGTTACACTACAACTGCTTATCATTATGTCCTACGTGATTAGAGCGAAGTTTACTCTCTGACTATGCATATTCGGTGGCCATAAATTGAGCCATTCATTAGTGATTTTCGATGGTTGATAAGTCGCTTCAGAGAGGGATTGCGACCACTACCTGACAACTGGTACTACATTTGACTAAGAGCTACATCTCGCGCGTATATCGTTTTTCCCATTTCCACTTCTTATAAGTACGGACAAGATTATATGGTTAATTGCGACAAAACCAAAATAACACCGAAAAACATGTATATGCACCATATAAATCCGAAATGCAAATAAATACGCAATGAAATACTAAACTGCAAATAAAAATCATTGAATTAATAAGCAATTTTAATAAAACGTTTCCTTAAAACACAGAAACGTATTTATTTTAATATAGCAAATTAAATACCCGTAATTTATTCATCAGGAAATTTGTAGTAAAATACATGTACTTAAAATATTGGAAATAATTTTACTTATTTGATCTTGCAACTGTTATTCGTAACTCATTTTTAAATTAGGGATTTGGAACATTTTCGAAACACACAAATATTGGCCAATTTGTTTTTATTTTTCCGATAAGTTGGGAAAATTTATTTAAACTTATTATATTGTAAAAGTTAATCGCGTATAAGTCAAAATTAAGTGTTTGATGAACAAGTATAAAGAAACCTTTAAGAGTCATATTTGTTTAATTATATGATATCATCATATGATAGCAATTCATAATTTTAAAAAAGAATTGATGCAAGTATTCAGTACTTGTCAAAGAAATAAACACACAAACTATGTAACGAGCAGATTCAAGTGTTCTTATATTTCAAATACACTTATAATAATAAAAAATGGGACACGAAATCTAACGAATAATTTTTTAAAATAGTTTTTAAATCAAAATTAGCCCAAAAAATAAACCCATAAAATCTTTTCCCTACTTACCAGACGCTCTTCGAAGAGGAACCACTCCCCTCCCCCCATTCCAACCCTCAAGTCCCGCCAACAACTACTCCTTCGTTAGTTGGCGGTCTCCGCGGGGACCGTCGGGCACTGCAGGGGATACGTTTAATTATCCACCCTTTTCCCGACGTACTTCCATTAAAACGCTCTAACAATATACCTTGCGAGCGCTTCGTAGTTACAACGAATTATATATATTGTTTTATTTTTTTTTTCCGTAGCTTTATCCACTTCTCTTCAAGGGGGGTAATATATATATATATATATATACACGGTATTTCAATGCATTTTTGACGTCTATAAAATAATGTATTTTTAATAGCTCCAGTTATTTTGTGCTATGTGGTTTATGGGGGTGTTGCAAGTGGAGTACAAGGAAGTGGGCTAGGCCGGGTACAGCGACGGGAGACGCTTCCCTCTTTGGACCAGCCCGAAAACCCGACCCTTTTCTGGATCTGGTTGGAAGCTCACCCCTTCCAGACCACTGGGACCTAAGTCCCCACCATTTCACGGCGTGGCCCATGTTAGAATATCAGCGGTACCACCAGGAGGTAGAAGTCGCCTTGTCCCTGAGATGCTGTTTAAGACGATTCATTGGGGGTCTTTCAGCAACGGTGTCGGAGGCTAGCCTCTGATACTGTGGTCCCTCAGATTCATGACACCTGAAACGACTGCCTTGCTTCTTCCTCCAGGAAGGGCAACGGCAACTAGGCCAACCTCTAAGCGCAATGCTTTGGAGATACCCAACCCCAAGAGCACCATAGCAAGGGCGCCCGTATGATAGTTTGTAAGAGGGGGCCTAGACCCAGGGGTATGGAGTTATTTTAAAAAATTTGGAAGACGAATGAAGACTTGTAAGTAGCCATAAAAAAGTTTCAGTTCCAACCCCGTTAAAAACTTGGTCTTGTTACTAAAATACTAGGCCACGGTACTCATGCTCTATAAAAAAAACACGTTATTTTGACTACTTTATTGAAACCAGTGACTATTTAGCAATACAAATACAGAAGCAAAGTTCTTATACTTCAATACAGAAAACAAATTAACTATGCTTAGGTTATTTTATGGATTTGACACTAATAGTAATCTGAAAAAGTAAAAATGTAAATTTATTTTCTTCGTGCCGAACAAGTCAATCACTTTGTCCTCGAAACCACGGTTGTTCGCTCTTTCCTGTGGACACTACAATTATTATAATATCCATTTCCTTCGGAGCTTAGTGTTGGGAGGAGGGGGGTTGCCCATGCCCCTTGGCATCATAGTTACTCCCACCCCACCACCCCTCCCACAATTCCATTAAACTAAGCGCTGTTGTCAGAGCCACTGATATTTCCGCAGATTATTTCTGCTTCAGGATAAACTCAAGTGTTATATAATACTCAAGCTGTTAAGGCCGGCTGGTTAGAGCTTGATTGGTTTGATATTCACTACCCAAGTGTACTATAGGCCCGAGATCGTTAAAGTCGTGTTAAGAACTGTGAACTAAAATCACTTAAATTAAAAGTGGTTTAAAGATTCAAGTCTACTTTCACACAGAATGAAATTGCATAAAATTCGTGAAAATAACGATAGTGGCTGGCATGATATAATATGTTAGTAAGTTAATAAAAACATTTGAGTTAGCTAACTACTGGACAATAAATGTGGTATATAAAGGATTTCTACCTCTATATTTAGCCTTCATTGTGTTAGTCAAATGCTCGAGTCATAACCCGTGAATCTGGGGTAGTTTAAATATTTAGATACTGTTTTAGGAGAAGAAGTAACTGAACATCAGTAGTTATATAATTGCCAAATAGGAATAATTAAAAAAATGATAACTTATTTTATTTTTAAAAAGTTATTATTTGTTATTCCCTAAATTATTACATAAAATTAAATCATAATCAGAATAAAGTTATCAATTAATTATGCGAACACGCCTCGGAAATTAGTTAAAATAATTTTTTTTTCGTTTTCTTTCACTAACCACATGACGAACAACAAAACTTTTCAAACATAGAAACAATGTTTTTCACGGTATTAAAAAAATTTTTGAACAGCTTTAATATTCATGTAAACTATGAAAGCAGCTTTAAATATAAGCGACCGGTGTTGATTAAATCGTACTAGTGAAACCACATTTAAATTCTGTTATAATTTTTTTTTTCGATCATTTCACTTGAAGATGATAATTTTATTTGAAACTGTATACGTGTCATAATAAAGTAAAAATATTTTATTTACTTCCTATTTTAAAATGTGTTAATAACAATTTTTTACATTACCCTATTGCAGATCACATAAAAGATACAATTCGATCCAAAGATTTCAAGGTTAAAATCTCAAGTGATTGATTGCTCTGTGTGACGTTTTTAAAAATTTAAATTTATTTTAATTTTAGTAAACAAGCTACTTTATAACAGAAATCTAGAGAGTATACAGTAACAAAACAAATACAATTTATCATAATTCATTATTTTTTTAATTTAACAAACTGAAGGTAGCATTTAAGTAACTTTTTCAACGTTTCAACGAAAAAAATCCTTGCTTGGTTAAGAAACAAGAAGAAATTGTATTGTCACTATGTAAAATCTTTTTTTTTCCACTAAAATTAAATTGGACGTCGTAGATAAAGCGGTGACCTATTATTAATTCATCTCTATTTTACACCGATATTAACCTCAAAATTCAACAGAACAAACATTAATAAACTTTACCTGGGATAGTTTATTTTTTAAATACTGCATACAGAATGCATCTGAATTCAACAAATGCACGTTAATAACAAAATAGCTATGAAACACATACATTTCTTTGGATCTTCAATGCTTCCCTAGGCTGGAATTCGTCTTAAAGAAAAAGACTGCAGTACAATTTTCTTAAACAATAAAGAAAAGATTTATCATGGAACACTAAGTGTCTGGATAATATTTAGTAATACAGCATTCTAGAAAACGAGCGAAATTTGTAGCTCTCGTAAAAAGATGTCATTGAAATAATTTGAGGACACATAATTTTTTTATGAAACATTATTGTTAGAAGTTACATATTGAATACTTTTTGCTATTTTTTAAATTAAATTTTTGTTAAGCTCCAACTTCAAATTTGTAAACCTGCTTTGGGAAGCACTTCAGAGCGTAAGTCGTACGTATACAATGTTTTAAATTTTTTCGTTCATGATGAACTTTACGTCAACTATTCCCGGTGGAATACAGACACACGCTGTATAACCTGTCCAAACACATCACGCGCTGCATGTTGAAACTGAGTTCCTGTGCAAAACACCGCAGACAGGAGAATTATTGTGCTGGTGTGAGGAACCGTCAGTTCCGAAATACTTACCAAGGACGAGAGGGATTATTAGTTTTCCTTGCGGTTTCTTAAATTTTCAAATTACACTAAGGGTTTAAGGTGACACAAAGGAGGAAGAACCACTAATAACACCACGCCATTAACTCACTCTCTTCTAATGACGCTCACAGAAAAAAGTCCTTACTGCTCGTCGCTGGCTGGCTGGAAGGCTTGTTAAAAGAGTTCAGGGTGTTCTTGCCAAGTACGGCCTTTTAATGAGTTTAAATTATCAGATTTTCTTACGTTCCTTGCTGGTTGTACGCTTGTTCACGCGTACTATATAAGGATAATTGTCATTAACAAAGCTCACTTTACGTACGGAATATTGTAAATTTTGGGTATCATTAGGATTTGTTGGAAAGATTTTCTTCAAAATGTTTATTTCTTATAGTTTTATCCAAGTATTAAAATATTGCTAATATTTCCTTTTTTGCATTTATTGTTTATATAACAATTAATATAATATATTGATGTTAAAAAGATACTGTTTAACTTTTAGGTTTTAAAAGGGAGTTAACGCCTAAGCAACTAAAATTTGCATAGATAGCTTTCAAAATCAAAGCTAAAACTTTTTTTTTTGACATATAAGTAAGAAGCACCACATCTATTATAGAAATAAAACCTTTCAAGCTTAAATTTAATGCTATTCTAGACTTTTAATAGGTTTAAAGATTTAAAGAAAAGATTTTATTTAACGTTCAAATTTTAAATTATTTAAAAGGTTCAATAGCTTAAGTTAATTTTAACAAACTTATCTTAAGTGGCTATCAGCATCTTTACCAATTATTAAATAGTATAAAACAAAGTCGCTACCCGCGTTAGTCTGTCAGTTCACTTACTTAGTCCAAGCAAAACAATGGATTTTAATGTGGTTTTCATCATCATGTAAATAATTTCTTCCGGAAGGTATGTGTATCCGAATACATTCACATTGAATTTAAAGATGGTAGAGAAATTTCGATCTCACATATTCAAGTTTTTATTTTTGGAGCTTACATGCCTTACGCTCACTTACACATGACTGACATGTCAAATTTATATACTACAGAATTGTAGATTTTAAAAAGGCTTGCGAAAAAAGTCCGCGAAACATATTTAATTCTATCTCCTAAGGAAGTAACCATTTATTCTTTCTAAATCGGTTCAAGAATGAGTTATTGTGAAGCTATTTAAAGGACATAGTATTAGTACTTATCAAATTTAATATGTAAATTTCTTTGGACATTTAATTTAGATCAAAATTTACCTTAACACCATATCACATGTTATCAATTTAACCATTATTTAACAGGTAAACAATTATTTTTGTCGGTTTATCTGTTACGAAAACTTGATACTTATTCGTACTTAGTTGTTAAATATTAATGACGCTACATTAGTAGATCGAATCCGGGCGCGGCCGGGGTGTGTTGCTAGTTTAAAATAAACTTGAAAAAAAAAATTAATTCCTGTAATCCTCAATTGTAAGTAGTGATAGGGTACAGGTGAGGTTCCTGGTGTAGCATTCAGCCATATTGGATTAGACATCACGGCCACCATGTTGGATGACCTTGACCTCGGCAGCCATCTTGAGTGAACTTTGACCGTTACCTTAGCCTCAGATGCTATCTTGGATGACATTTATAGAGACCTTGATCTCTTCCGCCACCTTAACTTTGACCCCAGCAACGAACTTGGATACTTGAATTATGCCATCATGGGTTATGAATTCACAGCCGCTATTTAGTTTTTATAGAACTTTCTGCCTTTTTCCCCGCCTTTTTAAATTAGGGCAACAAGTCCGCAATATTGGAAATTCATAAGTATTATTAAAAGTAGTATAGGATAGCCGGTCCGGGGACAGGATGCAGGATGTGGTGCCGGTGCCGGTGTCCGCCATCTTGGATTTGTGATGTCACGACGGCAAAAATTCCTCAAAATTCCTCAAAAATGACTCAAAATGACTCAAAATTTCCCGTTTTAAGAAAAAATTTCCCGTTTTCGAGGGAAAAATTCCCGTTTCGAGGGAAAAATTTCCCGTTTTATTCCTTAAAAATCCCAGCGGCTGAAAATTCCTAAAACAGGCTTAAGCATCCTTAACTCAAGCCAACGTTAAGCCATTTATAGGATTATGACGTCACCGCTGCAGTTTCCGTTACGCCCGCCATATTTAAATTTACTATCCAATTTTAATGAAATAGAAATTTTTTTAAAATTTATAAAAAAATTCAATTAATAAAATTTTAATAAAAAATATTTAAAAAACATACGTTAACGACACGGAGCTCGGAGTCCTCGGTTCGAACCCGGTGAGGGCGAAAAAAAATAAAAATGGCGACCGATCCTTCCACCACGGAAGTCACCTACAGACTAACCTACCACCACCAATAACAAGGTCAACTAGTATGATATCATGTCCGCCATCTTGTCTTCGTCTGCTGGTAGCCATCATCATCTTGTTATCGTCGACGACAGTGCGCTGACGCCATGTTAGTTTAATTCTTATCCGCTAGAGTGCAGTAATCATTTATTATTGCTGTGTCACCCGCCATCTTTTCATTTGGCCGCCATCTTGAAAATCCATAATTATTTAGCTAGAAATTCGGGAAAAATTCCAAAATTCATTAAATAAATCACTCATTAATTTACAGATTGATTCGATCAGTTCCAGTCCTTGGTTCGATACCCGATCGATGCAATAATGTTTAATTTGATGTAAAAAAATAATAATTTCATTATTCCATGTTCAACATTCTTAAAGAGACATTAAAACCTCTACTGTCATCATCCTATAAGCCATCAACACCAACATATTGGTAATTCATAATTTTAATGCTAGAGATTCGGAAAAAGTTCAGAAATCATTAAATAAATTTCCAATCAATGTACTGATTAATTAGATCGACTTAGGTCCTTGGTACGATTCTGGACGATGAAAAAAAATAACAATTTAACATAATAGTGACAGGATCGAGAAAAAAACAAAAACAACACAAGTTCTTTCACAAACATAATATTTATTACATAATATATATTCTACTACAGGATCACTTACGAAAGCCAGCAATCTTATAATCATTTAGTTCCGCAGCGGTGTGAAATGACATTCTTAGCTCCAATCGGTTTACACTAGACAGAGTCCAGCCAGAACCTTTACAGACATAGTCCACCTCTTCTTGACAGAGTTTCTGGATACCGTATTTAACAGTTTGCTTCACATCGTTAGAACTGTAAATTACTGCAGCCGATGTCTTGAATGCACACTACTTCACTTTGTCATTGAACGGATATGGCTTTCCATATATACAGTCCAACCACAAGTTATATTTCAAAGGTCCGTTTGTTGCTACATCATCAATAAGCTGATTGATTATCTTCTGTCTGATATCAAGAAAATTACAAATGTCCTTTGACTCACCGAACGTATTTAGATAATAGTAGTCTTTCAACGTTCCACGAAATGCAGACTGCGCCAAGTAGAAGCCATTATCGTTCACTTGTAATGCTCCGAACACAGTCTTAGGTTTAGTTCCATGTTCAGACGTCATAACAATCGGTTGCTGGGCATCGGTTTTCTTGCTTGTACGCTTTCGTGTCTCCAATCTAAAGCGAGGAGTCGAAATGTCGGCAGGTAGTTCAGCAGTAGGAGCACAGACTCCACCTTTACATTTTTTCGCATGATGTCGCAAACTGTCAATTCGAGTAAACCATTTAAGGCAATCATCACATCGAATCTTCATGCGATATGGATTCTTCGTGCATTTGCTCCGCTCATGTCTTGGTGCATCATGGGAAAATGCGAACGACGTATCACAGTAGCTGCAAGGATACCGTGGTGATGAAGACGATCCTTTCAGACCCGATCCAGATACAGGCGTTGCAACAGTAGTACCATCTCCAGGCATACTCTTATGCACATCGACGCATCGTTGTTGGGACGAAACCTTTACTTTCTGCCGCACAGCAGGACCTTTGCATGCCTTCATGTGCGTTTTCATATTATCTTTTCTGGCAAACTGCTTATGACATTTCTCACAAACAAACATTTTACGATATAGGTTCTTGGCACATTCTCTATTCTCATGTCGTCGAGCATTGTTGTTGATTGAGAAAATCTTGTTGCAGTAACAGCACTGATGTTCGTTAGTTGTTGTCGATTCGGCATCCATTGAAGTCTCCATTGATGGTGAACCAGCGTTCGCCGAGTCTCCCTGCACATCCAGCTCTGTAGTCATTAAGCTATATTCTGCTGGTGGTATCACATCTGTTGAAATCTCCTCCAATGTTGACGCCGTCGTTGCCAACGAAATCTGCACCTTCTCCATCGTAGCTGTCGTCAAGGTTCCCGTAGACGATGGTACAACCTCCGAGTTCGACGTTAAAGACGGTAAAGATGCCATCGAGGTCTCAAGAACAGGTAATTACGCGACTTATGCACCAGAAGAAATAATCTAGGTGATCCTTACACCGACGACGTCAGTAACAAACTAAGCATTCTGTTGTCTAGAGCTCGCTTATATATACATGCACCGTATGGAACAATACGCTAGTCAAATCAAGAACCATTTACAATAATACTAGAGTCAAAAAAAACATTAAAAACCATCAACGAAAAGGCAGCACATTTGGAAGCACCGACAACGAAAAGGCAGAACATTTGGAAGCACCGACAACGAAAAGGCAGCACATTTGGAAGCACCGACAACGAAAAGGCAGCACATTTGGAAGCACCGACAACGAAATGGCAGCACATTTGGAAGCACCGACTACGAAAAGGCAGCACATTTGGAAGCACCGTCATCGAAAAGGCAGCACATTTGGAAGCATCGACAACGTAAAGGCAGCACATTTGGAAGCACCGACAACGTAAAGGCAGCACATTTGAAAAGCACCGACAACGTAAAGGCGGCACATTTGGAAGCACCGACAACGAAAAGGCAGCACATTTGGAAGCACCGACAACGTAAAGGCAGCACATTTGGAAGCACCGACAACGTAAAGGCAGCACATTTGGAAGCACCGACAACGAAAAGGCAGCACATTTGGAAGCACCGACAACGAAAAGGCAGCACATTTGGAAGCACCGACAACGTAAAGGCAGCACATTTGGAAGCACCGACAACGAATAGGCAGCACATTTGGAAGCACCGACTACGAAAAGGCAGCACATTTGGAAGCACCGACAACGAAAAGGCAGCACATTTGGAAGCACCGACAACGAAAAGGCAGCACATTTGGAAGCACCGACAACGTAAAGGCAGCACATTTGGAAGCACCGACAACGAAAAGGCAGCACATTTGGAAGCACCGACAACGAAAAGGCAACACATTTGGAAGCACCGACAACGAAAAGGCAGCACATTTGGAAGCACCGCCAACGAAAAGGCAGCACATTTTGGATGCATCATCGAATAAGGAAGCACATTTGGAAGCTCCATTAACTAAAAAAGGTAAAAAGGAAGCACAAGTTACGAGATCTAAGTCTTAGTAAAAAATCATAATTCAAGAAATAAAAACATTACATTCTTATAATTTAAATTATTTATTTTATTGCTTTACATTATACAAATGCAAGTAAAACAAGTCAATATTGTATGTAGCCAGATTTCTCCAATAAATAATAAAGGCATATTTCTATTGCTTCGTTCCTATATGTAATCCCTGTTAGGGTATAATAGGAGATTTATCAATCTAGTAATAGTTTTATCTTCAAATCATATAATCTTTATATTAACTTATTTTTAAAAGGTTTATCGGGGTTAGTGAGAGATTATATTGACTTGTCCCCATAGTTAATTTTATATGCATATTATATATCTTCATGTAAGATTAATTTCCTCTATCCAAATAAATGTTAAAGTAAACAAAATAAATAATATTAAACACAAGTTTTCTTCTTTCTTCAGAATCTTCTGAATATATGCCATCACCAAAAATTATAATAATTATTTTCTTCACCTAAAAAGGGGTTTTAGACTATTATATTTATCACATCATGAAAGTGAACAAATTTTCCTTCTTTCTTCAAAAACCTTAAATATATTCCATAACCAGAACTAAATTTTCTTAATCTATATTTAGAGTTTATCTTCATAATGTTTATCACATAAATCAACTGGAGAGAAATTCTTCTAAAATTTTCTTACAGTCAATCTTCATCGATGTCCGTTTCCACAGATGCATACCACCGGTCAAATTCTTCTAACCGTTTCCCCATTTCTGTTACTAGGTTTCTCCAAATTTCAAAAGAATTCTTATTATGGATAAGACTTCGAAGATCTTGAAAGTCATATCCTAGTGTCAGTAATTCTTGAGTATTTTTCTCTGATATCTTCTGTCTTCTTACATTGATTTAAAACATGCAGTACTGTATCTTCTACTTCACAAATCTGACAAAGAGGTGACTGTACTAATCCGAGTGAATAGAGTTTTGCTTTAAAATTTCCGTGGCCACTGAGAAATTGCGATACATAATAGTCCGGTGTGATCCACCGACATTTAAGTCTTGCGTTAATGTCAGGTATAATATTGTATGTATGTCTTCCTGTGGTTGAGGAGTCCCAAGTTTCCTGCCATCTTGATATAACATTCCGCCGAAGTTCCTTCTTCTCTGCCACAGAGATCTTCCTATCCCTATTTAACTGGGATACTTGCCCACGTTCATATACAACTAGGTCAATGGGTATGAGTCCGGCTATAACTAGGAGTGCATCTGTTGAAATTGTTCTATATGATTTAGTTATAGCAATAAGTACAGTTCGTTGGCTGGATAATAAAGTTCTTCGAGGATGAACTTGACAAGCAATGCGACTCCAAGCACCAGCTGCATATGTTAAAATACTCACATAAACTCCTTTATAAATAATCTCTAGGGTCTTATAGTTTAAGCCCCAATTAGCAGGTGTAGTAGATCGTAATCGGTGGAATAATATTGCAGATTTCTTCGTTATGTACTTGATATGCTCGTGGAATCGGAATCCAGTCCCAATCTGTACTCCCAAATATTTAACAAGTTGTTTAATTCTTACAACACGTCCCTCATAGCGAACTGTGGGAGGTCTATTAACACTAAGTTTACCCTTGAGTAAAATACCTTCCATTTTTTCTGGAGCAATCTTTAGTTTAGAAGCAGTTGCCCATTGGTGAACAATACCTAAAGCCTCTTCAGACTTCTTTTCTAGCATGAATCTTGAATTAGCAGGGATTAATAAAAATCCATCATCAGCGTATCCATATATGACACAATCTTCTTGTATGTAGCCAGCATTCCTCAGTTCCTTGAGTATGAAGGATATTTCTTTGATGCACGAATAGTTTCCTCCACAAAGCGAACCATGTAGAAGTCTTAGCCGGTCAACCAATATGTTTGGATCTTTCCATGATGTGTAATCATTCTCTTCTACCACCATCTTCCTTGCACCTTTATAATAAATATTATGATCTCTGATGTCTTCCGTTTTACCACCAACCTCAGGGTAACTTTCATGTTTGAGACGGTAATCATCACAAGCTTGATCAGATTTATTTAATATATCACGTCGTTTCCATCGTTTCGGTCTCAGGACACCGCCACATTCTTCGATCTTGGCAGCTTTAGGTGCTTCATCATAGTCTATGTCTTTGTCAACAGCCTCAGAGTCACTGTAACAATCACCGTAGAAGGAATCGTCTTCACCCAATTTACCGTAATAATTCGATGTTGATGATGTTGAAGTGTCTTCATCGTTTTCATGCTTCCTTTTTAGGAGTCCATCATTTTTACAAAGTAGGAAAGATCTACTTGAATTCGGCTGGAATATATTCTCACTTTTCACGTTAAGGATTCTTCCATTGTCTTCATTCTTCCGTAAATCATCAACCTTCTTCAATTTAAGTTCTTTGTCGAGATCGGAAGAGCCAAGAAAATTATTGTCGTAATGCAGATCACTCTTCCTTAGGCTAGTAGATTCATCGTTGTCCTCTAGCTTGTACGCAGGCTTGGCGCTACAAGTTCTGCCATGTCTTTTTAGACTCTCTCTCCGCGTAAACGACTTGCTACATCGAACACAACTTATCATATTGCGCAGTGGATTTTTAACACAGTCATTCTTCTCGTGTTGTCTTTTATTCTTTCTCAAGATAAACTCTTTACTGCAAAACTTACACCTATGTTCTTTCGATACAGCGTCAGATCCCAAATCGGAATTCATATTAGTTACTGAGACTAATGCCAGATACCAATTGAGTGTTTTAAATTAGATTCAATACTTAAATAGAATTTTTTTCATATTTCATCAGCGAGAATTAATATATCTCATGCAAAAGTAATTTATGCATGTAGTTCTGCTTTCAACAACAGATGTCGCCACATGTTGCTTGCAGGTAAATAATATTTAGTTATTTTATGCGGGATGCGGGATGCTCACTAACGATCGCAAAAGAAGGATGGCTTCGTTAGACTCCAAGGAAAAGGAAGTTCGTCTTGCATGTTGGTGCTCCACAGATGTCTCATGGCGTAATATTAATTTGACTGAGTAATGATATTTGTTAATTCCACCTGATAAAAATATTGCAAGTTTTGATTTAGTAGCAGAAATTATCGAATTAAATGTAACTCCAAATAAAATGACATGTCTCATTAGAACAAAAAAAATCCATGCAGAGAGCGGTTTCTCAGAATAGTCAGAAACACTTGAAGAAACCACAGGAATGATTGCAAGAACACGGGAAAAACCATCAAAATATTGTCAAGAATAATCAGGAGCACACTGAGAAAACCACCATAATATTAACAATAATAATCGGAAGCACACGGAGAAAACCATCATAATATTGACCAGATTAATCGGAAGCACACAGAGAAAACCACCACATGTTTTCTTTGATATCATAAAATTACAAGAAAAAATATTTAAAAATAAAAATAAATTAGCAAAAAAATTAAAAAAATAAAAAAAAACATAAACAGTTTCTGCTAGCTTGTGAACTTATCATTGTTGAGCAAAGATAGAGTTCTTGTACAAGCCAGAAATTTATGCATTTTTTTTTTAATTTTTTATTAATTTATTTTTATTTTTAAATATTATTTCTTGTAATTTTATGATATCAAAGAAAACACGTGGTGGTTTTCTCTGTGTGCTTCCGATTAATCTGGTCAATATTATGATGGTTTTCTCCGTGTGCTTCCGATTATTATTGTTAATATTATGGTGGTTTTCTCAGTGTGCTCCTGATTATTCTTGACAATATTTTGATGGTTTTTCCCGTGTTCTTGCAATCATTCCTGTGGTTTCTTCAAGTGTTTCTGACTATTCTGAGAAACCGCTCTCTGCATGGATTTTTTTTGTTCTAATGAGACATGTCATTTTATTTGGAGTTACATTTAATTCGATAATTTCTGCTACTAAAAAAAAACTTGCAATATTTTTATCAGGTGGAATTTACAAATATCATTACTCAGTCAAATTAATATTACGCCATGAGACATCTGTGGAGCACCAACATGCAAGACGAACTTCCTTTTCCTTGGAGTCTAACGAAGCCATCCTTCTTTTGCGATCGTTAGTGAGCATCCCGCATCCCGCATAAAATAACTAAATATTATTTACCTGCAAGCAACATGTGGCGACATCTGTTGTTGAAAGCAGAACTACATGCATAAATTACTTTTGCATGAGATATATTAATTCTCGCTGATGAAATATGAAAAAAATTCTATTTAAGTATTGAATCTAATTTAAAACACTCAATTGGTATCTGGCATTAGTCTCAGTAACTAATATGAATTCCGATTTGGGATCTGACGCTGTATCGAAAGAACATAGGTGTAAGTTTTGCAGTAAAGAGTTTATCTTGAGAAAGAATAAAAGACAACACGAGAAGAATGACTGTGTTAAAAATCCACTGCGCAATATGATAAGTTGTGTTTGATGTAGCAAGTCGTTTACGCGGAGAGAGCCTAAAAAGACATGGCAGAACTTGTAGCGCCAAGCCTGCGTACAAGCTAGAGGACAACGATGAATCTACTAGCCTAAGGAAGAGTGATCTGCATTACGACAATAATTTTCTTGGCTCTTCCGATCTCGACAAAGAACTTAAATTGAAGAAGGTTGATGATTTACGGAAGAATGAAGACAATGGAAGAATCCTTAACGTGAAAAGTGAGAATATATTCCAGCCGAATTCAAGTAGATCTTTCCTACTTTGTAAAAATGATGGACTCCTAAAAAAGGAAGCATGAAGACGATGAAGACACTTCAACATCATCAACATCGAATTATTACGGTAAATTGGGTGAAGACGATTCCTTCTACGGTGATTGTTACAGTGACTCTGAGGCTGTTGACAAAGACATAGACTATGATGAAGCACCTAAAGCTGCCAAGATCGAAGAATGTGGCGGTGTCCTGAGACCGAAACGATGGAAACGACGTGATATATTAAATAAATCTGATCAAGCTTGTGATGATTACCGTCTCAAACATGAAAGTTACCCTGAGGTTGGTGGTAAAACGGAAGACACCAGAGATCATAATATTTATTATAAAGGTGCAAGGAAGATGGTGGTAGAAGAGAATGATTACACATCATGGAAAGATCCAAACATATTGGTTGACCGGCTAAGACTTCTACATGGTTCGCTTTGTGCAGGAAACTATTCGTGCATCAAAGAAATATCCTTCATACTCAAGGAACTGAGGAATGCTGGCTACATACAATATTGACTTGTTTTACTTGCATTTGTATAATGTAAAGCAATAAAATAAATAATTTAAATTATAAGAATGTAATGTTTTTATTTCTTGTATTATGATTTCTTACTAAGACTTAGATCTCGTAACTTGTGCTTCCTTTTTACCTTTTTTAGTTGATGGAGCTTCCAAATGTGCTTCCTTATTCGATGATGCATCCAAAATGTGCTGCCTTTTCGTTGGCGGTGCTACCAAATGTGCTGCCTTTTCGTTGTCGGTGCTTCCAAATGTGTTGCCTTTTCGTTGTCGGTGCTTCCAAATGTGCTGCCTTTTCGTTGTCGGTGCTTCCAAATGTGCTGCCTTTACGTTGTCGGTGCTTCCAAATGTGCTGCCTTTTCGTTGTCGGTGCTTCCAAATGTGCTGACTTTTCGTTGTCGGTGCTTCCAAATGTGCTGCCTTTTCGTAGTCGGTGCTTCCAAATGTGCTGCCTTTTCGTTGTCGGTTTCCAAATGTGCTGCCTTTACGTTGTCGGTGCTTCCAAATGTGCTGCCTTTTCGTTGTCGGTGCTTCCAAATGTGCTACCTTTTCGTTGTCAGTGCTTCCAAATGTGCCGCCTTTACGTTGTCGGTGCTTTCCAAATGTGCTGCCTTTACGTTGTCGGTGCTTCCAAATGTGCTGCCTTTACGTTGTCGGTGCTTCCAAATGTGCTGCCTTTACATTGTCGGTGCTTCCAAATGTGCTGCCTTTACGTTGTCGATGCTTCCAAATGTGCTGCCTTTTCGATGACGGTGCTTCCAAATGTGCTGCCTTTTCGTAGTCGGTGCTTCCAAATGTGCTGCCATTTCGTTGTCGGTGCTTCCAAATGTGCTGCCTTTTCGTTGTCGGTGCTTCCAAATGTGCTGCCTTTTCGTTGTCGCTGCTTCCAAATGTTCTGCCTTTTCGTTGTCTGTGCTTCCAAATGTGCTGCCTTTTCGTTGTCGGTGCTTCCAAATGTGCTGCCTTTTCGTTGTCGGTGCTTCCAAATGTTCTGCCTTTTCGTTGTCGGTGCTTTCAAATGTGCTGCCTTTTCGTTGTTGGTCCTTCTATTTTTAATGTTGTTTTGACTCTAGTATTATTGTAAATGGTTCTTGATTTGACTAGCGTATTGTTCCATACGGTGCATGTATATATAAGCGAGCTCTAGACAACAGGATGCTTAGTTTGTTACTGACGTCGTCGGTGTAAGGATCACCTAGATTATTTCTTCTGGTGCATAAGTCGCGTAATTACCTGTTCTTGAGACCTCGATGGCATCTTTACCGTCTTTAACGTCGAACTCGGAGGTTGTACCATCGTCTACGGGAACCTTTACGACAGCTACGATGGAGAAGGTGCAGATTTCGTTGGCAACGACGGCGTCAACATTGGAGGAGATTTCAACAGATGTGATACCACCAGCAGAAGATAGCTTAATGACTACAGAGCTGGATGTGCAGGGAGATTCGGCGAACGCTGGTTCACCATCAATGGAGACTTCAATGGATGCCGAATCGACAACAACTAACGAACATCAGTGCTGTTACTGCAACAAGATTTTCTCAATCAACAACAATGCTCGACGACATGAGAATAGAGAATGTGCCAAGAACCTATATCGTAAAATGTTTGTTTGTGAGAAATGTCATAAGCAGTTTGCCAGAAAAGATAATATGAAAACGCACATGAAGGCATGCAAAGGTCCTGCTGTGCGGCAGAAAGTAAAGGTTTCGTCCCAACAACGATGCGTCGATGTGCATAAGAGTATGCCTGGAGATGGTACTACTGTTGCAACGCCTGTATCTGGATCGGGTCTGAAAGGATCGTCTTCATCACCACGGTATCCTTGCAGCTACTGTGATACGTCGTTCGCATTTTCCCATGATGCACGAAGACATGAGCGGAGCAAATGCACGAAGAATCCATCTCGCATGAAGTTTCGATGTGATGATTGCCTTAAATGGTTTACTCGAATTGACAGTTTGCGACATCATGCGAAAAAATGTAAAGGTGGAGTCTGTGCTCCTACTGCTGAACTACCTGCCGACATTTTGACTCCTCGCTTTAGATTGGTGACACGAAAGCGTACAAGCAAGAAAACCGATGCCCAGCAACCGATTGTTATGACGTCTGAACATGGAACTAAACCTAAGACTGTGTTCGGAGCATTACAAGTGAACGATAATGGCTTCTACTTGGCGCAGTCTGCATTTCGTGGAACGTTGAAAGACTACTATTATCTAAATACGTTCGGTGAGTCAAAGGACATTTGTAATTTTCTTGATGATATCAGACAGAAGATAATCAATCAGCTTACTGATGATGTAGCAACAAACGGACCTTTGAAATATAACTTGTGGTTGGACTGTATATATGGAAAGCCATATCCGTTCAATGACAAAGTGAAGTAGTGTGCATTCAAGACATCGGCTGCAGTAATTTACAGTTCTAACGATGTGAAGCAAACTGTTAAATACGGTATCCAGAAACTCTGTCAAGAAGAGGTGGACTATGTCTGTAAAGGTTCTGGCTGGACTCTGTCTAGTGTAAACCGATTGGAGCTAAGAATGTCATTTCACACCGCTGCGGAACTAAATGATTATAAGATTGCTGGCTTTCGTAAGTGATCCTGTAGTAGAATATATATTATGTAATAAATATTATGTTTGTGAAAGAACTTGTGTTGTTTTTGTTTTTTTCTCGATCCTGTCACTATTATGTTAAATTGTTATTTTTTTTCATCGTCCAGAATCGTACCAAGGACCTAAGTAGATCTAATTAATCAGTACATTGATTGGAAATTTTTTTAAGATTTCTGAACTTTTTCCGAATCTCTAGCATTAAAATTATGAATTACCAATATGTTGGTGTTGATGGCTTATAGGATGATGACAGTAGAGGTTTTAATGTCTCTTTAAGAATGTTGAACATGGAATAATGAAATTATTATTTTTTTTACATCAAATTAAACATTATTGCATCGATCGGGTATCGAACCAAGGACTGGAACTGATCGAATCAATCTGTAAATTAATGAGTGATTTATTTAATGAATTTTGGAATTTTTCCCGAATTTCTAGCTAAATAATTATGGATTTTCAAGATGGCGGCCAAATGAAAAGATGGCGGGTGACACAGCAATAATAAATGATTACTGCACTCTAGCGGATAAGAATTAAACTAACATGGCGTCAGCGCACTCTCGTCGACGATAACAAGATGATGATGGCTACCAGCAGACGAAGACAAGATGGCGGACATGACATCATACTAGTTGACCTTGTTATTGGTGGTGGTAGGTTAGTCTGTAGGTGACTTCCGTGGTGGAAGGATCGGTCGCCATTTTTATTTTTTTTCGCCCTCACCGGGTTCGAACCGAGGACTCCGAGCTCCGTGTCGTTAACGTATGTTTTTTAAATATTTTTTATTAAAATTTTATTAATTGAATTTTTTTATAAATTTTAAAAAATTTTCTATTTCATTAAAATTGGATAGTAAATTTAAATATGGCGGGCGTAACGGAAACTGCAGCGGTGACGTCATTATCCTATAAATGGCTTAACGTTGGCTTGAGTTAAGGATGTTTAAGCCAGTTTTAGGAATTTTCAGCCGCTGGGATTTTTAAGGAATAAAACGGGAAATTTTTCCCTCGAAACGGGAATTTTTCCCTCGAAAACGGGAAATTTTTTCTTAAAACGGGAAATTTTGAGTCATTTTGAGTCATTTTTGAGGAATTTTGAGGAATTTTTGCCGTCGTGACGTCACAAATCCAAGATGGCGGACACTGGCACCGGCACCACATCCTGCATCCTGTCCCCGGACTGGCTATCCTATACTACTATTAAAAAAATCTATAATTAAATTTAAAAAAAATTATTACAATTTTATAATACTTTGATAAAAAAAACTTTTGTAATGAAATTTGGAGTTCTCGGTTCAAACATGGCGAGGTCAATCAATTAAAAATAGCGATGGGTCCTTTCTCCAGAGTGAATAAGACTGTCTGTTTTCCACGAATAATACAAACTAATATATTATGCCAACCAGTATAACATCATGACAACCATCTTGGACCTACCACCTTCTTGTCTGCTAGAGTTCGCTTCTGCCATATTGGTTAAATTTTATTCGCTAGAGTACGGAGGGTCAATCACCAGAATTTCAGCTGTTGTAGAATTTGCCATCTTGCTTGCAATCTTGGCCACAAATTAAAAAATCTGTCACTGTCAACCTAAAAATCCTGAAAAAAAATATTTTAAAACATTTTTTTTAATTAAGTGATTGATTTGGTTGATTCCAATACTTAGTTTCATTTTTTTTTGATGCAAAAAATAATTGTTGTGTAAAAATATTTATTTCATAAATATAAGCTCAATTTAACAATTTACTTTAAAAAAACAAAGTCTCAGGTTCAAGAAATAAACTAACACACTTTTGGAATAAATATTTATTTAAATAAATAATATATACGTCACTAAAGTACAAACAATGAATTAACTTACGGCTTTAGAAATTCTTGCTTTGCATGACTTGGCATGTTTTTTTTCTGGGCAGTCCCACATGACATTCCATCATCACATGTCGGCATCAAAGAGTTCTCTATTTTGTTTGAAGACAGTGATATTTTTTCTTATGCCTTGCACTGAACATGAGCGTAAAGTCTTGCCACAGAAAATACATATTGGTCCTTTTGAATGTGCAACCAGTCCACAATTCTTGATGTGTCTTAATAAGTTTCCGTAGTGCATTAACTGACTACATTTACTCTTGCGCTGCTATTTAACAGGTTGGCGTTATTATTACACTCAAGTATTACACTCTAATGGATTTTCAGGTTTTTGATGTCAAAGTAGGCACAGTTAGGCGATTGAACACTGATATGATGTTGCTTTATTGGTTATCAATTTCACTGCTGCTGATGAAACTATATCTTTTGAAGTCACCAATACTGTTGAGATGGTAGGTAATGTTGAGGCTGCTCCATGCGAGATAACCATGCTAGTCAGCTTCGCTGACATCAGGATCTCGGCTGATGATGTATCTGACATTACAGTTGTTGTACATGATAGGTCTGTCAGGGCCGAATAACCTTCAATTGCTGATGCTGCAAGAGTCATCGAGGCCTTCGTCGTTGATGATACTACAGCTATCAAGTACGAGCAATGATTAGCACTGTTGAATAACTGACAGGAGAATATGTCCTAACTCGACCACAAACAACGGCGAAATGAGAGTCATAATCAAAGCAAACCATATACATATGCACGTGAGAAAGTCATGTGTCACTTTGTACCTGTTCAATTTTCAGTTTGTATTGTAGTTTTACAGTATTTTAAATGGAATACCAAATAGCTGCGACGTCGATATAAGAAGCCACACTTTTCGCAATTTGGCGAAGGATAGCTCTGGTCTTCATGACGCCTTGCATGGTATACTAGCCACAGAATTTACAAAAAGGTTCTGGCTTGCATGTAACTGGCCCAGTGCAGATTTTATCATTTCGATTTAAGCTGTAATGGTGTCCAATACTGTTTACATCACTTTTATTTCTGAAACATTTTTTCTTTGTACATTATTCTGGCATCCACTTCCATCATGCCTGCGAGCATTAGCTTGTTTTGGTAAAGTAATTTTCCACGTACCTACACTGGTGCATTGAACATTCCATGATCTTCCATTGCTTATTCTCACGCGAGAATTCTACAGTGTGCCATTCAAGGTTTTGATGAAGAAATATGGAACCAAAAGCTACCCTACATTTTGTAAAGTTTAAGCCTTTGAAGATGAAAGGTTTAACAGAACTTTACGCACCAAGATGTTGTGATAGTTCACGGATAACGGAACTTACAAGTGGCTGGATATCTTGGCGAAACTATGCATTCTACCACGAAAATGAAGTCCAAAGACGTATAAGACCATCACCTGATTCAAAAAGTGTTTTTGACGTGACAACGTCAAATAAATCGATGAACGCCGGCTGCACGCACGAAAAAGGATGACTCATGGTCCCGTTACGCACATTGTCCCGTTACGCTCATTGTACGCTTGTGCCGCATCTATCTCTCTTCCACTCAATTGGAACAACCATCGATTTTACTTTTTCGAGGCACATTAAACTTGAAACACTCCCATTCGTTTCCTAATTTCCTAGCATCGTCCTATCCTTAATAGAATAACACAGATTGCAAGAAGTTAAATAGCAAACATGTATAAAACTTATAGTTAAAATAATCTGTTCGTTAAAGTAATAAACATATTTGAATTATTGAGTGCAAATAAAAGTAAATTTATCAATTAAATTGTAGATTTAATTTCACTCTTTTTTTATCCGTACAAAATAGTGATAATTCAATAAAAATGATTCAATTTTATTCATAAAAGTATGCAATCATTTCATCAATGTTTTGTTATGACGTTGTCAAGTTAAATTATCGTCCGTAAAACGACTTTACAGACAACCAATTTTTCAACACGAAAAAGAAAGACCCACGTGGATATCCCAGCAGAAAGGCGACTTCAAGGAAAGTATCACTTTGAAATTGAGTCCCGCCTATTTCTGTGTGACCCATATTCGCGAATCAGAGCCTAGGACTTAAAACCTTGAAGATTTGGACCAGTGGCTTCTATGCAAAAGAGATTCAATTTACGATATCCCGAAAAGTATTTGGTTGAGAAGATTTTCAAACGAAGAAATTGACTATCCTACGCCAAGTGGTGTTCAACTTGCTTTACTTCGTGGATATCAGATGCGGCAATAATATGTTATTTTTTTAATTGGTAGTAGTGTGGAATTTATGCAATAAATATTATTTGAAAAAAATTTTTATTTCTTTCTTGTTCCTAAGACTTGACTTTTGTGGTAAAATTTGAAATTTATTTTATATTTAATCAAAAGATTATATTTGTAACATAAAATATATATTTTTGCATTGACAAAGGATCGAACCGACTACATGTTTCGATCGAATCAATCAATATATTAATAAGTGATTTGTTTAAAACTATTTTTGGAATCTCCAGATTTTCTAGGTTAATATATTTATGTATTTTCCATCTGGCTGCCAAGATGGATAACAAAATGACGGATGCCACGGCGGTCTTGGTATTAACAATGCTGCACTCTAGCAGGTTAAAAATAAACTAATATGGCGGCATTAAACTCTGGCAGACGAAAACCAAATGGCGGATTCAAGATGCCGTCATGCCGTCATGACGTCATACTAGTTGGCATAATATGAATTCTTTGGTATTGCTGGTGGGGGGTCAGTCTGCTGGTAGCCTCCATGGGAGAAAGACTCGTCACCATTTTTAATCGAAAGATCTCACCGAATTCGAACCAAGGACTCAAAGGTCCATGATGTTAGTACGTTTTTTTTATTAAAAGGTTATTTAAATATTATTAAATGTTTTATTAATACATTTTAAAATTTTCATATTTCTGAAAGTAAATACAAAATTTCAAGATAGGCTTGTCGTAATAATTCAAAATAGCGGATAATTCTAGACATCTAAATGATGGAAAACAAGATGGTGGTAAGTTCTCGAATTCAAGGTAGCAGCCGCAGTCAGTCAAGGTCATTCAAGATGGCCACCGGGATCAAGGTCAAATGATATGATCAAGGTAATCCAAGATGTCAGCCGTGACTTCACAATTCAAGATGGTGCAATCTGGTATCAGCACCGCACCTAGCATCCGCATCCATGTAGTCCTACTAGTATTGTAGTTAAAAAAAAATGTTAAACAATTTCCCTTATGAAAAAATACGCTACATATATTTTGTTTTCTTATACAATGTGAAGTAACTTTAAAAATGGTTTCAGGCATATTTTATGATTTGAAATAGTAACGCACACAACTAATTAATTTAAAACGAAATAAAATTTGGTTTTCAAATTAGCAATATTTGATTTAGGACGATTTAAAATCAATTACTTGCCTGAAATAACGTCGAAGAACCGGAAATTAGGTAGACCAACCAGATTATTCCGTTTGGTAGACCAGAAAAAAATAAAACACAAAAACAAATCATACATATTAAGTGGATAATGAAGAAAATAATTAACTTATTTTAAAAAACAATCTTTTTTTTTACAAGTTTAATATATTCGTTTGAAAAAAAATATTAAAATTATTTTATGTAGTGTAGTATTTTATTTCTTATAAGCGAATTATTATTATTATCATCCTACTCTTGTAATGATAAACTAAATAGTTTTTGTTATATTTATTTTTATTTTTTCATTTTAATGATGCAAAATTTTTATATAGACTTCAGAAAATCCCACTGTCCTTTTTTTAGCGTAGTTTTCATGTGTCACATATAAATCGTAGGATGTATAAAGGTTTAGCATTTGTAATCCACCGTGAGTTTCCGGCAGCTGTCTCCTCACCGGCCAATTTTGGATTCGGGACCCGAGGTTCGTGTAAGGCGGTCTTAGCGTTCAGGCGCGCGCTAAGTTTCGGACTCGCTCCTATAACGCGAGTGGAGCTGGCGGCTGTGAGCTTTACGCGCGGTGTTTCTGCGGGATCCCCGCGTAGCGAAAGCAGGCGTTCATCCAATGGGCGGGGGCTGTTTCCTTTCCCTAATCCCTGTCCGCAGCTATCTACCCCCCCCCCCACAACTTTCATCCACAAAACGCTTAACAGCTACTCGTCACGGCGTCGTCTGCGTCTTGGAGAACAAACCGCAGCACACAGATGTCTGTGCTGCGTCTCGACTCCCTTTGTTCGAGCGCGCAACGCTTGTCTGCTTGATCCCCGGGTGTGAGCGTCTCAGGACAACCGCTCCCGGTACATCCCGCATCACGCTTTCGCAAAACCGGGAACCATTGGGATATTAACGGGTTTTACACAAGACGATTCTGGATTCTCCTGACGTACTTCAGCTGCGATTTCATCACGACGAAATGTGTTGAAACCGTTCGTACCACTTTTGATACTTTTCGTATAAGTAAAAGAGAAAATGCAAAGTGTCCGTAAAAGAATGTCGCAGTTTCAATGGTAAATTATAACAGTTCTTTTTAATTCAGACTATTATAACAAATCATGCATGATATTGAAGGTAAACTTACCTAGATTTTTTTTTACAAATTTTAAATATATGCACCTTTAGTTGCACGGCACACATCCAACCTAAAGGCCAGTTTCTTCCCGCACTTTGGTTAACACGTACGGAGTAATGGAAGCAATTGCATCGTCAATTCTGTGTCTCCACTCTGGCAAATTATTAGGTAGTGGTGGAACGTAGACACTATCTTCTGTAAAGCCCCGAAGGAAAAAATTCTCATGGCGTGAGCCTGCTGGTTGACCATCGAAAAAGAGCTCTGACTACTCGACCATTATGACCAACCCAGCGGTCGGGGATTTCGACGTTCAACCACTCTCGTACAAAGAGATTCCAATGGGAAGAGGCTCCATCCTGTTGCCAAATATAGTTTACAGGTTCACCCTCTACTTATTGGGTAACAGCCATTCTTTCGTGCTGCAAGCGAGAAAACAACCCTGCGCTTATTTAAAACTGTTTGAGCTACTCTTTAATTGTGTATTGTACCCAACATTCTACAACGCCTACAGTTGACACTATTAAATTTCATAACTGGGGCCTTATTTTATGGACACAATGCATTTTAATTTTCGGGACTACTGTGTTATGTTAAACTGATTGAAGTCCTACAACCACGTCGAATTTCGTCGCTGTAGAAAATAAATTTTCATTGAAATAATTAAGGGTGAAACCATTTTTCCACGTTCTTTTGTGGCGTGTTACTGCCTCCAATTATTTAATTGAAATAATTTTGCCACAGCCACAATATTCATGGCGGTTGTAAACGTTCGTTCAGTTAAACAAAATCCAGACGCTTACTGTTCTACCGTAAATACTTTCTCTATCACTTACAGTAAAATTGTTTAAAGATGTGTACCAGTCTTCGGAAGTACTTAAGACCATAAGTTATGTGTATCTTTTCAACTTATTGTTCATGATGTACCTGTAGCCGTAGCTCATCGGTCGAATTCAGACTCTGCCTCAATAGTAACTTAAATTATTTTGCTTCTATGATTCCGTGTTTCTACTCAATGCTTTCAATGAATTTAACATTTTATCATAATATGATTTAATTGGTTATAATGTTTTATTAATTTAAAAATTCCTTATTCAATAGTTTTTTTAAAGAACTTCAATAAAATTTTGGTGTCAATCCTGGCATGCATCGAAAGTATGGAATCATGGTGAACACACTAAAGGCCGGGTTTAAAAGCTGCGCAAGAAATGCAAGAACCAGGAAAAGTAAGACGCAAAAAGTCAAATAATACTCAAGACGCGAAAAGCAATGCAACTAAATACGAACATTCAACTGTTTGCGTTTCAGCACGCGTTTACGCTTTTCTATTTTTGTTTTGAAGTGTTACGAAAATTAAAAAAATAATAATCCAGACATCATTTACATAGCAGGCTATATCACGTGCAATATTTATCACATAATTAATTATCGCATACCACACAGTGAAAGCAATTGACGCTTGTTAAGTCAAAGTATTAAATATTTCACACTTAAATGTAATGGAAAATAATTTATGAAAGTAAGCTTGATGAACGTGAGAGGCTGTAATAAAGTCCTACAAAACTTTGAATTAACCTTTTGTTTGTGGCCTTTGTTTAAAGACTATTTAATTGTTTTATAAAAACTTTGTTTTTCATGAATTTTTCATTGTTTTTGGAAAAACAAAAAAAATTTCTCTTATTATTATTATTATTATTATTGAAAATATAATAGAAAATATTAAATTCAAGTCAATGGCTAAGTAAAACTGTTAATTCAAATTTGTAAAGCACAAAGTTCGCACTTGGATTGCAATATAAATTGAATTTTAAAGTTAGAAAAATCATTAAATAAACACCAAAACATTTGTTGACACTATCTGTAAATAAACACACGATACTATTTTAACATGATAACCAACGAAACAACCTCATAAAGCCATAGTTCTAACTACAGCTCCCGTAAAACATTGCGTTTCTCGGCAAGGCTTAAGCTTTATACACTCGTGAAGGTCAATATTTTGGGACGGGCGTAGATATGTATTAGGCCGCCTACTATTGGCGTTGCTTTCAGCATGAAAAATTTTCTTAATTTTAATGCCGGCGATTTGTAACTGGACCATGTAACTTAATATTTAACTGAAACCAAGTAGGTACGAAAGCTAGGGGAGATTCGATTCCTGCCTTACAGTACTAGGAATTTTTATAAATAACTGTTTATAGAAACAGTAGCAAATAATGTATTAATAAAGCATTATTTTCAACTAAAAAAAAGACATACACATGTCTACGCTTTGCATTAACTAGTAATTTCGAATAAAATTTGTAATATAAGTAAGTTTTTAGAAGCGATGTAAAACATTTTATTTTTTTTTTTTTTTTCGTAGACTTTGATGTATTTGGGAAAGAGTTTCGACAAATACACGTTTGCAGCCATGCCTGGCTCGAGAGCAAAATCCAGGATCCCTCACCCTTTAAAGCCGGCTTGCTTCCGACTGCGCTGCGGAAAGTTGGCACCACTGAGCAAAAAGAAAACGTCTCAGACCTTTATAAACTCTACAAATTTACATTTACTCTGTGAATTATTTTTATTCACAGATTATTATCTTCTCTGTTAGATATATGAATTTATCTTGTCTTGATGCAAATAAAACGCATTTATATTATTTATATATTGAGGAATTGCAACGCAGCCCGGGAATTAATTAGTATATATGTGAGTGGCGTGCGTTGCAGTCCCTCAATCAATTTTGTAATTTGTTTGAAGTACGCATAAAAAAATATTTATATTTACCTCTAATTGTCTATCTCTCTATGGATATCTCTATACCTCTATATGTTTATATCTATATTTATATCTACATATATATCCACATTTATATCTTATTATCTCTATCTATATGTATCTCTGTATCAGTCTCTATCTATATGATTCTCTTATAGCTCTCCCTCTATATTTCTCTACGTCTCTACTCTATATACCCTTTATCTAAATATCTCTCTATATCTCTAATTATGTCAATCTATATCAATGAATATTAAGTCTCTCTTTTTACCTATATATAGTTTATCTATCTTTTATAAAAACACGCGCGTATTCGAATGCAACTTTGTGTCAATGTTTAAAAGGAATCGGTGAAGAAATTTCGGAGGGTTAAAATTTTGAACAAACGAACATTTATATATATAAATATATGCGTTTCATACAGATGGAAGATAATTCTTCATGAAAGAAAAAAAAATTAACTACGCGAGAATTTTTTTTTGTACTTTCAGTTGCAGTGAATTCCACGACGCTAAATACCTTCGCGGTGGATTCAGGTAAAAATTTAAAAAAAGGGGCACAAACGCTGTTGGAGTTGTGCCTTTCCACCGACTCCCTGGGTACCTTTTCCGAAGGCGTGGCAACGCCGGTGCGAGCAATAAAGAACTCTCAATATACGCCCCTGCGCGGTGGACACAAAGCGCAGGAAAATTACAACGGGAAAATAATGAAAAATTAGGAATGCCTCCCCTCTTTCTCCCCTCGAGAGAGAGAGAGAGAGAGAGAGATAGAGAGAAAGAGATAGAGAGGGAGACGGAAAGAAAAAAATTCGCACGTATTTTATGGCTCTGGTTAGTCAGAGAAAATTAAAACAAAAAAAAATGGTAATGTTCAGGTGGTCCAAGGAACCTGCGAACGCTGTAGCACTATTTCGGTTAAAGGTAAAAATCAATTAATACTGTATGAACGTAGGCCTGTTTTTCGGATAAGCTTAACAAATTTCTCAGTCGATTTCGAAAATAAAATAATAGATAATTTTCAAAATGGAAAGTTTGAAATGAAATTATATTTGCGGACTTATCAAATAAACATTATCCTCAAATATACGAAGATTTCTTCGTAGTTTCAGCTAAACCAGATCTTCGAAACCGTCTTATCTGAATTCTTTCTTGTTTGCAATATAATAGGATTTCAGATTTTTTATGAATTTTTTTTTTTTGCCAAAATTGCCTGCCCCTATCAATTAGTTCCCTTACATACGGTGACATGGACATACTCTCTTGCTGTATAGTATACGCTTATTTTATGCCGCTCGGCGACATTGATTGATGAAGTGTCTATCGTAGATCTTACGACCAATTTTTTCATAAATATTTAACACTAAATTTAATTTAAACCATTTGGAAGATTGGAGGGTTCTTAAGCTCTTTGGCTGGATGGTTTGTATATAATGAACAAGATTACTTACGAAGATATCATCGATGATTTTGTCAACAAAAAATCGCGCAAAAAAGGTATTGTAACGAACTTTTATAACTTGACTGAGTTGATAATTTTTAACTGTTTGTAAGCACAATAAAGAATATTTATTCACGTTTACCAAATGCACATTATTGTGTAAGTATCATGAATTACCCCGCCTTATTAATCGTACATGATTGAGCTTTGATTAGCTCAAAAAAATACCCAAAAATTAATTAACGTGCAATTTCAACGAAATTGTTTTTAAACACAATATGACTGAATTTGAGATTTCTCATAAACGGTAAGAAACCCAGTTTGTAAATTACTCTACGACGTGTACGACTACTATATTTATTCAGGCGTGGCCACATTTTAATTAACTTTATGATATTATGAACCAATAACTGAAATAAAAAAAACTTATCAATGAGAAATAGATGTATGAAAAGTAGTGTACGTACATTGTAAATATACTTAATAAATGTGTTTTTCTATTATTAAATTTATTAAGTTTTTCATACGTCAAGCAGAATAGATTGTTTCAAAAAATATTGCAATAAAGTATATATAATATTGTAATATAATATAAAGTAAATTAAACTGTGCGTTTATCTAAAAGTTAACTAGTATATTTTATATCCAAGTTGAAATTAGTGACTGATGTTTGTTACTTTCAAACGTAGTCTATTTCTTCGAATGATTTAGAAATGATGAGAAACTTAAAATAATACAACCACGCACTTCAAAAGAAACTCACATAAATAATGTCACAAATCATAAGATCATCAAACAAGGTTGTGACAGATTTGGAGAAATTCTGTTTTCGCTAGTGTTTGTCCATATTTGCAAGATTAATTTTTTTTTTTTTTTTTTTTGACTCTGATCTGAGGAATAACTTGTACCGCGTTTATCGCAGCCAATAACGCGACACGTTAAGCAATAGGAAAAGTCCGTCCATAATAATTCTTCCTTAAATAAATTCACTTTGTAAAGAATATTTCCTCCAACTATAAACGTGATATTAAGTTATAATGGATTGCAAACTGTCATGGTTCAAAGTATTATAATGCAGAATTTTTTTTTTGTTAGGAAATGGGGGATGAAGATGATTTTCCGAGGGGCTGGTTTGAAAATCGTTCGAATTATCGCCGTTGCACGTTGAATACGCCTCGCCTACTTGCGGTTGGCCGGTGAGGACAGGTGAAAGGGGAGGGTTAGAGTGGGGGGAAGGGGAAGCAGTGCGTCGTATTTCACGGCAGTATCTGGTGCCTGGGCGACTTGCCAACACGCCCAGGTGAGCGAGGAGGGCTTGCTTTGGACCACCCTGTAATCGCTCTCTGCCCTCTCCCCTCCATTAACGACCTCCTATTTACGGGTGTGGAGGAGGGGGGGGGGGTGTTTCTGCAGGTGGTGTTGTGATCATACGCCCCCCCTCCTAACCGAGACCCCGTACCCACAATCCGTGGAGGTTCTACGGTGGGGGAGGAACGGTTGCCTTGTACACCGCTGACCTCCGGCGCGCTTTGGCCCGCTTGAAAAACGAAACCAAAAAAATAAAACAACAACGAAATTCAACTGGGAGGAGCCACCAATATCTCACCTACCGCTGCTCCTCACGTGGCCGGAAAACCTCGCCGTGTTTGCTTCCGAATTTCGACTCCCGAAACATTTCCCGCCAGGCACAGTCCAGTTAGTGCAGCGGGTAGCACCTCAAACAACCCCCGATATGCACCCAAGTAGTGATTAAAATCGACCTCATACATAAATGTACTACAGCTGGCTAGTTTTTTTTAGTATAAATTCATATATTGATTTAATAGTTATAATTAAATATCAGTTGCAATGTTTGTGATGGATTTTATATATAAATTAATTAATACAATTTTGTAAACAGAATACATATTTTTTGATTGTTCTATTAATATACAAAGAATGTTTTTTTGTGTCATGTTCAAAGTAAGTGAACTCAGTGTCCCTAAGTTTGAGAAATATGTTGTATTACATTTATTTTAGTTTCTCTAGCTATAAGTTGGGAAAAATCTATACCTCAATAATACAACGAAATTGAGCATTCTCGGAATTTTTTTTTTTAATTTGTACAGAAGTTTTTAATGCATTTGTAGAAATTTCGGGTACATTTACGTGGAAAGATAAAAAAAAGACTCGTTTTGCGAATTCATACCGTCTAATTTTATTTCTGTGAAAATGCCGATGAGTCAATATGAAAAGCAGACAGAACACACGTATATGCAAAGTCCCTGAGGAGGGTATTTTTCTGGTACAATATAGTTACGTTCCGGTGCCATCAGAAAGTGAAGAATTTTCATTAACATAGAGTATCTGGTAATGGTAGTTTATAAGAGGAGAAATTTATTTTTTTGGTAGGCATCAAAACCCTTTATCCATGTTTGTATATAGCAGAATATGCCACAAACTCAACGTTAAGCTACGTTAAGCTAAGAACAGTTGCTAGACCAATTAACCACTGTTCTGAATAAAAAAAATTAAATTCGAAAAGTGTCGTAGTTTTCGAGTTAAAGGCAATTTTTGAAAAGTTTTTAGTCCCCTCCCTCCACCAAATAGTTAGATTCTGTAACAATTTGTTTTCTACACATTCATAAATAACCCAACTGTTTATAAAAATTCAAAATAAAATTAAACATGCTATACATTTTGGAAGAAAAAATGTTCTTTGCGTAACTTAAGCGGCAACAATTTTTAACCAGGTAAATTTTACCGTTTACACTATAAAAAAATTAGATTTATAACATACCAATAATTTTTTTGCTTCAACTACCCATATTTTACAATAACTTGCCAAGTTCACACAGTATTTTTTTTGAAGTACAACTACTTAAATTTACCCGATAAAAAAAATTTTGCTGCATAAATCTTCCAAACTATTTTTTTTTTCCCTTAAAAGTAAAGCATGTTTGATTTTACCCGGAATTGTTATCTATACTAGGGTTATTATGATTACATAGCAAAAATGTTTTATCACTTTATCTAATAATTTGGTGCAAGCTGAAGATTATTAACTTTTCCAAAAATGCCTATAAATAGAAAAAAAAGACACCTTGTGAATTTTTTTATTCAGAACTGTAAATAACTATCCTATTAAATGTTATTGACTAGACTTTAAGTTATGGGACACTTTGTATATATTTGTAATTCGGCTCTGATCACAGAAACACATTTTCCACCTAGCTCGACCAACGATGAATCACATAGCGCAATGAAGAAAGTCCATGATTTCTCTAAAATTACTATGTGAAGAAAGAGTATTTCTTATTACCATAAGATAATAAAAAATTTACTATTGAATGCAAAATCTCTTTGACAAAACGAAAGATTTTTGTTCATTCGAATAATTATCTTCATTACGAATGTCATTTATTAATAACACACTGCGAAAAATTCTCTTTAAATTTGAACAATATTTGGTGGATTTCATATTATTTGGAATAAAGTTTATCTTATTTGAATCAAAATTAGTTATGTTTAAGATTTTCTTTTTGGTTTCATTAAAAATAATACCTGGATTGCGTCAGTCATTCTGTCCAGTAAGTGTTACAGATCTTGAAGTGCTTCGTATATCTTATTCAATTAATATTGATAATGATAGACTGCTATATGGCTAAAATATGATTTATCTATCATCTATGATGGACTGTCACTAGTCGATCATTAGTTAAAATACTGTCGCAATTAAAATAATAGAAACATCAAATGATTAATTTAAGTCACGGTTTTACAAAACAGCCAACGTCATTGAAAAAATGTATGAATTAAATAAAATTAAAACAGAAATTATAAATTTCTGCGGTTAGTTATCTTATATAAATTTACTTAATGAGTTCCGAACTTTAAAAAGTAGATAATGTCTGAAAAACTTATATAAAAGCAAAATATAAAGCTTATATAAAATATGATTAATTGATAGTTGATAAAGATAGACTCATGACCTGCTTATTGTATGGTGGTTTACCGCTACTTCCAACGATACACACGCAAAAGGGTTACTTAAAAACCATCAAAACTAAATGGCTGATACATTTAATGAATGAGTTAAAAACAAATCTATGTCACCATACTTATTAAAACAAGTCAAAAAAAATTCCAAATCTCATCTTAGAAAACTTTGCAAATGTTCAGTTTTCTTTCGAATGAAACAAAACCCAAAATTTACTGGGCGATTTCCAGGACCAATTCTGTACGACCCATTACAACATAATTTTTTTTTCTTTCTCCCATTCCTGACAAGAGTTAGGCTCGGGGAGGGGCGGGGAGAGGAGGTGGTTAAGGGGCGTGTAGGGAATAAAGATGGTTTTGTTCCCTCTAACAATCGTGACTGTGCCTTCCAACACACCCCTTCCCTTGAACACTTCCCCCACCCAACCACCTCCTAACACACCACCGCCCTCCCCCCCGGTCTACACTTCCTGGCCAGCAATCCGATTTGCATGCCAAGTCGATAAAATTCATAACCACCGCGAGAGGCTCGCTGTGGAATGGGCCTGCAGCCCCCCCCCCCCCCCCCATCCTGAAGAAACGTCGGTGGGAAGGTGCTGGCGTGGCCTCGCTTCACCGCGCCGCGTCTACGACGATCTAACTGTTTCATTTTTTTTTTCAAGTCAACCTTCGGACTCGCCTGGAAAAAAAAAAATTTGGTTGTCTGTAAAGTCTGTTTACGGACGATAGTTTAACGTGACAACGTCATGACAAAACATTGGTGAAATTTTTGCATACTTTTATGAATAAAATTGAATCATTTTTATTTTAATAATAAAAGAATAAATATTTAAAATTATAAAAGTGATCAGTATTTTAAAATGAAAGAATAATTAACCTTTATTGCCGAAATTGTTGTTGTAATAAGCAATGAAAACCACATTTTTTCACTTTACTTTATAAACAGTCGACGAAACAGTTCACGTGTAGGGCCTAGATGACTTGTAATTAATTTTAAAAACTGGCGTTTAGATTTAAGGTTTAAATATAATTATGAACAAGTTTTCATATCAATAAATTGTAATCAAATATCTCTCATCAATTATATTAATCACCATAATTTTTTAGACAATTGTAACATAACCTATTATTAGTGCACTCGCCGACAGCGTAACGGAACACAGCGTAATGGAACAATGAGTGTAACGGGACACAGCGTAACGGAACAATGTGCGTAACGGGACAGTTTTTCGTGTGTGCAGCCGGCGTTCATCGATTTATTATACGTTGTCACGTCAAAAACCTCTACAGCTGGTGGAAGACCACGATATCACATCCAGCACGTCGTTAGAAATTTTATTTTATTTTACAGTTGATACGATAAAAATTTTAAACTGGGACATTTTTTTTGTGGACATAGTGTATTCTTAATTTTACGGGTGTGTGCGTAAAAAAACTCTCTCTCTCTCTCTCCACTGAATGGTGCTATTGTAGTCATTTGGAGCCATGTATTCTCG
This sequence comes from Bacillus rossius redtenbacheri, assembly GCF_032445375.1. Taxonomy (NCBI): domain Eukaryota; kingdom Metazoa; phylum Arthropoda; class Insecta; order Phasmatodea; family Bacillidae; genus Bacillus; species Bacillus rossius. The sequence goes on from NC_086333.1 coordinate 62,094,833, forward strand.
AAAACTAGAAGTCTCGTTTGTAGCCACGTAGCCTTGTGTTACGGAAGCTTCGTAGTCCTGTAGCCTTGCATTCACGTTAGATACGTAGTATTGTGTTGTGTCTTACAATATTTTTATCAGTTGGAATTTAAAAAAAACGTTACTCAGTCAAATAATATGCCATGAGTAGACACCTGAAATACTCGCGGATTCATTTCGTGATATGCTACAATTCAAATAATTATACCTTAGCGCTGCTTCTGCAATTGGTTCACTGTTAATCTGGAGTAATGAGGGCCAATTAGAGACCCTCGCTCAAAGAAGTGTCGAATCACAGACACTCGGTCGAGACGACTCACAAGTCAGCAGCCAATGTACAGGTGGCATTTGCCCGAGTGTGTAGAGTGTAGTAGAGTCTATCCTGGAGGTCATTGAATCCGCGAATTTTACAGGTCTCTAGTCATGAGACATCCGAGACATTCAGCACGTCGTTAGAAATTTTATATTATTTTATTTTACAGTTGATACTATAAAAATTTATATCTGGGATATTCTTTTGTGGACATAGTATATTCTTAATTTTACGTGTGTGTGCGTAAAAAAAAGAGAGATCGTGGTTTGCTTACGCACGCAACTAGTGCGTCGTTGAAACTATAAAGAGAAGGGGAAGTTAGTGACCTAGGCGCGAGGGGTCGAAATTTGGGAAAATTTTCGGCGAGTGCTTCGAAATACTGACGGGCGATCCTGCGGGCACGAAACATGCTTTTTGTAAGTGAGCCTTGCAAAGTGCTTCGAGGGATTTCAACACACTCATCTTTTCTAAAAGAAAAAAAAATGGTTGTCTGTAAAGTCGGTTTACGGAAGATAGTTTAACGTGACAACGTCATAAAAAAACATTGATGTAATGATTGCATACTTTTATAAATAAAATTGAATACTTTTTATTGAATTATCAATATTTTGTATGGATACAAAGGAGTGAAATGAAATCTGCAATTTAATTGATAAATTTACTTTTATTTGCACTCGTTAATTCAATTATGTTTATAACTTTAACGAACAGATTATTTTAACTATAAATTTTATACACGTTTGCTATTTAACTTCTTCCAATCTGTGTTATTCTGTTAAGGATAGGACGATGATAGGAAAAGTAGGAACCGAATGGGAGTGTTTCAAGTTTAATGTGCCTTGAAAAAGTAAAATCGATGGTTGTTACAATCGAGTGGAAGAGAGATAGATGCGGTGCAAGCGTACAATGAGCGTAACGGGACAAAGCATAACGGGACAATGAGTCATTCTTTTTCGTGCGTGCAGTCGGCTTTAATCGATTTATTACACATTGTCACGTCAAAAAACTCGACCTCGACTATAAATTAACTTTGATTCATTCATACATACACATATAGATACTTTTTATGAATATTTATTCTATCCTTGCGTAAAATATCTCAAATTCAGATGATTTTTGCCCCTGTGTTAGCACTCTGCCAGTGGTTTCTGGAAATATAGCTGTTTTTCAGTGTACTGTTTTAGGAGAGTTTTTTATATTACCCAAGATTAAAGTGGTTTAATCGAGCAACGTTAAAAATAAATTTTTGGTTGGGTGGAGTTTAGCAAGAGAAACTTAAGCTTTGTTCTCTGTAAACTGTAAAAATATATATATATATCTATGGTGTAACTTTACTGATTTTGACTCTTTTATTCTCAGAAAACAATGTTCTATGTTTTAGTGGTTTTATTTTGAAAACTAATATTTTTCAGTTAACTGAAGTATATTGTAATTTTGGGTGATTTCCCATAAAAAAATTGTTCTTTTCTTAATATAGGATGCATAACAATTACAATACAAAAAATTGAATTTGTTAAATACTGTAATACGTCAGTAATGCACATTAAACATTTCAAAAATTGTTAGTTTTGAAAATGTTAATTTAAAAAATACTAATGAAATAAATACTAATTTACTTTTATAAAAAAAATTATTCACCACACTATTAAGCAGTTTCAGTTAAATTTACGATGGAAAAAATTATTACAAATTTTAATGAGAGTACTTCGTAAATTAAATGACACTGAGTTGTCTTACAGTAAACATAATAAAGTCATGAAATATCAACAACTGTATCAAACACTTGTTAAGTACACTGACTGTTTACCATGTTTACAAAAAGAAACTCAGAACTCGGGGAATTGGAGTACAGCGTAGTTTATACGAAGATGCAGTTGTCGGTAACGATGAAGAACAAACACTTCGTTTATCCAAGGTGCGGTCTTCGTCAAAAGTTACGTAGTTTCACTATAATATGTAACAGTACTCATTGTAAGGTTATTGGTAACAGTTGTATGGTCGAGTTTTTAAAAATCGTTTTTTTTTTTTAACTAGGTACTTAAACTAAGCCGATGGTTTCTGAGTCCCGAGGAAGTGAGGATGTGTTAATGTTTCATATAAGAAAATATTTTGGCTAACACAACATTTCTTTCACGTTGATTACAAAAGAATCTACTGCTTGTTCGGAACTAAGCCCAGCCGGCTAAGCGACTCTGCCGGATTATCGAAAGACCAAAAAATTTTTCACGGGCTATAAATTGTGAATTTTTAAAACGCAACCTGTTAGAAAATAGGAAACGCTGTAACTGAAACGAAAACCGACAATAACGATAAACTAGGAGAGACCTGAAAACTATAGCAGCGCAGTAATACAACTTGGTATTCGCTATTTTGCACCATATTATATATATAACACTCTAAAGGATTACGAGCGACGAAAATACATTTTTTATGTGCAACATCTTAGCTCCCGGTATACGGCTTTTGGTAGGAGTAATTTCGTGAATGGAACGGAAATGTGTAACATCGGTGCTGCTATCTGTGGGAGATGACACGAACCGAAGTTCACAAAGCCAAAGGGAAACTATATAGTGTGAACTGTTAAATGGATATTATCAAAATGGGCTGTATTTTAATAAAAATATTTTTTTTTTTTTTTTTTTTAGAAAATATGTTTCAAAGCCGGGTTTTTTTTTTTCAAGTATTTTATTTTTGTTTTTATCGGATCCGCTTCAACATGCAGTCGACGTAGCTGCTACGGCAAAGATTTCTACATGTGAGTCGCGTCCTTAAATGTATTTGAAAACACAATTGGCTTATTTATATTTTTTATTACGTTCTGCATTTTTTTAAAGGATTCTTCGTCAAAATACGTGTGTGAGTTTCGTATTATAAAAAAACACGAGAACACTTAAATATGCGCATAAGCGATGTTGTATGTTACACATCTCTCGCGAGTACTGAAAGTCTCGCACACGAAGGGGGGGTGGGAGGGAGGGGGGGTTTCGCCCACTCACTCAAAATGCGGGATGGTGGAAGACGGACGAAGAAGAGACCAGACCGAGGCCCGTCCAATTAGTCACGTGGTAAGAAAGAGGAAGAGGGGAGGGGGGGTAGGTCCTTAAGTATCGCCGGACCGTCCCTGCACTCATCTTCACGCAACAACGACCGCGGCCTGTGGATGCAAGACGACGCAGATGACGCAGATGAGAGCGCCTTCAGGAAAGAAATGGGGCACTGAGGGGGGGGGGAGGTGTAGGAGGATGGCGAGGAAGAGAACACGTAATAAGGGTGCCTCATGCCCGCATCATCCGGAACACTGTGATCTGCCAGGCGGACTGGGGATAATGATGAATCAATTGAAAATGAAAGAAAAATTTTGCTTCGTAGAGTAACTGGGTTAAAAAAAATAATATTGAAGGAAAATCTGAAAAGGAAAACCGTAAATTCAGCAAAGGTACCGACTAAACCCTGGTTGCCTTAATATTAAAATTATTACATTGGTTCAAACTATGATTTTTTTTTTAATTTTCAAACTTAAATAGACATATATTTTTTTAAACTTAATTTTTAATACCGATTTTACGTTTCACACTCAAGCAGAAAAATTGCATTAAATAATTTAATAAGCAGCAATCTTTTTTTCACACCTGGAAGGATAAGCGCTTACCTGCAGGAAAACCAGTTATCGAATCCAACTCGCCAAAGAGTTATGCGTAGCTAAGCCGATGCGACACCCGCTCGTTCGCGAAACGCCGGAAACAAATCCGTTCAGCGCAATCTATAGAGCGAGTTGAAACAGCACGAGTGCATGTTGTGTTGCAGATGCACCCGCCGACAAGAGATTACGCAAAAAAAAAAAATTACCAGGAGGTTTTCGGAACAGGACATACTTCAGCATTACGTCGCGCGAGCGCGGCGTAGCTCGTTAATTAGGGTCGGAAACAGTCCTTTCCGTACGGTACGACTGTAAAAAAAAATAAAAGAAATTCGAGGCGAATAGAAACTCGCCTATCCTGTTCCAGTGCCGGGGAGGAGTTCAAACAATGTTTGCCACGGGACGGGGGTTAGTATTAAAGTCCCGACGCGCGCGCATAAATCGCGAAATTAGCCCGGCGTGGCCCGAGGACGTAAATCTGTCGCGTCGCTACGTCCCCGTTGACGCGCTCGGAACTGTTCCGCGATCCCTTGTTTGCGATGAAATTAACCGCGCGTCTCGCGTGATGCATGCTGGGGGAAAACCCCCACCACCCCTACTTCCCTTCCCCCCTCCACCCCGGTTCAACAAAACCGTCCCTCTCCTAACCTGGACCCTCCCCTACACACTTAGAATTAACTTAGGCTAGGAAAAAAAAAAAAATCGTCAACATTTCCCTACCCTTTTTCGCATCTCACATAACACATCCCCCCCTTTTCCAACCCGTTCGCGTTCCGAAGTCGACGAATGCGTACTCGCGGAGTATCCTCCATTAAAAATTCTTACTATCGCTGCGTACGCAGTACGTGTATAATGATCGTGTTGTCACTGCGCGATAACCGACGGCATACGAGACACCCATTTATTATATTGTTACGATCCACCTTCAGAGGGGGGGGCGAGAATCGTAGCTCTTTACATAGAAACAACTCGCTTGGCATCAACTAGTCTCAACTTCATAAAATACTTTACTGTACCTAGGATCATAGGTTCGTCATCCCGTACAGGATGTCTGGTGAGAGCTGAACTAAGGAGATTTTGCAAAATAACATAATACTTAATTAAAATTATTTTATTCTTAAAGTCAAATACTCAACATCATTTTAAAGAACATTTAAATAGCGGGATTACAATTTAAAACAATAATCTCTTTACTTCCTTAACGATTGAACGACCTTACAAGAGAGAGAATGAGAGAACTTCACTAAACACTTCCCTAGTCCTTCCGAATACCTCAAATCATAATTAATACTTAAAATTAAAACAAAGATAAGTCCATACATTTTCCGAAAAGCCTTTCTTGATCGATTACTTTAAAAAAATAACGTAGGGGCCTCTCCTGCCCTTGAAATCCCGAACGAACATTACATTTTAAAAACTATGACGCGTGACCCCTGACGAGGGCCATAGCCTCCGCCCGAAAGCTTGACGACTACATTATGACCTAACTTAAATTAAACGACTCGTGGCCTCTGGCGTCGACCATAGCTTCCGCCCGAAAGCTTGAATTCCTACATCACGAACGAACTAACAACTCGTGACCACAGGTGAGACGCATAGCCTCCGCCTGAGTGAGCCTGAATTCCTACATCACGAACGAACTAACAACTCGTGACCACAGGTGAGACGCATAGCCTCCGCCTGAGTGAGCCTGAGTCACCAATCACTTGCGCTTAAATTCGCGCGCCCTGCCGCGCCTAGCATAACAAAAGCTCGTTATTGAAGTCAAATTTACTAAAACAACTAACTAGAACATCTGGGAAGACTACCCCCCCTCTACCCCGATGTGCAGGCCACACCGCGCGGCTTGTTACGACAGCGCGCCCCAGTAACTGCGGCCCGTGGCTGCGCCAGCGCGCGGCCAAACAAACAAACAAAATTCTGCAAGCCCGCAGCGCGCCGCGCCGGCCCCGTGCCCCAATTACATGGTCACGCCACTTGCGCTGACGAGTGAACAGAGCAGCCAGCCCAGAGTCCCGTCAGTAAAGTCCCTAAATTTGATTTCAACAACCCTGCAAAATTTCAACCCGCGACATAACCCTCCCCTCACAGAGCTCGAGCCCCATCGAGCTACCTCAAAATTACAAATTGTCTTTTTCCATTAAACCATAACTATAAATTCCTCATTTCACAAAAATAATAATTTTCTTAGTTCCTTGCTGTCTGAACATACATCTAGATTCTGCATAAGATTTATTTTAAAACAACAAGTATTCATAAAATTAAATGTAAAACTTTTATCTGGTTTGTTCTCACAGGAACCTTCAGAGGCTCGAGTTCTCAATTCTAAAAAAATTGTTCTGTTAGTGAAGCTCTCTTTACAAATTAAATTACTGTTCTTAGTTTCTCAGTATTCGTTAAACAATGTGCAAATTCTTGATAATTATTATTATTTTTTTTTTTCGGTTTCCGTTTATTACCATACTTCTTTCGTTCTTCAAAAAAAATTAAGTGTCCTTACAGTGTTTCAATTAATTAAACTCTTATCTCGTGAAGGTTGGTGCAACTCCTCGAAGTCAGTGTTGTCGAGAAGAGTAGCTCCCTGGGCTGGCCATCAGCAAACACCACTCAACTCCAACAGCTACTGGACTGGCTTCCAGGGCAGCTCACAACTTCTCCCCACATCTGCTTCGGAGTTGTGCCATCCTCATCACGAACAGATTACAATTCTGAAACATCATCAACAGGCATTACCATCACGCCTGACAAATACAAAACTAACTACTAAACTGCAATCGATGGGCAAGGATGCAAACACACAAAAAAATAAAATTAATTAATTCAACTGCTAACATAAAGTATCCCACCCTTAGCATAATCTAATCAGGCAAATAATTTGATAGGAAAAACTTAAGGAAGGGAAACATGACCTCCAATGATTTTCCCTAACTCTTGAGTCTTGATCTTCTCTATACAGCAAATAGTCCCCACGAAGTAACTGGGTTGAAGGTCAGTTCACATGACCCACCCATAACCTCTTCTACTCTTCTTTTCTTCTGGGGGCAACCACAATGCCCACCAATCTCTCTCCATGGTGCCGAACCAGCTATCCCATGAGAGTAAACAACGTAGTCAATAGAAGCGCAGAGGGGAAACACCAATCTCTGGCTTGTCGAGTCATAAAACTGCTTTATCTTCTTCTTCTTCTGAGTAAAAATATCTGACTAACCTTGCTTCTATTCTTCCAAACAGTAAAAGTTCATCAGGTATCTTCATGAAAGAAACATTCTAACTAATAATTCTTCATTTTTCTTCTTCTTTATTTCTGTTAGTTGTAATAGAAGGCCATGTTAGGGAGGTTATAGGGAAAAAGAGTGGCCAATTCCCACCCCATCACCCACCTAGATCATGACTAATTAACTTTTAAACTTTCTATTTCAAACAAATAAAAAAAAACATTTTTTTTTATTCAAACTTTTAAACTATAATTACTTTTACTTCATAACCTCAAAAGCTAATCAATAATTCTAAATGAAATTGTGATTTACTGCATCCTTGTTCCATCCGATCTGTTTGTTTATAACCTTTCTTGTAAAGTATAAAATTTTCAAACATTACTAATTCAAAAAAAAATTAAATTCTGGTGTCCTTTGAGTTACAATTAACTTTACTATTTCTTAGCTTGAAATAATTTAAGTTTTCAGAACTATTTCATTGTCTAATTCACAACACTTAAAAATCAACTCAAAACAACAAATCATCAAAATCAATAAGATCATCTGACCTACCTATCAGTACGGTGAACTTGAACTGTTCGTACACATTTATAATAAGCTATTGTATTTAAATTCCAACCTAAATAAGGTTTAAAAAAACTACTAATCCCTCTGTAAATTAAGAAAATTAACTTTAAAAATTAAACTTAAGGTATTAGTTCTTTTTGACAGCTACCACAACTCACTAGTTCCATTACATTACTATAACCTAAAAAGTTCTGTAAATAATGTTTATAACAAAAAAAAACTCCAGTTACTGTCTTCCATAAAAAAAAATAAAACTTTACATGACCTTATTAATCTCCACTTGTAAGTCCATGGCTGCCAGCTTTCTCTTCTCTTGAATCTTCAGTCTTGGCTCTTGTTTCAGTGATCTTGTATCTTGTCTCTCGAACTCTTGTCATCTTGTAAACTGGACTGCTGCTCAGCTCATCTTAAGGAATCTGTAACAGTTTCAAAAATACATGTTAATTTAAATTACATAATTCCTGTTCTTTGGTCCTAAAAAAAAAATGGTATTATTAGTACACATAACCCTGAAACAACATTATTATTCATTGTTTATTACTTAAAAAAAATGCTTTACCATAAAATCCTTTTTTGTTCTTTTCATTAGGCCTATTTATTTTCCTTCTTCTTAATTAAATTCTGCTTCAAATGTTAATCCTAACTTAAGACCTACCATCTATTTATTATTCATTACCTACATTATTTATGTTACCCTAAAATTCCCATAAGTTTCTAATACTTCCTATCAAAGACATTCTCTCTAAAAAAAAAATTTACTTGTGACTCTTAACTTAACAAACTTAAAAAAAACTTTTACACTAGACTTAACTTATTATTCATTCTTAGTTACTAAATTTCTATTTGTAAACTTTAGTACTTACAAACAAAAACTGCCTATTTCTCTCTACCTCTTAATCTCTTTCAATTATTACAATAATAATGTTACCTTGCATCTTTAAACTTTCTTCTTTTCAATTAAATTAGACATCTCATAACAATAAAAATTCTGCCTATACTCTTCTTATGGGTGTACAAACCAACAACAAAATTTCAAATTCTCAAGTTTTCTTATATTTAAATTATGCAATGCAAATAACCTCTGTGGTGCCTGTACCCTTTAGGCCTACCACCTTCTCCTCCCACAGCATGACAACTCTTATTCCTCGGGGTTTGTATTCACTGTTACAAATCAAATATCTCAAAAAAATTAAAAACAAATTTATTATTTTAAGAAAACAAAAATTTACATTGAATTTACTATGGAGCCTGGAAATCTTAATGTCTCACAGCAGCTAACATGACTAAATCCCATGGAACCCCAGGTTTACATAACCTGTGCCCAAAAATTTAAGCATACCAGGCTTTCTCTGCACTGGTTTTACAGCATCACACACTATTTAGGGCCCCTGATCTGCCATCAGTCCCAAGGAGTTTTCCCACAACCCCTCTCTACACAAGCGCCTACCGCATTCCTCTCAATTGGCTATCGGTTTTACGGCATTCTTTTGAGATCCGACCATCAAGTTAGGGCTAATCGAACACTAAACCTCCATACTTCCAAACTAATGTAAATCAATTAAATTTTCTCTGTAAATTCTAAAAATCAAAAAAAATTATTCCAACATGCCAAAGAAACTTCCAAAAAAAATTCATAATCTTATCTTCAAACCATTAAAATAAAAATAAATAGATTACTCTGTTTTCTCCTTAATAACTGTAAACTGTCAACAAATATCATGTCGTAAATTTTAACTATGCTTACTGACTCTTAATCATAAAATCTCATTTGTCCTAATTAATAAACAACCGATTTCCTTAAAATCTCACTGTATCTCTCACACTCAAACTTCACTGGTTGAATATCTCAATAAATTCAAAAACAATTATCTAAACTCTTAAAGAAACTCCTCCCCAATTATTCAAATTACTTCACCTTATTTTATTTCATTACTTAAAACACCTTAAAAAAAAATTAATTAATTATCTAGCTATCTTCCATTATTATTTATTTACCGAACAAAACTTTCTCCTAAATTAATTTAGTAAAATTCAATTTCACATTAGGCAAGTACACTAACTCTCTACAGCAATGTTTCTCATTTCCCTCCTTCCTAACTGAATCCAATCTTACTTAACCTCCAGGGAATTTACCTCACAAAATAACCAAAAATTTCACTGTAGTGCCTATCTGCTATAGGCCCACTACACAGGGGGCTCTAACCCCACCAACAAACTTCATTGAAATGGTACCCTATCCCATACAGGATAGCCACTTCGGTACTACCATGGGGAACTCCTGCCCCAAACTACTCACAACTCTCAGGATTCTCCTGACCCTTAATTCCGTAGTCAGCCCATCTCCTATGGTCTGCGCTACAATTCCCTTTCTTCCCAGGGACACAACGCCTCACCTTAGGGTCCCTCGCCTTAAAGAAAACATTAATTTTGTCTCTCTGTTCTTTTGGAGTAAATTCCCTCTACACACAAAATCTAGCCTTCCCAGTTTTCTCAATGCTTATCGATTTTATAGTGTACCTCCTTAATAATGTTTACAAATCCCAAAAAAATATTTTTAAAACCGAGGTAGAATTTAACTAACAAAAACATAAACAACTTACAACGAAACACTTCTAGCCTATACATCATACACTTCTTAAATTAAATTACTTACATACTGAAAGTTCCTCTTCTCCTAAAACACACTTAAATTTAAATTTATTTAACCAATAGTCTATTTTCTTATCGCTAAGTTACCGTACAGCTGATCAAAACAAGGTCACGGCCTGTCCACGTCTCCGTATGAGCCCGTGACATCACCGAATTCCATCAGGTGCGCCAACCCTCGCTTGCGGTTCCTCCGTTCTCCGCTAGGTCTCAGCACCTCCCCGTCACGTGTTCATTCTGCCACGTCCACTGACGTGTCGTTCTGAAACAACTCTCAACATTTTTCTAATTAAAACAAAACATCACTATAAATTCTATAACTCTCTTTTACATAAACTCTCGTTTTCTCTTTAATTCCTTTCTAACGTTTATCCTTCCCTCGACTGATTTAATTCGTACGTCTCGTCTCCTACGCGCACGAAAACAAAACAAACTTCTCTTGAAAATAATTCCTATTTACGACAAAAAACTTTATTTTAAATTATAATTCTCTTAACCTACAATCTTAAAATGAACTTCAATTAAATTAAACCACTTGCATTATCTCTAATAAGCATTTAACTTATAACGTATTCTCCTCACGTAATAATCCCCGATATAAATCTACAATAAATTCAACGACTTAAAACAACTTATCACTATAAACTTTATCCTTACAAGTATCCTCAAATAAACATCTGTTACGTCAAAAAAAATATCTCAAAGACTTCCTCCACTATAGACTAAAATTCCGTAATCCTCTCCTCAAGTAAACTCTTAATAACCTGCTATCAGAAGCTGAAACTAACTTAATAATAAACATAAAAATCTACCTCTCTCTCTCTCCAGAAATAGAACCTATCCGGCGAACTCTACCATTTCTGTCACGTGCACCTACCCGGCGCCTCCACCATTTCTGTTACGATCCACCTTCAGAGGGGGGGGCGAGAATCGTAGCTCTTTACATAGAAACAACTCGCTTGGCATCAACTAGTCTCAACTTCATAAAATACTTTACTGTACCTAGGATCATAGGTTCGTCATCCCGTACAGGATGTCTGGTGAGAGCTGAACTAAGGAGATTTTGCAAAATAACATAATACTTAATTAAAATTATTTTATTCTTAAAGTCAAATACTCAACATCATTTTAAAGAACATTTAAATAGCGGGATTACAATTTAAAACAATAATCTCTTTACTTCCTTAACGATTGAACGACCTTACAAGAGAGAGAATGAGAGAACTTCACTAAACACTTCCCTAGTCCTTCCGAATACCTCAAATCATAATTAATACTTAAAATTAAAACAAAGATAAGTCCATACATTTTCCGAAAAGCCTTTCTTGATCGATTACTTTAAAAAAATAACGTAGGGGCCTCTCCTGCCCTTGAAATCCCGAACGAACATTACATTTTAAAAACTATGACGCGTGACCCCTGACGAGGGCCATAGCCTCCGCCCGAAAGCTTGACGACTACATTATGACCTAACTTAAATTAAACGACTCGTGGCCTCTGGCGTCGACCATAGCTTCCGCCCGAAAGCTTGAATTCCTACATCACGAACGAACTAACAACTCGTGACCACAGGTGAGACGCATAGCCTCCGCCTGAGTGAGCCTGAATTCCTACATCACGAACGAACTAACAACTCGTGACCACAGGTGAGACGCATAGCCTCCGCCTGAGTGAGCCTGAGTCACCAATCACTTGCGCTTAAATTCGCGCGCCCTGCCGCGCCTAGCATAACAAAAGCTCGTTATTGAAGTCAAATTTACTAAAACAACTAACTAGAACATCTGGGAAGACTACCCCCCCTCTACCCCGATGTGCAGGCCACACCGCGCGGCTTGTTACGACAGCGCGCCCCAGTAACTGCGGCCCGTGGCTGCGCCAGCGCGCGGCCAAACAAACAAACAAAATTCTGCAAGCCCGCAGCGCGCCGCGCCGGCCCCGTGCCCCAATTACATGGTCACGCCACTTGCGCTGACGAGTGAACAGAGCAGCCAGCCCAGAGTCCCGTCAGTAAAGTCCCTAAATTTGATTTCAACAACCCTGCAAAATTTCAACCCGCGACAATATGAGCACCTGAGCAAAACTAAAAAAAAATATTTGTATACACAAATTCCCCTCCTTATTGCAAATAAATATAAAATTGCAATTTTCCAAGCTGGAAGGGGGCGGAATCTTTAGTACAATAAGCTTTATGCAAGTGCTGACGAGAGAACTTAGGGAAAAAAATTTAACAGGTTCAAAAAATAATGAAAATACGATAAAAAATACATATTTGGCCAAGAATTTTTTTTTCCTTTCCGTGTTAAACCTTGCCGATGTCTGAGAGAATTAAATTTTTTTATAAAGAATCAATATTTGCACATTAATAACTCTAATATCTATATTTACTCTCTACCTAAATGAAAAAAAAATTACATATAGTTAATCACTGACCGAACAAATATATTATTCATTTGCTTGTGTCAGAAGTTCATTTTCGAAAACAATGTATGAAAATTTTTATTTTATTATCAACCACTTAAGGCCATGTTCAAATTTAAATACCGATTTGTGTACTTACCAACTTGCATAATTTATTCACCCTTTTCCTAAACAACGCGTTTTCCAAGGTAAATAATTTTGTAACTCTACAAATTTGTTTAGCCTGGAGATTTTTTCATCTCAAAATAGTAAATCTTAACGTTCAGTTGGAAACACAGGAATTTTTGTCAATTTTTTTCGTAATTAATGATTGTTATACATGTATGTGTTTGTGGAAAGTTTTAAATATAGGCCTACATATTATTTTCATTTAATTCATTAATCAAGTAAGGAATACTTTACTAAATTCTCTAAGTTGGTAATGTGATTATGATTCATTTTAAGTATAGACACCCACTCCATAGGCTAATACCTCCATGGTTTCAAAGATCAAGCGTGCAAAATTTCATAGATAGGATGAACGATGAGTTATCATTGCAATGGCAAATTTTTATCAAGAATAGTTAAATTATGCTTTAGGATAGGTTTTAACAGAATTTTACCTAGACAGTAACCTTTTCCATGTTTTGAAGGTCAAGTGTGCAAAGTTTAAACTCAATCGGATAAACGATTGTTGAGCGCACAGAAGACAAACACACAGACACACATACACGAACATTAATTTTTATATATAAGCTTTATCGATTTGCTATTGAGCTCTCATTTTTTGAGCGATATCCTATCTGAAAAAAAGGTTATTTCGTCAAATGTAATAATTTTTTATCACAGGAAAATGACAACAAAGGAACTTGTGGTTTATTTCTTTGGAAAAGTTTTCCCGGCAAGAAACACTGGTAACCATCCGTGAAAGTTGGATTCGGCTGCACGACAGACAACACTGTAAACGACGAAGATTGAAATATGGATGCCTTTACGACCCATGTTGGTCGTCTGGATATGTTTGGGGGGGAATACCGAGAAACACTCAGCTATCAATGTTTGCGTGACTTTCTGCCCGACTGAAGTGATGTCAGGGGGAGTGATCAAACTTTTACAAACGTGGTGAAGGGTGTCATATTTCATGTCTGGCCCCTGTAAAGGATTTAGTTTCTGTCCAGAAATGTGACGAATGGAGCGTAGTGACAGAAATCATGAAAGTTTCTGTTTCAAGTTGTGGAATTCAACCCGTTCCTTCCTATACAAACAAATACGTGAATCCAGGACAGGTATGGCAGTAAAAAAAAAGTGAATTTTTTTTTCAAACTAAAGCAACTAACTTAGTTAATGTTTTTAAATGATATTTATTTGGAAATATTAAATAAAAAAGGTTAAATATTTATTAAATCTTACAATTTTAACGTCTATATGTTTAAAGCATATTTTAAGTAATGATAAAAATTATCTTCTAAGTCAAAAACTAATTTTAATAAACGATGGCACAAAATTTAAGTGTTTTGGAAAATGTATAAAAGTAAATTTACGATTGAAAGTATAAAAATTAAACTGAAATATATCTATATACTTAAAAACTATTACTTTTAAATATATTTACACAATTATTTTTATTTAGAAAATAAAACTTAAGGAATAAGAATCGTAATTTTTTTTATTAAAAACTCATCCCAAGCATGCCAAAAAGGAGTACATACCAAATCAAACTCCATTCATTTGACAGTAATGGTTTGTTACATAAAAATGTATATGAGACATATTTTTTTAGAAATTTAAAAAGTTTAACAAAATAAGATTGATTCAAAAGGGTACATGGTAGGTAAGTTTTACTTTTATTCTTATTTATACCCCAGGTTTTTCAAACCTCCTTCAACAATTGCTTGTCTAATCAAAATTTTTTTCTGCCAATAAGTCTAGATAAAAATTATAATATTAATAAACATCTTGAACGGATTCGATGGTGTAATTACTAAGGTAGGTATGAATTATTTTTGTGTTTTAACCCGAATTATTCAACTTTTGCAGCAATGATTGATTGTATCTAAAATAGTTTCACAAAAAAGTGTTAGATAATTTTTATAAAGTTTACAAACAGTTTGAACGGATTCGATGGTGTGCCTACGAAAAGAGTTATGAATTTTTTATCCTCTAACACTTGTTTTTTTAACCCCACTTATGGTTGGTCGTATTAAACAATTATTTAGTTGAAAATTTTTTGAATTACTCCTACGAGTTATGATACGTTTAGACGGATCTAATATTCGTTATATTATGGGAGTTACTATATTGTTTTTCTGTATTTCAAAAAACCTTCCTCATAGGTCGGATATTGTCCATTAACGAATTTGACTGAGATTTTCCACTTCTTGGAAGTGATTGGTGAAAAATATACCGCTGATATCGTGTCCATAAAAATTTGATATATATATATATATATATATATATATATATATATATATAAAGATTTCATTTGATAATGGTTTTGGGATCTATGGACCATGAAACGAAAAAAAAATTAAAAACTTTCACCATGTTTACGGCTACAATAGGTAAAATTTCTTTGAAATCAACCTAAAAGGGAGTAAAGAATTAAAATGTAATAGTCGTCGCCAGAAGACTCTGAGGCCAACAACAATGCAATGGCCGTTGCCATGGAGATGAAGAAATCACCAACAATGCAATAGCGTTGAACAATAGGGAAACTTTAATCATTAATCCCCCGTTACCCACATTGGGTGCTGATTTTTGTAGAATTCTTTCTTAGTGGAGGCCAAAGTAGCAAAAAGAATATACGTGCTTAATTCCAAGTCTGTAGGTCTTATAGTTCCTTAGAATTATTTATAAGTGTGTCCTTGAGTAGTATCGCGCGTCATACAAATTTGACCTCTATTTTTCACCCCTTCAGGAATGAAAATTAAAATAATAATAATAATAATAATAAATTTCCTCTTTGGTACCCCTAGAGTACTCGAAGAATATTTTCTACAAAATTTCAAAATATATAGGTCTACCGGTTTAGGCTTTGTGTTGTTTTATTAGGAAGATGGATATAAGATTTTTTTTTCATTTATTTAAAAAGGTTAAGTGTAGCATTGATTTAAATGAATAAGCCAAAAGCAAATTACGGTATAAAGTTAATCAAATTAGGATCTAAGGGACTTTAAGATGGCCTATCGACGATTGCGATGTTGCCCAGATCCTTTGTACTTACCCTCATTTCTATCTTATTCAAACAAATCCTGCAACCCCATGCGCCGTAGTCATCTCTTTGTAGTCAACCACTATTTCATTTCAGTTGGTGTCTGTAGTGGAATGTCGCAAGATGGGGTCAGAAACATCACGCACACTTACTCAAAAATTTTAATATTTTTGTCTATTCTTAACGATCAAATTTCAGTCATTTCGGTTATGAACGATTGCGTTGAAAACTTTGTTCAACGACATATTCCACTTATTTTGATGTTATGGCTAACCTGTTGAAAATAAAAATAAATTATAGATCTAAACATCACCTGTTGAGAAATCGGTGATACAATAAGAAACAAGCACAACTTTTTTTTTATCTGCACAGAGAATATGGTTTGTTTGAATCAAACAAATATTTGTTTATTGTGGCGAAAGAAATATTTACTTGGTGGAACAAAATATTTTGTTACCTTAATCAAACTCGGTAAGTAACAAAAATGATTTGTTACACCTAACAAATATACATTTGAGTTGACCAAAATATTTTGTTGGGTCAACAGTATATTTCCTACTACAAAATATTTGTTTGAATTAACAAAATAGATTTATTTCACCAAATACAAACATATATTTTGTTGAGGCAAACAAATCTTTCTGTCAGTGATACATTGCGCGTTATTTCTAAAGTATTAGGCTTCACACAAATAAACATGATCGTGTTGCCAAAAAATTAAAAAAAAAAAACAGTAGCTACAGTAAACAAAGAATAAATAAATAAAAAAACATAGCGTAAACAAAGACTACCAATTTTGGCTAGCTGAAAAATGTAAATTCCGGGTGCAAGAGTGGACCATGTACTAAAATAAATGTGTTTTAATGATAATTTGTTATTAAACAAATGAACTTAATTGTATGGCACGGAAATAAACTATTTTTAACAAATGTTCCGTTTTTAACTTGCGGAAAAAGTAAAAAAAAAAATTAAATCCCATTACAGCAATAATCATCTAGTCCGTCGTGTCCAAAAAGCAGCTTTTTGTCCCACAGATCACCTACGTCATGTTTGCGTGACCCACACAACATTATTAAGTGTAGTGTTTGCATCGTGTAAACAGGTTTAAAAGACTGTAGCTACATCAAGAACGAAAACATGTTTATCGACGGTGAAAAAGTTTTGGGTCTTTGCAATACGGCGATGGTGAGGTAAAAAGTGACTTCAACCAGGCACAGAATGCCTACTACAGACAATTTCTAGCTACGTGTGTCCAACATAATGTGCTGAACGAAACTAATCGTTTTTCTTTAACTTTTATTTAATAGTCCTTGGTTACGACCAAGTTTTGGAAAATTTTGAGCTGAAAAGAGTAGGTATATTAAAATTTGAGCTTTCGAAAGAAGTTTCAACCCACGGAAATTTTGGCGAGGTTAGGGGGTAGAGGAGATTTGAAGGTTTCGTACGACTTGCATGACTGCGATTTGAATTCTCAGCGCGAGGAAATGGAAAATCCATCTCACGCGGAAATTACATCTCCTGAAATGCAAGGGGGTCCCCCACACAGGATGCGGCCGAGCTGAGGAGCATAACTGGGGTAACGCAATCCTGCTAATCTCGACCCCGGCGGGGGGTTTTGCCGAAGGGGGGGGGGGGGCCTCTAGGACTTGCGCGGTTTTGGCTAGGGGTGGCGGGGTAAAACAGCGGGCAAATGCGGGGTATGGGAAGGGGGGAGGTGAAATGGTAACCCCGTCTCGCAGTCTGCAAGCCAGGTAGGTCTCGCGTTTCCCACCCCTGGAGTCGGGAGAGCTCATAAACGTAGCAGGATGTGTGCGGCCCTGGAATACTATGGTGAGGGAGGAGAAGGAGGGTGGTGTTCCGGCTGGAGAAGTCGGTAGCTGGCAAAGAGGGGGCTGGGGAAAAAGGGGGGAAAGGGGCAAGGTGTTAAGACGTCCAGCCATTCATTTCCTGCGAGGAACAATGATTGATGCTTGCTCCGTTATTACATTTCAGAGGCAGTTCTAAACCTTCCCCCCTTCCCCTACACAGGCCCATTCTATCCAACCCATTCCTCGTACCGTGCCTTGGCTGGGTGTCGGTTGCGTCGAAGAGTCGCCTATGTTTATGCAAACAGGCTGAGCGTCTGTGCGACGCGAGTAACATACAGAGCAGGCACTCGATGGTACATTAATTTAAAACATACTGATATAATATAATACGTACAAGCAGGATAGTAATGGAAAAAAAAAATTTTTAATGTAATTTGTTGAAATTTAGTGTAGAATTATATTGCAGAAATTTTATATTTTAATTTTTTTTTTTTCATTATGTGTTACATTTTAGCTCTCGATGTACAGCATTTGGTAGGGTAATTACGAAAATGGAACTGAAATTTTTAACCACTGTGCTGCCATCTGTAACAGATGGCGCAAACCAAAGTTCTTAGAGACTAAGGGAAAAATTATAGTATTAACTGTTTAATGAATTTTAACAATATGGGCACTTTTTTGAGTAAAATTCCTTATCCAAATTCAGGTCCAAAGTCTTTATCGCTTTTATCGGAGGCATTTGACTAAGTAGTCTAACATTTCGATTTGCGAATAGAATGATTCGATAGTAGATGTATCTGCTCCCGCAGCGAATTCTAGCGGCGGATGCAGAAAATACTTGTGATTCGCATCAAGAAACATGTTTGAAAACAGTTTCGGAATAATTGTCACACCTGGCATTTTTTTTTAAGCACTACGTTAAATTTCGTGTCTGATTATCGTATTATAAGTGTAGGCTATTTGCAACATGAAAACATTTGTATTTTCTAGCTCCCCCAGGTAAGATGTTACACATCAATGGTGAGTACTGAACGACTCACATTTTTATTTCTCCTTTATCCAAACTCAGGGTGAATCTATTTTATAACACAAACATTTGATTCTTATACTAGGACAGGCGATATCGCGATTAGGAACTTGTATACACAGTATCACGCAGCACTGCACAACCCTGTTCACTTACGAAGTAGGTTTTAATTACAAAGTTGTGGAGATGTATTACTTCCAGATCACGTAGCACTAGCACTTGGTACTTGGTCAGTTTAATCAATTTTCCCTGCACTAATTTCCATATTAGTTAAGATTTCTTTCACGCAAAAAATTTCCAAAATGCTACATCGAGGGCGCTAAACATTTTTTTTTTGAACTTTTACACATACTTTAACTGGCATTTTTTTACAAAGCCAAATATTAAATTCAAATACAATTTTTTCCATATACAACTTGAAATCGATAGCATTAGTATACACACTAACAAAATTAGGTCAATCGAGTGGTACGAAAATATTGTAAAAATACCAAACACGTGTTAATTATATAAGCACACAGTTTTACTTATAAAAATTTCGTTATTGTATCCTGCTTAGTAAAATAATATATATATTTAAAAAAAGTGTTTTGTTTATGTACCAAATAAAAACGTTTTATTCGAAAAATACTTATTTGAACAGTGTACAATAATTATCATGTTTAATTAAAGAAAACTAAGTTTTACATCTCCATTTTTAGGCATTTTTCTTCAGGGATGATAAAACATTTGGAGTATTACAATAATTAAGCAATCTCAAACTATATCTGTTTACACTCACTGGTTTCGAACTTTTGTATTATAAACGAAAGATTCTGTAAAAGGTCTTTGTAAACTTTTATTCAATTTTTTTTTTAAATATCGTAATAAGCGAGGTGAAATAAGTTGACAGGGTGCTTTGGCTGGAAACTTACAGTACTCGACATAAAAAAAAATCAAGTGCGCCTTATTTTTAGATATTCCTTTCTTTACGACTCGCTCAGCTCGGCGGCTATCGCGCGCGCGAGCTGGCAACGCTGTACGGGCGGGAAGGTTGAAGGGTAGATGAGGGGGGAGAGGGTCGTCGAGGGGCGGGCTAGCGTGCGATGCTTGCGGGAACGGGAGATAGGCATCGCCGCGAGCCAGTGAGCCTTCACGGTCCTTTCATTTCCCAAGCGGCTGGTAATAAGAAACTCAAGCGTTCACGGGCTTTTTATTTTTATTTTTTCGTCCTCTCACCCCCAAAGTCCTTAACCTCTCGACCACTTACAGCGACACCCACGTTACGTTCGACTTTTCTTTTTTTAAGGTTAAGGTTTAAAGAGGTTGAACTTCTGGTATATTACTCCTCTACCTTACCCAACCCCTCTTTTCCTATACATACGAGAGACGTTCGAAAGTAAGATTCGTAATTTTTATTTTGAAAGAGCAGAAGGTACACCAGGTGAAACGAACAATCGCCATGATAATCCACACCCGTTGCTGGTTCAGAGACGGAAGTGGCGTCAGCGGAGTAGAGCGCGGAAGAAGACAGAGCAGCAGAATACCGGTGTGACCGAGGTTACTCCAGTGCAAATCACGAGGCAGACAGACGTGTACTGACCACGTGGTCGCCAATGGAAGTGCGAGCTGTTATCCCGCACTCTCGGGACTTCACTTACAAAACAATGCCGAGGTGGAGCCAGGCTGTGCGACAATTCCTTGCATCGCAGGGCACCGAGTTTCAACAGAGTGGTTTATTGAAACTGATTGCACGCTACGACAAACGTCTCACTGTCAGTGGCGACTATGTGGAAGAATAGTGCAAGGTTAATAATTCATGATGCCATGGCGTATAACATTTTTTTTTAAATAAGGTTGCCGTGTGAAAAAAAACTACGAAACTTGCTTTCGGAACGTACCTCGTACCTACATTTCCAAATCAACGATGGCAATTTTTTTTTTTTACTTTGTATCAATGCATCGCTCCTTATGTTCATCGGGCTCGTTGTTTAAGACACTTTTATCCATTTTATCCCTACACGTAGACCGATCTTCGTCCGCTCTAATAGGCCCGCCTCGTCAGGGGTGTATCTGTGTTAGTGAGGCGGGATGATAAGCGCGACGCTCGCTGGTGCTTCTAGCGTGGTACTGGCTCTGAACTGGCGCGCAGTCTTCTCGTTGTCACAGGACAAATTTTAATTCTGAACTCAGTTTTTAAAATACTTAATTCGGAAAAAAAACTACTCATCAGCCCTCAGCGAGTTCTTTTTAAATGTTTTTTTTTTCTTAAACAGACACAAGTGTAGTAGTAGTAGTTTTCAAATATCGTATTTCCTGAAGCTCTGCGCACCGTGTGTGTGCCCGTGTAGGCAGGGACCTTAAGAGACAGGCTAATTCACTTTCGTCGTTATTATTTTAATGCTGAGATAATTTGGACGGTTTTTTAAGTTAAATAATTCTCTTAATGTTCGTTGTTTGTAACGTCGCGCATTGTGGTGCGGCGCATTGTGGTGCGGCGCATTGTCTAGGAATTATAATTATACATATAAATAAATTAAATGAAGTAAACTTAACTAAATTTCAACACTTTTTTGTTATTTAGAATGGTTACAACAGATGGGACTATTTTAATTCAGAATAAATTAGTGACAGAAGGATAAATAATTTAATCCGTACGCGTAAACCGTAGTAAATATTAAAGAAAAAATATGTTACGTTAACAATCTACTAGTTTAGGTTTCTTAACAAATTTTTAAAGAGATTATTAAGTATTAAAATGAGTAATGTTTTATTTTTCATGCTTAAATTTAGTTGGAGCTGAATTATTTATTAAGTAATTAAATAAATTAAATCTTTGAAAATAAACAAAAAAAGTAAAGAAAATACCACGATATTCTTTAAATTTTACTCAACATTATATGTTAAAATATTAAACATTTTTATACTCTGACAAACATTTTTGTGAGAGAAGAGGAATTTCTTTTCATTTTAGCGCATTGTTTTCGGGGGCAACCGAGATTCATTCATGAAGTTTCGTGAGGGCGGAACTTTGGATAAAGAGGATACTTCTAAACTGAAAAGTTTTTAATCATCTTACGATAAGAAAATGAAACGTGTTTCTGATGTACACGTTTCAATAACCATTTATTCTCAGATGTTGTAGAGGTGTTTGGCAACCGATTAAGCTGTGAGTTGCGTCACTTTTCCTCTCCCGTGCTCGAACTGAACCGCGGTCCCAAGTCGGGGGGAATTGAGTGCCTCTTAGGAAACTCATTAAGAGCGACTTTAACGACGACTCGAGCGCACGACTGAAAGGAAGTTCGTCCTTCTAAGACGACGATAAAGGGAGGGGGAAAAGGATCTGGGCTGCAGCAAAACAATGCGCATTCAAATGAACCCCGCAGATAAGTTAATATTCATAGGAACTTAATTACCTAGCGCCATTCGAATTCTACTTTCCCGCGGCCGATGTTGATGGCCTAGTTTTCGTGACGTTGTTCACCCCGAAAAACGACCATCCATTCATTGAGATATTTTTTTTTTTTAAAGAGGGTTGAAGAGAAAACAAGTGGCTGACTTCCGACTTCAAAGCCACCACTGTAAGATTTTTTTTTTAATTTGTTCCCAAGGAGAAATAGATCTTAGAGGTTCCGGAGGAAACTTTCCAAACCTCGGCGGGCGACAAACGGGCGCTCATTTCAATGTGATTGCACAACGGGTGTCGGCTGCGTAAACGCAGGAGCCTTCTCTTCAGGGGGCGGAGCCGGAAGCCTAATGTCACCCCCCCCCCCCCCCCCCCGAGCAGGACAGTTCGACGGAGAACATTTGAATGCCACAGGGGGAAAGGGGGGTTGCTATCTCCGCGCGGATTGCCCGAACCGACTGCACAAGGACCGTACAAGGAACCATCGCTCGAACGTTAGCGCCTATCTAGATTGCAGTTTCGGCGGGCTTTGTGTCGGAAGCGGACGGGAAAGGGGAGATGTTTGGCGGTGCGACTCGGTTGAAGTAGGACCTCACCCCCCCTCCCCCTTCTACCCTTTCCAAAAACAGCTAGGGCGACACAGTCAAGAGAGACTGTTGCCCCTTGCTCGTGGAGAATTAGCATGTACTGAGTCCCCTTCCTCCCCCCCCCCCCCCCAACTTGACAGACCTTCCTTTTCCAAACAAACCCGAAGTGCCGGGTTCTATCGTGTACTCAACCGACTTCCCTCGGTGTTTGGGGCGGTTCTATGGCCTGTCTCACGTTTGGATTGCAGTTCAGAGCAAATAGCACCCACAGTCACCAGACTGGTACCACCCGGAATATTAATATTATAATTAGTTTTTTATATATGATCGATAATAATGAGTTTTTTAATTTGATTTATTGTTGCTTAAATGTCTTTTGACAGTATTACTACAGTTGTATACATTCTGAAAGAAGAAAAATTAAATCGTAAAAACAATTATTATTTCACAAGAGAAACAATTTGAAGCAGCATGTCACTATTAATAAACAAATATTCTTTGTATCATATATATATATATCCGATGTCAAAACAGAGAAATAAAATTTAATTGTAAATGTTGAAAAAAATTTAAAAATTTGGATTAGGCCCTACAATTTCTCAAAAGTCAAAATGGAATATTATCAGATGATACTTTTGAGAAAGTATGAGATGAAACATTATGCCAAATTTTCATTCAAAATTTTTCTTTTAAAATATATTATTGGGACATTTTTAAAAAAATTCTAATCTTTGTATATATATTTCTTGTGTGCGTGTGTATGTCACTGAACTCCTCCTAGACGGCTGGACCTATTTTGATGAAATTTTGTGTGTGAGTTCACGGGGATTCGAGGATGGTTTGGATTCACAATTGGATATTTTATCTCGATTCTGAGTTAAGAAAAACTAAAAAAAAAACACGCTTTAAAAGCAAAAATTGCAATGCATTATTAGAAGCCATTAAGTTTTGCTATTGTAAGGAACTAAGTAGAGAGTAAGAAAAAAATAAAGATCCTGACAGTTTATAGCGTCGCCATATTTGTTTCAATTTTCAATACCCTTTTTGTATATTACAATTTAAATTGCAGAAAAAAAATCATGTTTCATAGCCACACAAATAGTGAGTATGGTTTAGATTCACAATTGGATATTTTATCTCGATTCTGAGTTAATAAAACTAAAAAAACACGCTTTAAAAGCAAAAATTGCAACGCATTATTAGAAGCCATTAAGTTTTGCTATTGTAAGGAACTAAGTAGAGAGTAAGAAAAAAATAAAGATCCTGACAGTTTATAGTGTCGCCATATTTGTTTCAATTTTCAATACCCTTTTTGTATATTAGAATTTAAATTGCAGAAAAAAATCATGTTTCATAGCCACCCAAATAGTGAGTGTGTGTCATTTCTCTATGTCCACGAGGTCTCGCCGCGTCAATTTTCTCCTTGGAGCGAACCCGTCCGTTTAATTAAATAAACAGCTTTTATCGTTGAATGATTTCATGATTTGTTTAATGAAAATATGCTCTCATAAAAAAATTAGTTGGATATACATTCAATAGGTGTCTTTCTCTCACTCTCTCTCTCTCTCTGAAATGTATGTAGCTTGCTCGCGGGTCAGTAATGCAGACAATCTTTACATTCTAGCTCGAGACGGAAAAAACAGTAAATGTGGTTTACAAAGACATTTTATGAAGTGTCTTCCCGTCATTACATTTGAAAGTAGAAACATGTTTACTCAAAATTTAGGTAGTAACATATTTTTATTGCAAAGACTGAAATAGAGGTGAGAAAAATTATCATTTGTGAACATAAGAAAACTACTACAACTGTATCAACTGTTATGTTATAATGTTTAAATTTCTAAATGGTGCAAGATAATACAAAATTCCATGCGGAAAAAGTCGTGGGCAGCAGATACGTATAGTTATAGTTGTGGGGCTATGCATGCTGATATTTCATATACTGCATGGATGCGAACATGTAAGAATAATCTATCTATCTTACTATAATAAAACAGTACTTTTTCTGTAGGTCTGTTTGTACGCGATTTTGATGAAATTTTGTGTGTGAGTTCACGGGGATTCGAGGATGGTTTAGATTCACAATTGGATATTTTATCTTGATTCTGAGTTAAGAAAAACTACTTAAAATACACGCTTTAAAAGCAAGAAAACTAAGCATTGTTGATAATTAGCTTCCATGGCAACGGGCTTTTGCATTGTTGTTGCCTTCTGCGTAACCATGGGAAAGGTTTTTGGTAACGGCAGTGGCGTGCCCAAGAGGAGGGGTATGTATAATGAGAAGATACAAAATGTCCAGCGTAGAAATACTTACCGCCATATCCATATCTCACAAAAAGTACATTTGGGCAGGACAATGTCTGTCGGGTCCGCTAGAAAGATATATAGAGAGATAGAGATATAAATAGAAAGATAGAGAGATAGAGATATAAATAGAAAGATAGAGAGAGTTATAGAGATATACATAGAGGGATAGAGAATTAGAGAGATAAAGAGTGATACGTTTAAAAAATTACAAAAAAAAAATTTTTGAGGCATTGCAACGCATGCCGGGCATTATCTAGTTAAATTATAAAGTTGTGTCTAAAACTTTTGTGTATTTTGGGAGAATCTGGTAACAGAAGAAACACCGAAGAAAGAACAGCGCTTTAGAAAGGGAGTGTTTGTGACCATTAAAATACACAGTGCAATATAAGGATGAGACCGGCTATAGAAACGGTGTGTTCTCTTCTCATGAGCGTTTTGTCAGGGATTACTGCGCGAAGATTTGGAAAACTAATTTGGCAACCTGAAAAGGGTTGAGTCTATTTCCTTTCTGTGCATTACCAGATGAATTAAACATACTTTACTATTAAACAAGGAACTACATAAATAAATAATATGGCTTTCCAGAGAAGACTCTTACTTACTTGTCAAACATTTTAGAGAATATATTACTTTGAGGGCGAAATCATTTCAACATAGATTTTTAATATTAAAATTACGTAATCACAGAGGTCACCATATTAAAATACCTTATAGATCAGTGCATCATCGAGATATGTACATATGCTGGCAGAATTAATCTGCACAAAATGTGTATAGAAGTTTGCATATAAAATGAGTTTATGTGTCACCTTTACAATACTGTTCATAGAGTTGTTTTATAAATATAGGCTACAGAGCAAAATATATCAATTATCCTTCATAGTGTCGTATTTTCGTAAAAACTAGTTAAAATGTTATTCTAAAAATTAATAACTTGCGTCAGTCGCTATGGTGTATATAAGTTGATTTAAGAAATACACCGGTGTCTTATCATGTTAGTTACTACTTCTCTCCGTAAAAGGTTGAGTCATTAAACACGTTAATAATAAAAATATGTTCATAATTACTTTCCAATTTTACTGGGTGCACCAGACGAAAATGTTTGATTAAAACGATTTTTGTATAGGAAATACATATCATTTATTTAAAATAATTATATTTTTTGAGAGTCATATCGTCAATGAGAGCGACGAGTTATTCGTAAAAAAAGGTATTAAAATATTTATTTTAAATGAAAATAATAAGTCTGCCAAAATCTACTTGTATTCAATTAAATTTTTTAAATTGAATTTGATTTTTTGAGAGGTTAAGAAAACCTTATGGGGTTATTCGACTAGCCAAATATTTTTATAGTTACGGAAAGTACATTTTCGTTACTATCGATTACTTTGAATAGCTTTAAATATATTAGATGTCACACAGGCTAGCTTTATTTTCATATCTACCGTTTGAGTTTCGGGAAAAATAACTTTTCCAATCAATGTACCTATTATTTATATATACATTTATAAATGTAATATTGAACATATAACTTTTTCAGACCTTGACTCGCAATAGCTTCTTACCAAGTGTCCATAGCATATAATAACTACTTTCGGTGTCAGCGCCTTTAAAATTGTCTTAATTGAAACAAATTATGTTTGAAATATAATTTCACTTTCAGTTAAAAGTTAAAAAAAAGTTTTGATTTTTTGAAATTAGATCTACATAAAGTGTACTACACAGTTATTTAATTTAATTTTCCTGTGAGAATCTTGATCATCCAAATATTTTTTATTATAATTACGTTTAAAATGTTAGGTATGTTAAAAAAATTAATGCTGTTATTAATAATCTCTTTTTTTCGACACAAATTTTCAGTATTAGAAATATTGTATTATATTTTAAATATCTAAGTGACTTAATTCATTCTCAAAAGAAGTTTTCTTTATTTAAAAAAGATTTTCTTAAATCATATTAGTTTCTCCTAAAAAGCAATTTATTTTGCAAATTATAATGAATAGAAACAATTCCTTTATACAAATGACTGCTCGCAATGCTTAGCTCTCAATATTCACACACTTTTGAGAAGTATAAAAAGTTCAATAAACACTTTTTAATAATCGAAACACGTGTTGAAGGGCTGCTTAAAATTAAAAGCTTTTGAATACATTTATAAACACTACAAAAAACGTTAGAAAAGAGAATTTGCCAGCTTATTATGCGAAAAGTAATTATTTATATTTTTTCCAGTTTGCGAAAGTAACGAACTATATATGTCCACAAGTTTAATATATATGTTTATATTAATGACCAAAGATGACCCCAAATAAAATAATTTAGTAAAACACTGGATATTCTGTTTAGCTTTAAGTGATATTTACATGTTTCTCCGTCGTACTAGCTGTCTAAAGATTTCGCCCAAGGAGTAAATCTATCACGTTCTATAATTTGTGGGTGATATGAAAAACTCATATTAAAAAAGTCAAAAATCCTCTTTTGGCCCCTGCATTTTTCTCGTATACTATTAAGGGAACCGTCTACTTTGGCACCCAAACGGTGCGCAGAGTTTCAGGAAAAACAACGTGTTTTGAAGAAGAAGAAAAAAACACTTAAAATATCCGAGTGGTTTCTGTTTACGAAAAGCATATAAGAATTCGTTGTGGGCTGAAAAGTAATTTTGATTTCGGATAAAATTTTTAACCTGTATTTTTAGAAGAGTAAATATCTAAACAGCGTGTTTTCAGAGTAATGTTTAGGCATAAAAAAACCGATTCAGATTCTTGAAAACACTTAAGGGACTTGCATTACACATTTCCCATCAGATCTGTGCCATATAATGATAAGGTCACCGTTCAAATTTCACAATTTTCCTATGACGACGAGAAGACTGCGCGCCAGTTCAGAGCCTTGCGCTTAGAGGTGATACCGCTCTGGAAGTACCAGCAAGCGTCGCGCTTATCTTCCCTCCTCACTAACACACATACACCCCGACTAGACGGTCTCTTTAATATTTTTTGTACAGATTTTGGGTACTATAAAATCAATTTTCTGACATTAATCTTATATTTTAATTTTAAACATAATTTGGATACTTTGTAGGTTATCTTAAACTGAATATTATTAATACACTGATAGCGTGAAAATAGCTCCCTTTCAACCACTTCAAGATGACTATTCGACCAAAAGCACATTAATTTAACAGACATAATATATATTTTTAAAAACTCTACAACAAACACATGAATATCCTGAGGCTAAAGTTTGCAAACGTGTGTCTGGCAGTAGCCCTGCGGTCATTAAAAAAAAAAACCTGAGAAAACTCCAACTTACTAGCAGCGCCGCAGAAGTCGGAAGCCCACCGAAACCTTGAGGAGGTTGTTATAGCCTGTGCATATCCGCGCGCGACGTTGAACGGCGACCAGGTCACGAAACTGCTGCGTTCGATTGGTTCTCACCACGACACGCACGAATTACACGGCCAGGTGCGCAGTCATTCTATAAATAGCTAAAGCCCGGCCTTCACGATGCCGCGACGGGAGCAGTGGACCGGTCAATACTCTACGGAACGCGCTCTCTGGGCCAATGACAATAGGCCTCTTTAGGCAATGCGCACTTTCTGTTTCTGTTTCTCTCGGCATGCGGGCATTTGGTAGGAGTGATTTCGCGAATGGAACGGAAGTCGCATGGAACGGAAATGTGTGACCACGGTGCTGCCATCTGTGGTGGATGGCGCCAAACAAGGTTCACAAAGCCAAAGGAAAAATAATTTTAGTGAATTTTAACAAGATGGACAGTTTTTAATAATTTTTTTTTAATCCGCTTTTAACTTGTTGGTCTTCCTGCAGGGAAATGTGAGTCATTATTCGATAATAAACGTGAGAAATTAATTTTATTTCATGTTAAAACTATTAAACTTAGGAAGGGTTTTATTTTTTCGGATTCTGCCTCTGCACTTCGTTAGCTCTCTTCAGGAAAATGTGAGTCATTCTTCGAATGTAAAGGAGAGAAATTCATTTTATTAAAATAATTTGAATTCAAGAAGGGCGTCTTTCTATTTTTGCCTGTAAACTTCGTATATATCTAAGAGGGAAAAAAGTAAGTATTTATTAGACAGAAAAAATTGACAATTTAATTTTATTTGTCATAAAAATCCAAGATGGCGTATCTTCAGTTTCTGCCTGTACACGTGGCGGGGTCTCTGCAGGGGAAATGTAGGCGGCAAGAACGTGTACGAGCAGTCGCCTCCATTGTTGGACCGCGCGCCAGAACGCGCGAAGCGCACTCACACACACACACACACACACACACACCCCTGGAGAAGGGAGGGGGGAAGGTCTCGCTATTGTTCCCCCGGCTAATTTGCATGGTGCCGCGCGGAACAGATAGCGAGGTGTAAGGGAAGAAAGCCGCCGCTACAAATCAAAACGAACTCAATTATTGCCTGCCCGGCGTGACCAATGCGCCTGGTGTACGCCTGCCTCTAACCCCCTCTCCTCCCTCCCTTCCAAACGGGTCTGTGAACCGGATTGCTGGTTCACTGCGGCTACCTGAGGCTGGAGATTAATGCCAATTGCGTTTGCGCGCGCCGTGCGCAATTTCGGCTAACAAGAAATAACACCATTAATTGTACCGAAAGAAAGTGATAACCTTTTTCGTATTCTGTCGAATGCTAGCATACAGGAAGTATGTATACGAATAAGATTTCAAAAAAAAAAATATTTTATTGAAGAGAATTTTCTTTACCACCGGTATACTGCAATTATTTTTATAAATGGATCATAAATATTCATTTGGATTTTTTAGATATAGGTAAATTTTCACATTTACATGAAAACCAAAGTGCATTTATGCTTTGTTTTGTTCAAGTACCTCCAAGAGTTAAAGTTTATTTGTAAATCATTCCCCCGAATAGCTCGCCTGTATTAACTGTGCAAATAAATAAGAACAATGAAACAAAATTAAACTCCAATGATTGAATATTCAATTATACTTTCCATGGTTTGAAAAATAAATCATGCTTGAAAGAAACGTCAATTTAAAATAAAAATAAAAACTATGCGCCAATTCTTCTAAGAAATACTGATTATTATCTCTATAAACATACTTCTTTTATGCAAAAATTAACCATAGCCATGTGTTGTACATTTCTTGGCAACTGGGTTTACAAATGAAACTTCTGTTAAAGTATAAAAAAGTTTTTTCTGTGTAGGATAAGTCGAGGTGATGGACATCACAGCGCAAACAAAAGAAGCCTAACGAAATAAAATGTAACGCTAGGGTATTACGGAATGTTTAACCATGAGGAAGAATATCTTGTAACCGCATTGCTATTGGGCGCAACGTCTGCACATGCACTTCTATGACAACATGTACATCGAACAATTAGATTTGGCGAAGCCTTCTGTCTGCTCTGCTGATGGTTCTAATTCAATTAAACATTGAACACGTGATCATTAAACCTTTACTTGATGTAAGTTTTTGGACATACGCCATTGCTAAGAATTTTTTCTGTTGAAGAAAAACTAAAAAAAAAACTAAAAATAAATAAATAAAAATACCCAAAAAAGACAAAAAAAACACAAAATTAAGCAAAAAATTGCTGTTGTCAACAAGGATATATTATCTTCCATGCAGCTACGAATTATGTCTTTTTTTAACTATTGCATCCAGCATTGAATATCTTAGAACGAATTTCATATTATGCCAAATAAGGTAATTATTTAATTTTGCTTGATCTTAAAACACTATTTTTCATGCTTTGCCGCAGCTACAGTTGAAGTTCTTAGCACCAGTGGCGCCTTGCAGTGGCACGGAAACGAAACGCACACCAAGACCGATAGTTTCGGTACGCTGACAGCTGATTCTCAAATTTATCCGGTACACTCAGACACTAGGGAAAATGTCCCGTTCCAAACGTAATTAATTAATTAAACCAAAATAATTATAAATTCATAAGTGAAACACATAGAGCAACAGGTGAATTAAAGAAAATAAAACTCAAAACAGCAGCACGAATGACACTCGCCTCAGGGTGATGACGTCACGACTTACGCAGGCAGCCAACTTCTGAAAGTGGCATCTGGACCACGAGGCAATAAATAAAGTTGGCGGGTGGCCGGCCACCAGGCGGCAATTCTCGGCGTACACCTAAGTAGTTTGCACTAAGATTTATGTAGTACTTTACAGACGTAACAAACGGATTTAATAGAGTCTGGAAATTATTATTATTTTTTATTTTTCCTCTGTGTTTTCAACGCCATGCAGAAATGGTCCGTCTTATCAAACATTGTTTTCAGACAAAAGTTTTAAATAAAAATTATAAGATTTATAAACAATTTGGATGAATCCAATGGTGTCTCTATGAAGGGAGCTATGAAATTTTTTTGTCCTCCAACCCTTGTATTTTTCCACCCCTTGCAGACATGGTTGGTCTTATAAAATATGTATTTAGACAAAAACTTTTTACATTAATCCTACGCGTTAAAATACGTTCACCCTGGTGTGATATTTTTAATATTATAAGAGCTACAGATTTTTCTCGTTTTTGGAAAAAAATTTTTTTGCTAAATACCTCTTTGGTCGGATATAACCCATTAACGAACTCGATCGATATTTTCCATTACTACATTTCATGTATAAGTTTGGAAGTGATTTATGAAATATTACTGCAGTAGTTATCGTGTCAATAAAAATGTGATAATATGTATAAATTTCTGAGTTGACGATGGTTTTGGTGTCTTAAGAACATGAAACGAAATATTTTTAAAAAATTTCCGAATGTCGCACCATGGTAATGGCTAAAATATTAAGTATTTCTCCTAAATCTACCTAAATAAGAGAGCGTGTAACTTCTTTGGTAATTTAAACCTCAACCCGTAAGGATATTGGAAGTGATAAAACGGCAGTAAGAGAAGAGAGAAAGCAGACTTTTTTCTAAAATTAACTTGTAGTAGTAATAGGATTTAAGGAAAGTATTTAAAGGATAAAACTAAATCATTATAGCCAACATGTTAAATTTATTTTTAAATTTATTTTCTCGAGATATGCATTAATGTTGATATTAAAGCTGTACGGTAACTAAAATATGAAACGTACATAAGGAATCGGTTACACGTTGTCTACAATATTTTAAACATAGATAACCTAATCAAACCGATCGTTTACACAAATCTATGGTTTTTTAAATGTCACTTTTTGAACCTTACCAAATCATTTAACTCTTAATTATTGGTAAACTACTTAAAATATTGAAATACCATTTCACACCATGATTAGAAACGAGAAAATATTCTCCGTCCAATTTCACGTCAGAAACGTTTCACAACAAAGTTCCACGACAAAGTTGCATTAAAATACAACTCTCATAGAGCCCAAATAAGTTTCACTTAAAAAAACTTGACACAGTCATATACGGCCAGAAGAGAAAGTGAAATTTGACAGCGGTCAATTCTCGTGACATTGACTTAATTATTCACAAGCTTATTTGTGTATTCGAATCCATAACCAGAGAATTTAACATATCCGTAGTAATAAACGCCTGAGTGAATGTACTCAGCAGGTTGACACAATTGACGTGAAATTCATTCACCGCCAGAAAGTACGCCGTTTTTTTTTCAGTTTTGGGAAAAAAAAGGGAGGGGGGTTATAACTACCTTACCCGGTGTTTGTTTTCAAATTATTTCTTTCTGTTATTAGAAATGATAGATATTTTAGGATTTGATTGAGGAGTGGTGATTGGTGGGGGAGGGGGGGACATGATGGGTGCCGAGTTATTAGCGTGAACGCCACCAGCGCGTAAAATCGTACGTTTTCCAAATTAGCCAGCGCTACCAACACGATAAAACTAAATTTTTCATGCTCTCGATTGTTTGCCAAATGCCGGTTTGCCTGGAACGGAGAGGGAAAAAAACAGTAATTAAAATTGGAATATTACATGTAACTGAGGCCGCAATCAGTCAGCTCCGGGGTTACTCTCCAACAGCAAAAGCGCGGTGCGGTAATGAATAGGGGAACAGGTTCGTGTTTGGGCAGGTGCTTGATGGTTGAGGGCGTATTGAAAAGCCTAAGATTCATTGAACCTCCATCAATCCGGAACACATCTGCAACTTTGCGGTCAAACTAAAATAACCTTTTTTTTCACAATTAATACATTTGCAAAAATTTTTCGTTTTAATATTTTAACGGTCCCTGACCTAACAAAAGTGCTATTTTGGAAAATTTTCCATACACGTACGTACACATTGCCTCCAGAAACAAAAATGTTTGTGTCGAGTTCACGCACGACAGAAGTGAAACTTTTTGCTTATTAAGTATAGCTAAAAATAAAATGTTAGTACTTTTTTTTATTGAACATGAGATAATTATTCAGAATAATACTAAGGATGCGGGTATGATCTCAAAATAAATAAAAATGGCCATCCGCGTCCTATACTCTCGCATTTGTTCACTGACACTTTTCGACGCCTCTATCGGTGGTTTATTTCCACGTAGTCTTTTATAACAACTCTTATCTGCTTCTAACTTTTTTAATATTTTTAGGCATGGTGTTAATTCACGGTATCCAGCTGAAAATAAATTGAAAGAACAAAAAAGCACCCCAGTAGAACAAAAATTACACTTATAAAGCTTATTTCACACGTATTTAAGTCTTTATGACATACCAAAAATTCACATACTAAAAATGAATTAAACTTATAAAGATAACCCTTAAGCTCTAAACGTATTTTCCTACTTTTTTTACATTTTCATTTATACTATATAAACATTTAACGATATTTATAAAGTTAATTGCACAAATCAATAACTCTTTTCTACACGAATAATTTAATTATAGACACCTACTATAAATAAAATAAAAGAAATATGGTTGCGTCAATCGTTAACCGTTACGAAAACTGAGGAGTAGACAAACACAAGCAGCGTTACGAGAATTCCGTGGGTTTATAGAAATAGTAATATTTGGTTTTATTGATAGTGATTGGTTTATAAGAGGGGGAACATATAGTTAATCGGCTGAAACATAAAATCGCCAGGACGCAAGTAATATTTTTTTTGCAGAAAAGTGTGTGTGTGAAATAGACATCCAAAAAAGAGATTCTTTACTGTGGAATAAGATTTGTAGAATATGTGGTCAGTTAAGATATTTTTAACCAAGCTTATACTGTTGAAATTATTACAACGATAGCCCATTTTTTAGTGATGGTGTAGACAAATGCACTAACTTTAATTGTTTTGAATTTATTAAATAATTTAACTACGAATAAAATTAAAATAATAATTGCGTTATACTTATCCTAACGAGGGTAGTTTGTATGTGGTGTTCTACAACTAATTTTATTGATATTAAATAGCCGTGATGAATTTTTGCTCAAAGAACAACCAAACTTTATATGAAACATATTTTACTGAAAACAAATGAGGGCAATTTTTTTCTAGCTGAATACAAATTTGAAATATATATTATGAATAATTAAATATTGGATACATTTTTTAAAAAATTAATCGTTTATACTAACATAAAGTTTTTCTAAGTAAACTGCATACGTTTGTAATATTGTAAGACGATAAATTAAATATAAATGTGCAAAAAAAAATTCGGCAAATGATCCTTCCGACCTACCCTCACAGCACATTTTCTTGTAAGTAAAAACAGACATTATTCTTAAACGGTCAGCCAAAATTACACTTTAAAGTCCTCCACGCCTTTTCATGGCTTAGAGTATCCCGCATGTCAATGAATGAACGCTGAAATCCTGTGCGTGGGACGAGTTATTTACGAACTTGCGTGCGCGTCGAGAAGTTGAGGTTATTACTTAGCCCCGTCTTTCTCCCAGTCGCGAGCATGGCAGCGAAGATGGTGTCTGAAGGGCCTGCTGACTTTCTCGCGACCGGGAAGAAACCAAAACTTTTTTCTTCAAGCGACGCACAACCTCAGATAAGGAGCGAGACGGAACAAGCCGCGAGCACAAGTTATTTAAGCCTTATTTATTACGACACGTTCAACATTGCCTCCGCTAGACGCGCGGAATACGCACTGAATCCTTTTAATGAAATGCTCTGCTATCAGCGAACTAACTGCAGACCACAATGTTTAAAAATAAAAATTTATAATTTATACCTTGCATTTGCCACTTATTTTTTAAACACAAGAGAAAAATATTTTTACAAGTTTTTCATTACGTTATTTTTTTTAAATACAGAAAAAAAGGATGCATCTTGTTTCTAATTTCGTGGGGTTACTGGAACAAGTTATTTTTTTTTCTGTAATTTTCTGGGTTACGAAGAAAAAAAAACGCCTGATATCAGAAACTGCGGACTGAAATAATTTTTTCCAATTGACGCTGTATGTTCGTATTTTTACAATTTAAATTTACCATCTTTATAGTAATCACTACTTACAATTAACGCCGGGTCGATCTTCCAGGTAGGTACACACACTTGTGTTTTTTTTTTTTAAGTTTAATATGTGGCGAACGTTGCCGATGACACGCGTGTTTTCTTCCCAAGGAACATAATTTTTTTTTCCCCACCAACCTCTCAAATAATAAGATATAAGTACCGACAGATGCCATCATGGATTCAACAGTTATTATAGAATAAACATTATGTGGCTCATACTTTACATAATTTCAATAAACAAAGTATGGAACATTATCATTTAATGGGATTCCTGAAATGATTATGGTTGGCTGCTACAAAGAGTTTCCCTCCCATTATTATTCATTAGGTTTAAGTGTTGAATTTATTCTTGGGATTATCAGTAAGTAGACACTATGTTGTGGTATGCCGTAACCAAGCCCAATTTCCGAGATTAACGTGTTGTATCAGGGTGTTTATAAATACCTGGTTAACCAATATCACGAATTTTCTCAGTAATTTTTAGTAAAATTTAATATTAAATAAGCTTAAAAAATTCAAACTTGGCGAATTCGTATTAAAAAGGTTTTAATTTTTGAAAAATACTTTACACTTATTTAAGAGGTCAGACTGCAACTGTTTTGTATTAAATGTACCTAAAGTTATACGTACAAAACCCGAATGCAAGTTAGTAAAATGACGCTGGAAATAAAATATTCGTGAACCTTTAGCACCATTAATGTATGTTTTGGTTATTTTTCCAGAATTTCGTGACCTATAGACATCTCGTAGTACAATCGTGAACACGCTTGTTTCAGATTTTAAAAAGAAAATTAGCATAAAAACTGTTGGAACATACATGACATTTTTCGGTTGATTCACTTCTCCCTTATTGACGTGACAACGTCTAATAAATCTATGAACGCTGGCTGCACGCACGAAAAAGTATCCCGTTACGCACATTGTCACGTTTCGCTGTGTCCCGTTACGCTCATTTTATATTGCTCTATGCTAACCTGAACCTCCTAGCATTGCGACCGAGTCCGTGGCGTAATTCTGTTTTCATGCATTTCAATGTAACATTTTCATTGCTCTTTGCTAACTCGTTCCTCCTAGCATTGCTGCAGAGTCCGTAGCGCAAATGTATTATTTTTGACTGCATTTTGGTGTTGGGTAAGCCATTTTCATTCACATCATTCTTGAAACACTCCCATTCGTTTCCTACTTTTCTTATCATCGTCCTATCCTTAACAGAATAACACAGATTGGAATAAGTTAAATAGCAAACATGTATAAAAGTTATAGTTAAAATAATCTCTTCGTTAAAGTAATAAACATATTTGAATTAATGAGTGCAATTAAAAGTAAATTTATCAATTAAATTGTAGATTTCATTTCACTCCTTCTTTGTATCCATTCAAAAAAGTAATAATTCAATAAAAATTGTTCAATTTTATTCATAAAAGTATGCAATCATTTCATCAATGTTTTGTTATGACGTTGCCACGTTAAACTATCGTCCGTAAACCGACTTACTGGGTTCGAAAACGGGTAGTCCAATTAAAGATTTTACTACACAGTTTTATTGATTGCCAATATTTGCACTACTAACAAATAATCTTCTAAAAATACCTAATAATCAGTTACACTTAAAAAAAAATTATTACCCAGTCACTCGGTTTTTACACACCGCACACCTCGCTGGGCCGCACCTCTGGCGCAACTCTCACCGTAGCACCCCTCGTGGATCTCCGTCGCCGCACTTCACCGCCGCCGTCGCATTTCCTTCACCGAGGATCCGCTCGACGCTTCGCTCGGAACTTCGCTCGGGACCACTCGCGGCACTCTCGCCACCCAACTATCGCCGAGGAACTCTCTCGGAGGCCGGCGTCCTGGGCTTATATAGGCCCAGGCGCCACTTCTAGAACTCACGAGCGCGTCTGAGTTCAGTCGCGTCATTCCGCGCCGACCCGACGCCAGAATTATCGAGACAGGCGTCGGTAGCTCGCGTGGCAACCCGCGGAACAAGCCAGCTGCAAGGTGTCAAGTTAACGGCGCCGCGTGGGGAGCGTTGGGAAGGAGGAGGGGAAGCGACGACACTTGTAATCCACCAGGCGCGCGCGGCACATCTCTTGTTGCGGCGGCCACGTGACGTCAGTTACCGTGCGGGGCCACCAGCCAGCTCCGGACCTGCGCGCGCCGCGGCATTGCTTACGTTTCGTAACAATATTATACAACGCCAATTAAACCGTAGTCAAATGACTTAAATCCACATCATCTTTAAAACGAATGAAAGACACATCCTAATTAAAAGATTTATACTGGTTATTAAGAAATTTCACTCAATAATATGTTTAAAGAGCCAATTATAAATTTTCTTACGATTTACTTGGCACTTAAAAAATAATTTCGTGTATATAAATATGTTAAAATATCATGCACTACAAATTATAACAATTTTTTTTATTAATTACTTATTCCTACTGTATTCTGTAAAACTAAAACGCTAAAGTCAGGTTGAAGGAACGCAAAAGAGACGGGTCTCCATACGCAACACATGCAAAAAATTTTGGCTGCCTTTTAAAATGGGCAAATTTCAAGATATTACCATTAAATTTAAAACTGTTAAATTGAAGAAAAATTATTTTTATTCATGTTTCTTTTTTATTAATAGTTTTTTTTTACGAAAAAGTAAGATACAATTAATAGGTAGATTTCAAAAAAATATTATTTGCTTTCGTTGTGTGATAGCTTAGTAAGTTACCTGAACGTGAGGCGTCTGGCTAAAAATAAAATCAATAATTTTTAATACCCGCAGTCTGAAGAATTATTTTTTTTATAAAACATAAAATATTGGACCTATTAAACGCAAGCCAAAACGCAAGAAGTTGAACGTTGTCCAATGCTTGAGTTGAAAACGTCTTTATTTAACGTTTTTGCATCTTATGTCTTTTTATGATGTTGCGTTCTTTTTGCGTAGTTCATGAAGTAATCGAAAAAAATTTTCAAACCTGATACTGTAAATTTATATGTGATCCTTGTTTTTTATTATCAATTATATTTTATTATAACTAATAAATTTAGTCATGCCCAAACAAAGTAAATATATAATTTGCTTAAAACTTTTCCCTAAGATCTTACGTTTAGTACACATTAATGCTCCATATAGCTACATCATCGATAGTAAATATTATAAAATATTTATATAATATTTTATCAACTCTCACATTAGTTTTTCTTTTAAGTTTTAGCATTAAAATAACTTGGATTGCTTAAGTCCGAATATAATTTACAGTTTTAAAATATTTTGATTTTTTTATTATTTTTTTTCATTTTAATAACTCATGTCAGGTTCTTAAAATACGATCTACCAGGCGCCTGTAATGCTGTCCTTTTCTGAATGTGCGATGAGAAAGTTACGCGAAACATACGTTACTAAAAAAATTTAATTTTCTCTTTAATCACATTATTTCAAAGATATACTTCAGATATATTGACGTCAATTTTAACCTCAGCTTAGCACATAATGGCAGACGCCAAATTAACTGATTTATTCGAAGACTGGGCAAGTTACAAAAATAAGTAAAGCACATTCATTATTTCTTTAAGTAAATTTGAATTTTTTTTAGTTGAATCTCCAAATTTATTACGCTTTTTATTTTTTACTTCTAATTAATCCTCACTCCCGCAACTTCATATATAAAATGAGGGAGTAAATAGGGGGAAGAAAAGGCCTGTTCCTTCTCTCAGAAGGTCTATTTTTTTTTAAACAAAGTCGTCTGCACGAAAATGCGCAGCAGTTTCCAGCGTGGCGCGGGCCATCTCGAAGCTAACCAACCGTGTCTTATTGGAGAACGGCGAAGGACTGAGGAAGGAGTGGCCACGTCACCGTTTCCCCTCGCCTGACCGACCGCCACCCCTCCGTTACGGCCGACGGCCCATCGGTGCTTGCGTTACCTCCGCTTCGTTGCCTTATTTTCATACCGGTCCTTCGCTTCGGAGGAGGTACGTTGCTTCTTTCTTCCTTCCTCCTGGATATTGCCTCTAACGGGATCCGCACTTGAGGGGATAGTGCCCTCCTTAATTATTTTGCTTTTATACTTCTTTCTTCACATGATCAAAAAAAATTCATTACTGAAATATGTTTAGATGTTTGTTGAAGAATAGTTTTTTTAATTGAATAATTTTATGAACTCAACATCAAAATTTTATTTCAGTCATAGCATGTACTGAAATCATGAAATCATGTTATACACAATTTTGGATTAATCATTTGTATGAAGCCTCCGTATTTAAAGTCTTAATTTTTTAAAATTGCATTCATAAAAAAATTGGTTGTCTGTAAAGTCGGTTTACGGACTATAGATTAACGTGACGTCATCACAAAAATTTGATGAAATGATTGCATACTTTTATGAATAATATTGAATCATTTTTATTAAATTATCACTATTTTGTATGGATACAAAGAAGGAGTGTAATGAAATCTACTATCTAATTGATAAATTTACGTTAATTTGCACTCATTAATTCAAATATGTTTATTACTTTAACGAAGAGATTATTTTAACTATAACTTTTATACATGTTTGCTATTTGACTTCTTCCAGTCTGTGTTATTCTGTGAAGGATAGGACGATGATAGGAAAAGTAGGAAACGAATGGGAGTGTTTCAAGTTTAATGTGCGTCGAAAATGTCAAATCGATGGTTGTTCCAATCGAGTGGAAGAGAGATAGATGCGGCGCAAGCGTACAATGAGCGTAACGGGACACAGAGTAATAGGAAAAAGTGCGTATCGGGACACTTTTTCGTGCGTGCCGCCGGCGTTCATCGATTTATTAGACGTTGTTACGTCAAAACTAAAAAAAAGTGAGGCAGTCTTTGAGTACTCGCCAGAGATGTGTACCATCTAAGCTCGTTAAAGAGCCTTCAAGGCTTGTAAGTCGTGAGAGAGCGGCTTAAACGAGTCGTTGTGTAGGCATTATTTCATAAGTGAAAAACAAAATAATCAAATGTTCCACCCTGTGACTTGTGGAGGGTCATATAACAGGCAGGAGTAAGTATAAGATGGTTTATTTTAGC
Source organism: Bacillus rossius redtenbacheri (assembly GCF_032445375.1). Taxonomy (NCBI): domain Eukaryota; kingdom Metazoa; phylum Arthropoda; class Insecta; order Phasmatodea; family Bacillidae; genus Bacillus; species Bacillus rossius. Next base: position 62,135,372 of record NC_086333.1, read on the forward strand.
AGTGATGGTTCGATTATTGTTGAGATGGATGGAGGCGTTTCGACGAAAAATGGGTACTCAGTCCCTGGAAATATCTTAATACAACGCTTATATAAGAATATAATTGGCATTTTATACTATAAATTATCATTTCACTAAGTATTTATGACGTACTAGAGACGTCACGTGAAAATACGTCACGCTGTTAATTGCCGAGCGTGATAAAGAAACGAAATATTTATTTTCAAGTACATTTCCGGATGCAAATCACACACACACACACACACACACACACACACACACACACACACACACACACACCTATTTTCCGCACACGCACTAGAATTCGCTGCCGGAAAATTAAACGTAGTTTACCACCATCACTAGCAGACAGTAGCACGTTCGCTACGTTGACTGTTGAAACATACGCTTAAAATACAGAAAGTTTAAACTATTAGGAACGGCTCTGATCAAAAGGAAAAAGACTTGAAAAAAATACTAAACTTCGGGTTTGAACCTGATTGTCGACAAGGAATTTTATTAAAATACTGACCATTTTGGTAACATTCACTACACAGTCGATATTATAATGTTTACCTTAGTCTCTATGAACTTTGGTTGGCGCCATTCGCCACAGATGGCAGTAACGTTGTTACACATCTCCGTTCCGTTACTTCCGTCGCATTTACAAAATCATTCCTACCAAATGCCGTATACTGAGAGCTAAGATGTTACACATAAAATAATAATTTCGTATTCTATAAATCATTAGTTGTTCAGGAATTCGGGAAAATATAATTATCGTTGATTTATAAATGATATTCCAAAAACAAAGACCTTCGAGTCTAATACTACATAAATACGGTTAATCCGAAACTGTGTATCAGATGATTTCCTGCTTTCAGTGCATACAAAGCCTGACATAAAAATTTGCTTTTAAGTTAAATAAAAATTTTAAATAAGGACTGGTTTAAAAAAAAAATCATTTTATAAACAACTAAATATGGCTGTTTTGCTCATAATATACGAAAGAATATAAACAAAATAATTTAAGCTTGGTCTTGCAAGTAGTGTAAATTATTATTTAAATTTTTCACTACTATAAATTTTAGATTTTTTCTTTAAATTTACCTCAGGATATCTTTCACAATTTGAACTTTACAATTGAAATTTTCTTCCCTGGTATTATATAAATACTTTCTAATCGCAATAGTCACCCAAGTGTTGTTAATGGTGATCATTTGCGTAACCTCAGAAATAACAATTTTTTGTCCATTTCACTATAAAAATTTTTTCAACTGAATGCGACACGTCCAAATAGAGGTAAGATGTTTAATAAACAAAAATTACAAACACGAATGTAAAATACAAATTCCTTTTGGCACAGCTTACAGGCCAAGGCAAATTTGGAAATACCTATTTCTTCTGGAAACATTTTAGTAGCTTCTATAAATTTATTGGAACAAACAAGAAATAAATGCACATGGCATACCATATGTTGTATAAAATTCCAAATTGACTGAGACAATATTTTGAAATATTCCATGCAGCGAAATTATTTGTTATATTCATCATTTTTCAACGGGCGCTTTAGGCGCGCTACCACTAACTAGTTTATAATGTTTGTAAGGCAGCGTATTGTTTTCCTCCATTTTAGAAATGTTTAGCTGCTTATTATATTTCAGTTTGAAAATCTGCTCGCCCCTACTTAACACTTCCTTCCCTGTGAAGGTTGAAGGGTCGCGGAAAGGCAGGTTAAAAGGGGGCAGCGGTGTAGCGGGAAGGATTGGAGCCTAGGTTTCAAAAACGTGTTTGGGAGGGGAGGGGGAGAGGTGTATTAGCGAGGGACCGCCAACACGCTGAAACATTCACGCACTAACCAGTGCCGCGCTGCCTGGAGGAGAATTTAGTTCGTTGCGTTCCCGGTTCGCCGCGAAGAACTTTGCAGGCATGCGCGTCGCGGCCTCGCTTATCTCTTAATTTTTACCGGTATTTTCTTCACGAACGTGTGCCGAAACAAGGCACATCCTGTAGAGCAGTTTTTTTTTGCATATAAATCTCTTCTTTTTAAACTTTGAGCATTTCTACACAAAAATTTTATCGTTTCAAATAAGATATATTTGCACATCAGTTTAACTGTCTTGGCTTTCGCGGTTGAGTCGACGTTTCTCTCTGCATTGCAGCGGGCATCTTCAGGATTAAGGAAACAATATTTAACAGAGTCTTGCTGTGGTGCGGATGTAAATACATGCATGACCAAAGTGTTCTTCAACCCCAGTTGATATAGAAACATCCCTTCCACTTGAAAGCTCTCTGTTGAGTCCCAACGCTGAAAATTCCGGCTGCCAACCTGAGCGAAACGCCACCACTGCCCAGACTCAGTCCCGAATGACAAGACAGTTTATCAGGCAATGGCCATGAAATATCCCGCAATACACTCTACACTTAAAATATAAATTTAAAAAAGTCTCATTTTTAAGCATAAACTAGCAAATTCTTGATTTCAAAATTTAAAAAAAATATGCAAGCTGGTTCTAAAAGTTACGTATGTTATAAAGTGTATAACTTCTGTAAGTACTATATTAAAAACATTGGGATTTTAAAACTTAATAAAGAAATCACAGATATTTAATACGTTCTTTATATCTGGACCCATATTTGAGAACATTTTTCGTAAGGATTAAAAATTTCCAAAATTTTTTGCGTTACGTTAAAAGCGAAGTTTTAAGATGCGGTGATATCAAACAATGAAATCAGGGTAAAAAAATTAATATATATTTTTTTAAGAAAAACTGGAAGTTAATTTTGGAAATAATAAGTTTAAATGTTAAAATTGTGATTCGAATGGTAGTTCCTCTGAACTAAGGTTTCCGGTTTAACTACTTGTAGCAATTTCAGATTTTAATTACACATTTCGTTCAATTCGACGTTTGCATTGGCGCTTGTACGTGTAAGTGTGACGCTTTAAGACGTAACGAACTGACACCTGTGCACTGCCTAGGACTCGAGTCCCTGAATGTCGGCGGGGAATCTGGCAGCGCCGACGGAGGCAGGTCCGCCGAGACATCCCGCTCAGTGCATCGACGAGAAATAGTTGGGCGGTCTTCGTACTCGTTCACCGGGTTCGCACCGAGTCTGTGGGGTATCTGGCGACTATAGAATCCAGCCTCCACGCAATGGCTTCGTTGTGAGCACGCTGGCTTCAACTGCAAAATCTCCTGCGTTCGTTTCCTACGTAGCAATTAACCAAGCATTTTACCTGTCTCCATACCTAAAAATAAAATAAAAAAATATTTTTTTTTTCTGAATGAATATATAAATTAATTTTAAACGCGTTTGTACTTTCTCCATTAGGAGAGATTTTTTATGTTCCCTTATCTTTACTGGTAGGATAAACTTAAAATTAAAAATATATAATTATTAAGTAAGTTGAAGACAAGCTTGTCAGCAGTAATGGAAACATTTTCGCTAGCATTAAAATTATGTGAAGTTACGTAATATATAGGATTTTACACAAACACTTAAATGTGTCCTCATGAAAATAGTTTCAGAGTGATTTTTTTATATAATTATTACCTACATAAAGTAATTAAAAGTATTCGTTAATCGTAACTTAGTTGTTGATTTTAATATAATTAATTATGTATGTGTTATATTGGTTGTATTAGTTGTGAAAAAATATGGTTTTATTGTTATATCTCCAGCTCCCGTCATCATAGCGAGATAAAATATATGCCAGTTTTTAAGCCTAATCATAAAATTTTAAATACAAAAGGTTATAGCCAAATTGGTCTAGTAGATTTTTTGCGATATTCGAAAAACAAACATACAAATATTCAAAAATTATATATAAATTCAGTAGTTAAGTATTTTAAAACAATATTTTTAACTGAAAAATATTTTATATAATGATGGAAAATTTATAGGGTTTAAGGCGCGATTTTTCCTTAAAAGGTATAAATACAGTGAGTTCTTATTGTATTAATTTTTATGATTATAAAGATTTTTCTACAAAAATTGTTTTAACGGTACAGTGATTCAATGATACGTTTTCCTTAGAGAATCGTCCAATAACCCAAATAATTCCAAAAATTTTAATTGTTTCTTAACACAAAATAAGTAATATAACTTAATATTATTTATTTTAAAAGGCTGAACAAAAAAACTTCAGCGCAGGCGTCGCGTTGTAAAAATTGGAATTTAAATAACAACTCTTAATATTCAAGAAACTTTCAAATCAGTTTGACGTAAAAAATTCAATTTTAAAGTAATTTTAATAATTTTATATTATGAAAGTGGTATTAAATTTTTTTACTGTTTGAAAAAGCAGTATTCTGACACTAAAATAATAATAATAATAATAATAATAATAACAAAAAAATATATATAATCTGGAAATTAGAGAAAAGAAATATTTTCACCTTTAAATTGAAATCATCAACGCACTGATAAAACAAATATAAAACATATTTTACATTAATGGTTTTGCACGCATATTTCAAAATATTTTTTTTTTTAAATTACATTTTAATGAACAGAATGAAGAAGTCGTATGTTTGACGATGTAATCGAATTTCTAGCCCCTGGGTTTTATTTTACAATTACTCAATTGAATTTTTTTCGAGGACGTATCGCAGCAGGGGAGACGGGTTGGGAAAGTACTAGTGTTTGGGGGGAGGGAAGTTTCAACTGGTGTTGAAAACGGGCATGCGCAGTGCCTCGCTCTATCGCCTGGCCACCCGTCGCGCTTGAAATATTGGCAACACTGGGGATACCGCTTCCGACTTCCCATTGGAAGGGGTGGAGGAGGAATTGGAAGGGGTAGGGTGTTAGGAGGAGGTGACTGGCCCGACGATAGGGCGAGGAAAAGGTTGGGCTGGAGACACACCCCATTTCAACCCCCCACCCTCTACTTCCTCTTTTCCAACCCACGCAAATCTTGCCGCCATAAATATCGGCACGCGATGGGTGTGCTAGTAAAAAAAAAAAAAAAAAAACTCATAACGAACAGTTGTAGAGTAAAAGAGAGGGGGTGAAATTTTTTTTAGTACTACAAGGGGGTGGCAAAGGGAACGGAAAGCTAGCCCGCTGACATATTACGAATTAATTTCGTTATAAAATCGATAATTCCCGCATCGGCGTGACGGATTCCAAAGAATGTCGGAGTCGGAAACGGGGAAATAAAGTGTCCTAGGAGGGTGGGGGGAATATCAAAAAGGTGACTTGAAAAAAAAAAAAAAAAAGAGGTGGTCGATGGACGAGCGACACCGAAAGGGTGTGAAGACGCATACCAGAAACGCCGAGCGTCTGCTAGAATGCCACCCCCTTTCATGTGCCACCTACACCAACCCCCTACCCACACCCAACAACTTCCTTTACCATCCCTTACCCGACAAGCCACCACAAACCATGGCCCCCCACCTTTCTTTTTTCCACACGACCTTAATCTCGCATGCAAATTGCCAGCGCCTGTAGAAAATTTTTAATTTCAGGGAGCTATCATCGTAACTTATGATTTATTCACACTGCTCATGCTACCCCCCCCCCCCCACCCTCTTAAACCCCCTGCCACCACTCCCACCACCTCTCTTTTCCTTGCTACGCCCCCCGAGCACACCCGAGAGAAATATTTCAAATGCTGGCTGCACTTATTTCTGGAACCCAATGCTAACCCTCCCCCCTCCACCAATAATCGAGTTTCGTGTTAGAACAGAAAGAGAAGGGGCAAATACCATCGCAGCCAAAGACTACGATATTCTTCGAAAAGCGATATTTATTATGAAACGTCCTGCCTCGAAATAAAACGGCTCCCCCCCCCCCCCCTTTTTTTCCACAAGCGAACATTCATTCGAATAAGCGACACGATATTTGGATTTACCGTGGGCCGTATCGGTAGGTTGGATTTTGCTGCTGCCATAAAATTCCATAAAAACAAATATACTATACAAGTCCTTAAGACAAAAAAATCTTAAATATGTAATCCATCTTTGGTGATTTACCGCTATTTAAAATTGTGTGCATATTAGATTTTAACAAGATGAAAGGTTTTTATCATTAGAATACGTCAAAAAAACACAGTGGTTAAAGTTTATTATATTTTCTACAAATATTGTTTACCTTCTATCGGCTAATGACAAGAATTAAAAAAATACTAGATTATCAGACTGAGGTAATGATAACAATGTTTTCTTACAGAACAGTTAACTTAAATTCTTAATTTATTCCTCTCAATTAAAAAATATATATTTAGTTTGTAACCCTTTATCAAATAACACCCATTTTCTTAAGGAATTTATATTTAATCTCATCAACTTATCATTAGAATTTAATTGTGACTTGCTAAATTTAAAATAAGTTACTACTAAGAAAATTTCATCAAAACAATTTATAATCAGCAGTTAACTAGTGTGAAATAATGGCTATAATAAATAACATCACTTAATGTCAAAACATTTATATTTTTATCGTGGTTTCGTTGGCTTTAAAAACAGAATCTTTATTGATCAATAGCAATGTTTTATATTTAAACATATAAGATTTGATTGTTAGATTATTATAAATAAGGCTCTTCCGTTTATAACCTGCGTAAGAAGTCAAAGGCTTTCATTTGTGAGTATAAAAATAAAATGTTTTTGAATATTTATCGTTTTCCTTTGCTTATACTTAAATATTCCCTTCTTGTCAAAGATTAGTGTTGTTGATACTTCAAAAATGAATTATTATTTTATGTTTATACTTTCGTAAAACAAACAAACAACAAGCGTGTCGTTTTTTAAGTTACTCTTCTTTGTTATTTTGGATAAATATTTATAATTTATTTATATAATGACTTTTTTGTAACTATTGCAATGGTATTAGTATTTGCATGAGAATTATTTTTTTGCAAAAGCGCCGGGCTGCCATTTAGAGTGGAGATAGAGCGTTTTCCCGCTGCGTGCCACTCAATTATTTCACTGGGTCTCTCTGGTGGGCACCGGCAACACACAGTTTCCAGACACGTGCTCGAGCTGGACGTAAGCTCCGTCGTCTGGCGTAGTGTTGGGGGGGGGGGGTAATGGGGTGGGGAAGAAAACGGACTGACTTCCCGCCCGATTTGCCGGGACGTTTCGATATTGGCTCGCGAAGCTGCGGTGATTAAATTTTCCCCTCCCACGCGCCGCGGCACTCCGGCGAGACAGCCGGTCCATGCACTGGAAGTCTAGGGCTCTGAGTTCCTCGACCCACCTGCGTGTCCTCGCAAAGAGGTAATTCCGCCCGACGCGCGGTTCTGGATTCGTGTCCGCGAGGATGGAATTGCCATTCGGAAACAAGGTTCTTCCACCCCTGCGCCCCCAAATGTCATTAACCATCCACGTGCGCGCTCAAACGGTCCTGGTTAAAATCCGTGGGGAACTTGATATGTTACCTAACAACTAATGTGGTATTCAAAGAGAAGCTCGAGTAATTCTAGAGCATACGCTTCGAAGTTACGTTCACTATGACTTGATGTAAGCTTTTGGACATACGTCATTGCCAAAGCACATGTATGTCTGTAGAAGAAAACTACAAAAAACACAAAAGAAAAAAAACACAAATTAAGCAAAACGATTGCTGTTTTCAACAAGATATAAACACCACATAATATTCCATAACAGGAACATGGTCAACAAACAAAGAAAAAAAAGAAAATGGACTAACAGAACGAAAAAACCCCCACAAATGATGACAGCACAAAAATATTGAACCCCAAAAAAATGTTGATCTCTTATTAACTCAGCGATTACAATATTTCCTTCACCAAAAATATGTAAAACATTTTAATGCGAATCTCAAATCCATTTTCACACCAACATTTTTCGACCTAAATGAAATTCTTTTTTTTTTTTTAATATCTGAGCTTTTTTCATAAAATCAAAAATCAAAATAATTATAATTAATATTTTATTTACGAAATTTAATCCTGTTTGCTCAAACTCATGACAAAAATTGGATAAGTTATAGATTTGTTCTCAGGAGGCCTCTCCAGTAATAAATACAGAATTTTTGGTGAGTTTCTATGTCTCCGGTAGGATAATTTTATAAAATGAGTAGGATATCGTACTACATATTTATGAACATTTAATTGACTAAAATCGATATAATATCTATCCTGCAAGTTCTAAATAGAACAAAAAAAAAGAGAGAATAGTTAAATTAACAAATCTGAAACCATTATTAAGCAGAATTTTTTTTAACGTCTTGTAAACTGTTCAAACAGAATGACGAACCATGTTAGAGCATTAAACATCGCTGTATAGAAAATTAAATTTCACATTAAATGTTAATTTATTATTTTCATTTTAGATTTAAATTAACTTAAACGTTAATTAAAAATAAATTAATAATCTTTTCTAGTTTTTATCTAAAGAAAGAGTTTTTTACTATTTGTTATAGGTTATTATTTATTTCAGTTAACATTTAATATATTTTTCTTTCAGTTTATATATATATTTAATTCACTATTTGAAAGAATAAAATAAAAGTAGAACAAAATAGCAATCAAGCAAGTTATACACTTTAATTATTGTTTCCCTTAGTGGTTAGAGGTGTACACCACCACAAACATTGTAGCTTTTATCCGACCAATTTTCTAGTGACAGTGACAATAATACCATTATGAAATGCGCGATTGTGACAAAACAATAAATATTTTGGCCACTTATAGTTTACATATTCCTTAAAAAAATTTCTTCAATACTTTAGCATGGTGACTTCCAGCAAATAGCTTTGTGAAGCCACAAATCTGTTGTTCTTTGGTTCTAGGATCTTTCTCCCTTCCTCAGGGATAGTAAATAAAAGTAATGCCTGCATATATTTTTTTTTCTTGTAACTCCGGCAGATTCTTATTTTCACGTGGGATAAACCTAGCGGGGACGAGATCCGCCGACGGTAGTTGGTTTCAAAAGGATGTTGGATGTTCGTAGCTGGCAGGAGGGCGCGAGGTATTTGCGACTCGAGCTGGAACGTCGAGGAGCTGACAAACCTCTGCAAGCATTCCTCGTAAAGGTTGCTTGCCTCGCGCGCGCGTGTCGCGCTTACGGCGACCCCTCGGGTCATGTTTCTGATGACAGCGCAACCCCCCCCCCCTCCGCCCTCCGCGGGACTCGCGAAAACTTTGGTTTTGACCCGGCGTGATACCTTCCGCCGTGTGACCAGCGCCTGTTCTCCTGGTCTCAAGACGTCGACCCGGGTGAGAGAGAGAGAGAGGGGAAGGGCGCACACTTGTATATCTCAAGACATTTCACTCTCCACCCCCCCCCCTCCTTTCCCATCCTGGAAGTGTCGGCCGGTTTAGAGATTCGGGTCAGGTCGGACTTGATGGTGGTTGGTGCCTGCGGATGAGAGAGAGAGAGATAGAGAGAGAACCTCCGCTCCGCCGTGAATATTTCCCCAAGGTGCACGAGGCCTCCCTCGTCAAAGACAAGAAGGGGTTTCGGGAGGCAAAGGGGGAGGTTAACGTGTCCAGGTGTCTACAAAGCCAACCAACCAACCTCCTCCCCTCCCCTCCTCCAAGCAATCCTCCACGGGGCTTGATGTCTTCTGCCACCTCGAGGGAGCCGGCGCGGCGAAACCCGCTCGCTCAAACGTCGCCGAGATTGCGGCGGCGCGCGACGACGAATAACTTGTCCTTTGCGGCTCATCCTTAAACCCCCTTCTCCCTCTTTCCCTTGCTGAACCCTTCTCTCTCTCTCTCTCTCTCTCCCCCCCCCCCCCCCCCACACGACGGAGATCGCAGCTGCGCGAGCTGAATCGTCGACGACTTCGCTCGGGCGCGCGCCGAAGAGTGCTCGAGGCTCAAAGGTTGTCTTGGACGCAATTCAAGTAATGTTGCTGAGATTGAGGTCAGTGTTTCCGAGAGACGCCGAGATAATGGTTCTGGTGTTGAATATGCTACACCTGATGTGGCCTGATCGTTTTCCGGGTGCACGATAGGACACGGCCGGTCCCTTAATTTTTTTTAGGGAACGGATGTTGGTGTCCTATCCGTTGACGATCTGCTCAGAGCTCACAATTCTCGTTGATTTCGTCCTGATGGCGGGCCCGCATCTGGCAGCATTGCATTGTATAAAGTTTTTTTTTTGTGATCATCACGTACCAAGCGTGTGCCAAATAAAACTCTATGGCAGCGAAACTATCCTCGAATACACTTTCTACACTTTAATGGTCATAACAAGAAACAATCGCAACTAAAAAAAAAGCGCTTGAGAAAATTATAATGACACAATTTTATTCGTGCGATGGCGCTGCCATGTATAGGTATTTTTGCCGTAAAAATTTGTATCGATGGTTGCGAAACGTCCACTAGAATGCGTTGAAACCATATTCTAGCATCGCGCATGGCACCGTTCCATAAAACTGTTGCCGATTTGTTTCCTTACTGTTATTCTGTTTGGACAAGTTCTGGAATACGGTCCGCGAGGCAGTGCTTATTCGTTACCTTACTCGAACGTCTTGGAATACCGCCCTGAAAGGAAACATGCTGTCACGTCACGCGACCCTGCATAGAGGTGAAGAGGTGTTTTTTTATCCTACTTACGTTTTAAATAATTTTTTAAGGTGTTCATGAATATCGAGGCGCACCCAAGTTTATCCCCAAAACTTATTTTTTAGTTATCTCACGAATAGAAACTGCTGTAAGACTTTCAAAAGCCAACTACCAAAGTTAAGATTTATTGAAGCATGACAAGACGTTTGTATGGGATTACGTTTTTCAATTAGTGTTTAAACAATAAACACTACCTGCAACGTTTTTGAAAGCGATAACTGCGGAAAAGTAAGCACAAGGCTTGTCTTTGCATTATAATTATTAATTTTATGTTTTAGTGAAATAATTTATTTTAAAAAAACTATGGAGAAGTTTGTTTTCTCCTTTGGGGCATGATGTTTCACTTAAGACTGAGATTGGGAATAGTTGTTATGCATATAATTATTTATTTTAAACTATCCGCGCATGTATTAAAATATTGTTTAATATGAAAAGTGTTATTCTGAGTAATTTTGGTTTTGAATTTTGTAATTATGGTATGTTTTTTTTGCTGATTTGTGTCTAAATTGTTGTTTTCATAGCAGTTTTTCATATCATCCTGCATCCCACCATATTCAAACCTTTTTAATTGTGGAAAGTAACTATCAAGTAAAACTATGTAAAATTTGAAATTGTCATGTTTTTGCATGAAGAATGAGACACTTGTAGTGCTAATGGCAGACTTGACATTGTTTTTCACTGCTGCAGAAGTTCCTATCATTTTAGTTACAGTCTATGTTTTAGCACTAGTCTGATGCAACACAAGCAGCCAAAGAGTTGAGTGTAGTTTGTAAATAAACATTGTTTACGATACTTTTGACATTTTTGTTAATTTGAAGTATTAGCATGAGTATTGGAACTCTTCTCTTGAGTTTGAGTATGCCATTTGTAATTTGTAAGCCAAACTAAACTATCCAAAAGGAAGCCATTTAATGTTTGGTAATTTAACCGTGCTTTCTGTAGTGGAAGATACGGAAAAGAAATATTTTAAATTACACTTGCTGATGAACATAATTAAAAGCTGCCCATTGTGGGTATTAAGAAACAAACTATAAAAACAGTAAATACATTTCTGCTTTACCTCGCAATTCCAGAAGTCACAAGTTGAAGCAATTTTAACCAGTCAAGTATGATTTCAATTAACTATTTAAAGAAAACATGCCCTTAAAAATTTATTTACGTTCTATTCAGTAAGTTAATTTGGAAGATTTATATAATAAATTTGTAAATCGTGCCCAGCCTCAAATTAATATAATAATTAAACAACTGAATCTTGTAATAGTCTAAAGGTGGGTAAAGAAAAACGCAACGTGTGTGACTGCAAATTGTTTTAAGAGATATAATAATTAAAAAACTTAAATAAACTTTGTTAAAATTGTTTTCACTAAGATCCGTGGCTAAAAATTGTAACACATATTTTTACTTGAATAAATATTTTTTTAAGGAGACAGACTTAAGGTATTACAGCGAGATGTTGTTAACTACTTTTGTATCAACTTGGTGATTTAAAAGTAATTAATTCCTTGCCAGTTTGTCACGTTAAAAACAGTGACCATTCGAGAATGACACCTGTCTTACCTCAGATATAAATATTAACTTCTTCACAAGTTAAAAGTTAAGATCAACAATTACTTTGTAGTGATGTAGTAAACTTACCAAGATGGTATTCGAGCCACATAACATGCAATTTTATTCTACGGCACTGGTGAAAATAATTAGGGGATTAAGTTAAAATAATACAGATATCTAACACAAGTTATTAGAGGATCAGATGAAAATATTAAAGGATCAGTTAAGAAGTGTTTTCCGAAGCAGTATGAGCTACGAGCAGCGTCTGTTGACAGCCCGTCCGAAGAGCGTGTAGTGTGCAGCGCTACTGCAACGTGTCTTGCAAATAGCAAAAGGACGCAGGATGTTAACCTCACACTGTCAGCAATAGTCTTCACGCAGGTAGCCTCTGTGAACTTATGTCCATGGTGTGCCAGAAACTAGAGAGCACCGAACATACCGTAGCGAACTGGGCAGAGGAACTTCATGGATGGGGGCCCGCCGAACGGAGATCCCTCTTGCTCTTGGATGAGTCGTGGTTCTGTGTGGAACCTGACACTCGACATGTTCTCATGTGGAGTGATCGGGGAACATACAACAAACCAAAAATAATAATGTAATAATGTGATCAACTGAAAAATTTCATTCTGACACCCTAATTATATTGACGAAATTAGTAACATATATATATATATATATATATTAGGTTAAGTTTAAATATATTTAAAGTTCATGGCGTCATTTTAAAATACGAAATGCTTTTCAATTCAAATTACTTCTCCGTATGTATTTCATTGTCTTAAATTTGGATGCTGAGATGTATAATATAGTGTCTGGTCGTTAAAAAAAAATGGCATGCAGTTTGGCGCTGGTATTCCTGAAATATCAAATAACTTAAATTTGATAAGTTATTTAAAAAAATAACTTTAAAATACTGTTTATTGGTACCGGGCACTGAATTACCTTTGGGAATATTGTACGTAGAACGATGTCTATTCCCTTGATGGATGCCAACGCAAATTCTTCATCCTTAGTTTGAACGTTACCTTCCAAAATGTATTAATAACTATTGTAATTACTCCTTCTGTTGCGAGTTTTTGGGCAGTTTTGCGACTGAGTTCCTGTCCTGCTGCAACTCCATTACTGATGGAAAGTAACCAATCATTTTCTGTAACTGGAGAGTGGGGTATTAACTGGTTCTTCAGTTTTTTCTACACATTCGCAAATGTTCTGAGGTGGCCTTATATGAACATGTTGTTCAACAGCAGAACAGGAAAATACACACTCTCTCGCATATGTTCTGCATGTACTCACCATATTGCCAGCAGAACTGAAAAGAGTCTAGAAACAGAACAATAAATAACGCGAACATAACATGATGTGCTGATATGAGCACATCAACCTGTATATATAAACAGTAAAAGGTATATAATTAAAATATTTAGTTACGGTGTTTGGGATGAACGTACTCATTTACGCAAACATTCAAAAGTGTTTTATGTATGAATATCTCGGTTGCAAGTAGTAAAATGAAGTTATAAGTGTTTATCGTGAGATTTTTTCGGTCATAAGGGGTCTATGATTCCTGTATTAAGTTCGGGAGATTGATTTTCTTGGGAAAATGGAAAATTAAAACCACCACAAGAAAAAGTGATCTGATTGATTCACTAAACGCAACTCGCAAGAACTTTGGTTGTCACCTTTTACGCCTGAGGTCTTCGTATATTTATTTCTTTTGCAGTCGTTCACCAGGGAAATACTTTGCTCCATACATCCGACTGCTCTGCTTTTTCGCCGCGTATCACCACTGGAAATATCCCTACCTCCCCAGACTTTCAGCGACTTATCGTCCCATCCCAGTCATCCGTTCCCTTTCTCCCGCTCCCGGGAGGGGTGGGTGAGGTGTATAAGGGGGGGGGGGGCCTCTCACCCTGGGACGGTCTCAGATCTCCAGCACCACGCGAAATCGAATTGCGAACCGATATTCAACATGTATCACACCTACACACACACTTCCTACCTCTTTCCTTATACACTCTTCTTTCACACTCTCCCTTTCAAACCATCACACCTTCCACAACACTCCCTCCTGCGCCTTTGCTTTCTCTCGCGTTTTCTCTATCATATTCTCCACCAGAGAGAGAGAAAAAAAACGATGGAGAAAAATCGAGAAGGATATATATATTCCCCATCGAGACCAAAGATGGGATATGTCTGCTTTCCCGCAGGTGCTGGCTGTACGGAATATAGTTTGCACGAAAATGTACCTAGTTTTTTTTTAATGAAATCTGAACATTCATCAGGGGGCGGCTACGCCCGCATGATTACATGGTAACCGTGTGAAGCTGTTTATTTTTTTCGGTTCATTGTTGGTAAGACAACTAAAACCTTGGCTGAAGAGTAGTGTTTGCATTATAAAAACATTTCTAAAGAATTTTTTGGCGTGAATACTTATTTCAAATTGTTTCCATAGTGGTAGGCAATTAAAAAACGAACGATAACAAAATTGGGGGATAGAGTTTAGTGTTGCAACTACATATCTATCAACTCCATCCAAAATTTAATTACACCACTGGATAGCTAAAGAATCAAAGAATTTGTTACGCTAAGTGAGAACTATGACGCATCGCGCGCGGTGGAAGTGGAAGCGCTGCCATTTTGAGGTCATTTTTCTGCGTTTCGAGATTTACATTTAGTATAACTTTTGACTCGTATAAGGTATGACGTTCGTTTTGGTATCAATCGTTAGCTCTCGTCAAAATACATTGATTGCATATATAAACATTAGTTTAAAATAGTTACAGTGAATATATATGGCGTTAAAATAAAAAAATTGCATTTTTTATATAAAATATTACCTGTTACGTACACGTATTCACGTACAACACACGGCGGTGTCCATGAAACAGCCACACCCCAAGTTTTATTAAAGTGACGGTTTTTAACGACGGAGATTCTGTTTCGTATTTACTTAATAACCATTATAAAAGACGCTATAAAGCACCATTGACTCTGTGTTGCGGGCTGAACAATATGTCGATGACGTGGTTGAAATGTGACTCCAAATACTTCACAATATGGCTTACCCTGACAATTCATAACTCCATGATGCTAATAGTAATAATTAAGGCGTTAATTTAACAACATTTTCCGCGGAAAATTATTTTAATATATTAATTGTTCTTTGGTTTGAACCATACCCCTTCCACCAAAGCATTCAATACACATTAAGATCTTTCAGGATTTGTTTTCGTTCCTAGAAACCATCTTCAATACAATTCTATATCGTAGGATTTCGTGTCGAGAATGCCCGATGTTTCGGCATGTCTTGTGGCAGCTGACTTTAACTGTGATAAATAGTTTTTAATCACTTCTTACGTACGTTAATTGTCCTTGAAGATGGCATGAACGAAAAAAATCAGAAACATCAGGAATAACGCCATTTTCTCGGACCTAGGCTCAACAAAGAATACGGGAATATTAGGCTAATATTTGGTATAATAGGATGCTAGGAAAAAAGAGTATTAAGTCACAAAAAGAGGCCAAAATGAGACAAATAAATGGCCTACTTACAGAAAGTCAGCAGTAAACAGTTTTTTTTTTCATATCATAAAATTGGAATTTCATAGAACAGTTCATGACGTTCAAATCACTATAAGGTAGAAAATTTACAAGTCAATAATTTTATACTCTTTTTCCCCCTGGCAGTCTTCATATAGTAAAATCTTCAACTTGTCTAAAATTCCATTGTGAACTAATGACATTTTAATTATGTTGTCTCTTGCTCTACTGTAAACTGAATAAGATCGAGAAGAAGGAAAAAAATTAGTTTGGGAAAACTTATGCTGATTCCCCTCTTCCATAACAAAAAAGCTTTTGCTTCGAATATACATCCCAGTTCACCGTTATTTAATTAAGAGTGAGGACAGACTCTCCTGACAGTTACTAAACAGTGTTGATCCTTACTTGTACTTTAATGCTGTATTAGCTTTAACGACAAAGACCTAGAAGGCACCTGTACCATCAACAATCGAAGGTTCTTTGGCTCATTCTGACCTATCAGACCCTCATATATATACACACACACATGAGGGAAAGAACAAGTATTACCCATGGTTTCCATCGTATTTCCCCAGGACCTTGCTGGTCTTGTCCACTGAGCTCTTAGCTGAACCTGGGTTTTTGCGTGGGCTACCCTAATTGCTGGAGTCCCGCCCCTCTACCGACCCCACCCAGTAGGGTCACGAATGCTAGAGATCGCCAATTCTGCTGGCCAATTGGCGGTCAGTGTGGCGGGATGAGCGTGTGTGGCGCTGCCCTCAACCCTCTTCCCCCCCCCCCCAACAAATCAACATATTCAACTCCCTCACAACCGTATAAAACACATCGGCCCTTTTTAGGTCGGGCCGGGTCTTCTTGCGACAGCGGACAACCCCTTTAAGTATTCCGGTCACGTGGGCTCTCCACGTTACCCCCACCCCCTACCCCCCCTCATTTCAAACGACCGTTGGTCTGAAGTCTGAAACCTCGGTGGTTGCTTCTGCGGAAATTCCACGAGTGTCGTGGCATATCTGGAATCTTGGACTTTCCTCTTTCCTTCTCCCCTCCCTAAAAGTTTTGAGCCAACGTCATAGGACAAATTGGAATACAAAACATAGATGGAAATCAAATAAGCATAGAAACATCTGTGAAACTAGTGAAGCAGCGTAAAAAATATCATTTGACAAACAAGTAGCATGCTGTTGTACCCGTCACTGATTGATTCAATTTTTTTTTTTCCATTTAGGTACAAATTGCACTGTTGGGAAGAGAACAAACCTTTTAATTGCACGTATCTCGGAACCTCACTTGTCTAAGGAATAGAGCATCAGAATTTTAGGGCTAGGGTCATAGGTCTGGGTCTCACCTCAACTGTTAGTGTGTTGTTTTTGGCTCTCAAAAAAAATTTTTTTTCCACAATGCAATTTATTCTACCCCAAGTGGTGAAGAATTATGATGTGGGTCATTTAAAATCTGGGAATATTTTTGAACACAATGATTTTGGATGTAGCTAAGTAGGTGGTGGATTTGTTTTTTAATGCTATAAATCGACTACTGCTTTAAATAGCATAATATTTTTTACCCTTCAATTAGATCTCCAAGGTGGTGATTATTTTTTCATCCATGAATGATCATTTATCTTTTGGGTTTTATTTGGAAAGGGTGGGGGGGGGGGGGGGAGAATGATGTAAAAGACTACGCTTTCACCGAAAGCATTCAATTCCCTATATGAGACTGGCCAGCGGAGATCTAGGGCTCTTGCGAGACTATTATTTTATTCGTCCTGTGCCAATATATGTCCAGCCGTGTACTTTCGTTACAACAAGCGGCGGACACAACCTCGAATCTGTTGAGATGAGTGGAGTAGGCAAATGATTGAGAGGTATGGAATTCCAAACAGTTAAATGGGGAGTCTGAAATAAAAAAAAGCTCGAAAAATTTTTTCTAAATAATATTTGAAGTCTTTAAATGTCAAAATTGGAGTTTTTCTAATTTAATACCCATTTACAAATAAAAAAATACATACAAACCTGATGAAATATGATTCCTCTGTTCTCGAGGAGTAGAAACCAAATATCTCAATGAACAGTGTTTTGGCATGCAACATTTTTGAAATCCCTTTCGGCACAGCCAACAGGCGTAGGTATATTTCTAAGTACCTATTTTTTGGAAATATTTTGAAAACTTCTATAAACGCCTGGGACATTTGAAGAACTTAATGCAGCCGACCTAACATTCTATATGTTCATAAATATTCAAAAATGATCGATTTAACATTTTCTCACATTCCAAGCAGCAAAAATAATTAGAATTTTTTTTTCAACTTAATACATCCAGCATTTAATGACTTAACGAATTTCATAATATGCCTAGTAAGGTAACCATGCAATTATTTTTTATCTTCAAGCAATATTTTCCATCCCTTGTACTAAAACGTTGTCGTATAAATTTTTTGGACGAAGGTTTAGGGTAATATTAAGATAGTTATTAATTATTTCCGACGAATTCGATACCAAAAAACTTTAATTTTTTAAATTAAAACCCCTGTTTATATATTTATAGTTTTTTTCTGATCTAAAGTTGTTCCAGCCAAAGATTTTACATAAAGTTTAGGCGTTTTGAAATAAATTATAATGAAAATAAAAGTAAATTTATTAAAAATTTAATAACATTTGGTTTTTCTACACTTATTATTTTCACCCCTTGCAGTAAATGTTTGTTTTATCAAATATTGTTTCAGCTAATAGTTTTAGGTAAAAATTATAAATTTTACAAACAATTTTAACGGATTTAATACTGCTGCTACTAAGGGAGTTATGAATATGTTTTTTTTTATTTTAACCCTTATTTTTTTAACCCCTTGCATGCAATGGTTATTCTAAACAAAAATTGTTTTTGAGATAAAAATTATAAGATTATTTTATGTTTTGTACAAATTAGATGTTATGCCCATGAACAGAGCTACGATTTTTTCCCGCCAACCCTTGTTTTTCAACCCCTTGCTGATATGGTTGGTCATATCACAAACTTATTTAGACAAAAGATTTTGGCATTACTCCTAAACGTTATGATACGTTAAAACGGATGTGATATTTAACATACTATGGGAGTTAAAGCAATTTTTCTGTTTTTCAAAAAAACATTCCCCATTTTACCCCTTTGTTCGAATATAACCCATTAACGAACTCGACAAAGATTTTCCACTAATATATTTTATGTATCATTTTGTGAAGTGTTTTGTGAAAAATTTCTACAGTTATCGTGGCCACAAAATTGTGATGTGCGTGTGTTTATATATATATATATATATATATATATGTATATATATACACACACTTTTGAATTGTCGATGGTTTTGGGGTCAATGGACCATGAAACGAAAAACTATATAAAAAATTTCCGGATGTCGCACCATGGTAACGGCTACAATATGTAATATTTCTTTTAAATCTACCTAATATGCCTGCAATATAATAATGGGATGTATCTTACCGACTCTTAAATGGCCCAAGAATAAAAAAATGAACATCGCATCGTATGCCCACACCAAAAATATTGTGTATATAATATGTATTGCACAAATGTTCAATTCATATTAAAACGTAGAATTTAATATGTAATAGATTTTTATTTAGTTTTGACATTTTAATACATAAATTAATCATCAACACCTTATTCCGCTTGTCACGTAAGTGATCTTGATGTACTAAAATGTGCACAACTATTAGGCCGATGATATTTATGAGTTAAGCATGTGACCCATGACCTACGAAGATCCTCATAGAGAACACAACTCACTTCTTAAGGAATATACCTTTGTCCAGAACATATTCGCAAATAAACCAAATATGAGACTCATTTAAGGATTAGAAACCTGTAAATAAAGTTTAAAAAAATTTACAGTAACATACATCCATACCGATTGCTGACACTTAAGCATAGTTTCCTTTTAAATAAATTCTTGCTACCTATATTTTTAACTTTTGTCATAACTAAAATGCCAAAGTTTATTGCTAAAGTTTAAAGCCAACAGTCTATTAGAACACTTAATGTCCACAAAATGGATGCACAGGGACATGAAAAAATATTTGGAAAAGTTCTGTTTTAATTGTGTTATTCATATTTTGTTCCAAAATATACCAAGGTTTTAAGTGACCGACATCATAAACACTACAACTTGGAGAAAAATTTATTGCACTATGACACAAAAGATCAAAGGGAAAAATAAAACACTAAAACTTGAAGTTATACACAAACACATGACCCTAGCGGTAAAATTCTGAAGCTGTAATCCTTAGGCAACGTGAGGTTTCGAAAGACATGTACTAATAATGTTTATTCTATGCCAAACCGTGCAATTTGTTTCCAAATGTAAATTTGATCAGAGATAGTTAGAACAGCAAGTACTTGTTTGTAAAGTAATATTGCTTACTTTGTTCAATAAGCTTCATAGATATTTCTAATTATTTGATTTCCATGTATACTTTGTATTCAAATTAATGTAGGCATTGATACATTTCTCTACATTCGTTTAATTATTTCGTTTGCGAATACTAACTAGGTCGTAATTAATGTATTAGCATAAACGAAACTTGCCCCCCCCCCTTATCATAGAATATCCGAATGTATTGATGAATACATATCAAAACTATGTAAGGATAAAATTTTAGATGAAATTTGTATCTAATTAAGTGTTTAAAGTTTTTTATATGTTACAAAAAAGCGTAAAGTATGGAATGAAATAAATTGACATTTGAAAAAAAGCTATAAAAAGCCACTAGACACATTTAAATGACAGTTAAATTTGTTTCACGAACTTTTATCTGAGATATTGATAAACATTTATTTTATACAGCAATAAACGCATAAATTTGCGATTTATTTTCCAAAAATTATTGCCTATGTGATTTTTTTACGTTTTAAGGTGTACAAATAGGAAAAATTAAAATAATTATTAAACATTAATTTTTTTATTCAAAGACAATGCCACTTGCTACTTAATTTGTATTTGAATTTATTGAAGTATATATTTAATAATTTTACCAACTTGTGAAAATTCATATATTTGTGAGGATTTCCATTGCCAATTAAAATATAATAATTTTTAGTGAAAGAAATTCAAACCGAATCTTTATATATCCAATTAGAATTCACTACGTTTAAACCTAATAAGTGGTAGAGTTCTGCAATCCAAGTCTACTGGTCAAACAGTGTTTAAATTAAATTCTATGTTATGACCTGGAAGTAAATTGTGCGCGAAATTTCATTGCACATAAACTTGGAAAGGCTAATAAATAAAACACCGCTCCGGTCAGCACTTTGAATGTCGGCTTCAACCCGCAGGCAGCACGAGGTTTTGATATTCGCCTAATGAACACGACGAACACGACACGATGTTTTAATATTCGACTAATGAACACGATTATCCTGAGGGATTCGTCGCAGTTAAAAAAAATACCGCACGATTTCAACATTGGTTTAAAAATTGAAACAGACATTTGGATATTCGTGTATGGAGGTCACCAGCACGACATAAATTCAACACGCAATGTTCACATTTGTAGCCTAGGATGTGATATAGATATCTAGGCTAGGGCAGATACATATCCGGCCGGGAGTTGTAGGATACGCACTAAAACTATTAAATATAGAACGTGGGATTTCGTGGTCCTATGGCTGCAAGGCATGCTGAAACGTAGGGCACACAATTTTATTGGACGAAGCCTTAATTTAGAACACAGAAATCAGTTAGTTAAAACATTATTGTTAAAATCAGACAAAGAAATTAAACGGAAATTATTGTTTAATTTAAATTTGCAGAAATATTGTTTTCTCAGAAATTATTAGTCTAAACAGAAATTTCTTTTTAATTGCACACTAAGGTGCTTTTTGGTAAACTAATTTTTGATTTAATTTTGTACTCAAATAATTTTAGTTAACATTTTCTGACTTAATTCACTTTCATTGTAGACATATTTTATTTAAATAAAATTTGTGAATACATTACTTTTGTATACAGATTTATAATCTGAGAAATGATATATTTAAAAATATATTTGAAAACTTAAACTTACACAAGATTTTGGGTTTATAAATTTCTTTAATAGTTAATCTGAAAAACAAGTACAAATTTTTCTGCATACAAATGTGTAAAAAAAATACATATTTTACCATAGGCCTCGAGCAAATTAAGTGAATTTAAATATTAAATAAGTTATAATAATGTATTAGTCGTTTTTTAGATTTTTTTGTCAAAAATCACATACAATAAAATTTTAACCAATTGGTCACCTATTAATTACTACAACGATGTAGTTTTTTTTTTAAATACGCTTATAATATTTTAAATTTACAAGACTTTTTTTAAACACATATGCATACTAACAAAATGTTATTAAATAAAAATATGCTTATTGTTTGTATATCATTATTTAGTAATACAATAATCCTAATGATGGAAAATTCGTTTATTATTTATTATTGTTCATAATAGTGTCGAGAGATTAAGACGCTAGACTTACAATTCCTAGCTTGTGAGATCGTTCTGTACCCTTTGTTATAGATTAATAGATAGGATTCTTTATTTTTAAAATATTGATGAAATACACACAGATTCACTGTACCAATGGTGGATTAGTACACTTAAGATAACAAAACAAACTTTAGAATGAAGTAAAATTTTACAAATAAGGAGTTTGTGTGTTTTTTTACTAATTATTGAACGTTAAATTAGTATGCATTAGTGTCCAGATTATAAAGGCATCGCTTATGTAAGGTTACATATAGAGGAGTAAAAATAAACAAAAGTAAGCGGAAAAATTGTTAAATTAGTGTTATTGCAATTCTACTATTTTTATAGTTATAGTTATACTTAAAAACTGTTAAACAGAACATGGGAATAAAAAATGAAATGGATTTGTTTGAGACTGTAGTGCCACATATATTAAGTGTAAAATTATTACAAAACTGTTTTCGCAGTGCAAGTATGTGTTGGCATACTGCCTGAAAGCACCAATGCTTGTTTTGTGTGATTTAAGCACTCACAGGTAAAAAATAGAGAACAAGAAATAAGTGTGGTGTACAGAAAGCTTCCTGCTGGGAATAAAAAATAAAAGCGTGATTAAAAAAAATTTATTCGAAAATACCAAACCCAAGATCGTTTGTACGAAGAAATTAAAAAATCCAAAACCGAGTAGCTGTAAGAGCTGAACTCCGGCATCCGTGGTCCGTTCAAAGGGTGTTGGTACCATCGAAATATGGACAGATAAATATGACCAAGAGAAAGGTATGTGATAGTCCTCAAAAACAAAAACAAAAAGAAATCCAGTCATTTTATGTTCTTGACAACTCAGGTAATATGTTTTTGCTTTTCTTACGAAGAATTTATCAAAGTTCAGTAAGACCAATGAGAGAGTTTTCTCTATTTTAATGTTAATTTTAATTGTATTCACAATTCATACTAATCTTTTTTATTCTTAATTCTTTTCTTTAAACCAAAATTAACGTCTTTACACCCCTTAGCGACGGAATCTTGCAAAAAAACTACTATTGAGTTTTTTTTTACCATTTATTTACGTCTTACTTTATTAGATTCGGAGTTACGATTTTTAAATTAAATGAAAACTAACCACGTTTGCAACTTCATTAAAAGACACATTTTAATAAACGAAAATAAATAAATAATTCGTAACTCTATATTATGCAAGTTTTATTTAGTTTCAAACATGTATTTTTAATTGATTTGAAAAAGTTAGTTTTTACATCCCTTTTACCAAATTTAGAGTTTAAATTTCGCAAAATTATAAAATTGTGTTTGGTGGTTTTCATATTTTAATTATTGGTACACAATTCAGTTAATGGTTCATTGAATTCAAAGATAAAATTATTTATCATAAAACCATATTTACCTCTTTTACACCCCTTAGGTCTGGACTTTGGCAAAATGGTTAAATAATGGTAGGTAGTTTGTGTTTGTTTATTATTGGTCACTAGTATCTTTTGTTATGCTTGGTTAGCTTCGGAGATATAATTAATTGTCTTTAAACTATATTTACCTCTTTTTCACCTCTTAGGGATTGAATTTCGCAAAATGGTAAATTTGTGTTTGATAGTTTTCGTATGTTTATTATTGGTATGCAAAATAATTTCTTATGATTAATTTAATTCGGAGATTTAATTTTGACCTTAAAACCACTATTACCCTTTTTAACTCTTTAGGCATTTAATTTCGTTAAATGGTAAAATAGTGGTTTGTAGTTTTCGTATGTCTACAATTGGTACTAATTGTCATTTACATACTATGATTAAATTAATTTGTAGATATAATTATTCACATTATATAAACATACTTACGCCCTTTTAACCTCTAAAAGGTTGAATTTATGAAAATATTAACCTGGCTGTTAGTTTTTTTTAGTTTATTATTGGTACCCAAAATAATTTATTACGTTTAACTAAATTTGGAGATATCTTTTTTTTATCCTATAAATATACTTACCCTATTTTCGTTCCTTGGACGTTGAATTTCATAAAATATGTAAATGGTGTTTGTCAGTTTTCGAATGTTTATTATTTTTTTCCCAAATCATTAATTTATTACGCTTAGTTAAATTCGAAGTTGTAAATTATTAACCTTAAATAAATACATACAACTTTTTCACCTCTTAGGGGCTGAGTTTTGCAATATATAAAAAGGGTGTACTTTAGTTTTCGTATTTTTATTATTGGTACCCAAAATTATTTATTACATTGAATTATATTGGGAGATATAATTTTTAATCTTTGAAATATACTTAAGCCTTTTTAACCCCTTAAGAATTGAATTTTACAAAAAAAATTAAAATTTTGGTTGGTAGTTTTTGTAGGTCAATTATTGGTACCCAATATAATTTATAAAGCTTATTTTGTTTAAGAGGTATAATTAATTATGCATATCAAAACCGTTTTTACCCCGTTTTACCTCTTTAGTGGTGGAATTCTTTAATAAATTTCTAATAAATGATCATCAAAATTTGTCAAGGGTATTTCTATTTAGTCTGGAACAAACATATGAATATAAAACATACAAACAGACAAAATTAAAAAAAAAACTATGTTTTTGACTTTTAATAATTTAAATAGCCATTTACAATATTTTTTTTCATAATTTTATTTAATGTAGAAACGTTTTGCCTCGAAGAGTTACTATTAGTATAGATAACATATAAACATAAATTTATTGTAAAGCAATAATTGAATTTTGGGGAAAAACTAAATAAAAGGCGAATATTGGCAATTAAAAGACTTATTAAATGAGAGTACTTTGTTTCTAACACAGATATCATTTTCAAAAATATAATGTAAACTTATAATATAAATAAAAAAGACTTCCAGAGAGAATGTTCAAATAAATAA
This sequence comes from Bacillus rossius redtenbacheri, assembly GCF_032445375.1. Taxonomy (NCBI): domain Eukaryota; kingdom Metazoa; phylum Arthropoda; class Insecta; order Phasmatodea; family Bacillidae; genus Bacillus; species Bacillus rossius. Next base: position 62,160,375 of record NC_086333.1, read on the forward strand.
TTTAGGAATTTTTTTAACTGGGGTAAAAAGGATATATATATAAATAAAAAATATATATATATATATATATTGCAGCTGGTATAAACAAGCTAGCGATAATTGTAGATATTACCCAATTTCGTGTGTTCAAAGTTGGCTTATTTATGAGGACAAATTTTTATAAAACTAAGAGTAAGAAAAACATTTTTCTTCACTTTTTGGCAAAAAATATGTTTGCATGTATATTTTTTTGTTATTGGAAAAGTATTTTAATATCGCACAAAAAAAAAAAAGAAACGAAAGCGTTAAGTTACAACACTCAGTCTCTTCAGAACACAGTTGGAGGTGTGGTGTTTTTTTTAAAGCTCCTCTTTTATTTTTCCGTGAGGCGTAACATCGAGCACGCAAATTGGGCTTGGAAATTTCACCCGCTTTGTTTCTCAGGAATATTACGTAATTTCATAAAGAAAGACCATGCATAGGGCAAAGGTGAAAAAAGTTAAATATTCTTTCACCTCACGCACAAGCAGCGCTTATTAAGTGTTGCCAAGCTTTTAAAAATAAAATTTGAAATTATTTTTTTACCTAAAAATCTTAACATACTTTTTGTGTGCCATTTTTGTATTTTGTTTTCGTTTCTTAAATAAAAAAAGTTCGAAAAAAGTAGACGACATTCTTTAAAACTTTTAATTGTGTATTTTATGTTAAAGCCAGTTTGAATTTTGAATATTTGAAGTTATACTTCTTAGAATGGAACGAAGTGCGCGTCCACAATGGAACGTAAATTTCACAGGTTTAAATATATTGTGTTTCTGCTACACCCACAATCTGAAGTCATCAAGGTCCATGTGAGAAACAGAATTCTTCCAAATTAACTTTTGAGCCTGCGTCTTAGTGATAGTCATATAAGCTAATCTCACTGGAAATTGTAATCGTTTGAAAAAAAATATTTACAGATAATTTGAGATCAATAGCATGCTTGGTATGCAAACGGATTTTCCTTTTGCTTTGCAGGTTAAGATTACTGCCTCAATTATATTTTTGAGAAACTGTCTTACGCATAATATTGTACCAGTACATCATTTCGTAAAGTCAATATTTCGTGACAGTATGAATGGTAATCCAAATTTTAGCTTAAATATGTGCAAAGGCATACATGTAAATTTAAAAATTCTGTTTGGAAAGTTCACACTTTCTTCTTGATCCATCATTGTATCTATCGATTTATATTTTTCTCTTCTCCCAATATCATGTCCCACATATCCGTTCATTGAATTTCGTTCCGTTTTAACGAAATACTCCACCAAAAGCCGTATAACGAGTGCTAAGATGTTAACACATAAAACATCGTGAAGTAAAGATTTTAAGGAGTGGATCAGTCCAATCTTTGCGTTGTTATAATTAAAAAAGAATGTTCACCACCTTCCTCTTCCAAAATGGATAGCAAAACATTTAATGGTTGTAATACTTTTTGAAGCTAACTCTTCGCAGATGTGTTGCTAACATTGTCAGCGCTGTAAGGCGGGCGGACTAATTGTGCGGAGTATTGTGCCTCATTAGTCATATTCTTGCGATAATTCTTGACGCGGGAGCCAGTGCGCCGCGCGATTAGTCCACCCGCCTCACAGTGGTGTCGTGAGGGAGCGGGAGATCAAGGCACTTGTCCTGTTATCTCTATTCACTGGCGGCTAACTTCTTCGAAACATGCATAGATAAGTTTGTGTTACGATATGACAAATGCCTCAATAGTTTTGGCATTTATTTATTAAAATAAGTAAGACCCTACTGTACTTTTGGTGGTAGAATTACTATGTTACGTAAATATCCTTTTTTTATATAGCCTTTCGGAGGTTGAAAAAAAAAACAGCCCTCGAAGTATAGATATAGTAATTGAGAGATGTATAGATGTATAGATGTACAGAAGAGGTACAGTTATACAAAGATATAAAGAGAGTGTTATATATATATATATATTTAAAGATTTAAAGAAATATATACATAGCTGAAACATATATAGAGATAGCAATGAAGGGTTAGAGTTATAGAGAATTATACAGTTATATTTATGTAGACATGGACAGAATTATAGATGTACAGAGAAAAATGGATACATAGTGATATTTAGAGATATGGATATACAGTGAGATCTAGTAATAGATTGAGAGCGATGGAGTGATATGGAGGGATGAATAGAAAAAGTTATAGAGATATTAAGAGATGTATAGATATATAGAGTTACAGAGGGATAAAAGATATAGATTTAGAGAGATGATTTTAATGTGTGCACAAACTTAAAAAAAAGAAGCATTGCAACGCATGCCAGGTATTAGCTAATTCACAATAAAATTCTTGTTCATCTCCATCTTCAAAGACGTACTCCAGCTCTGGCAAGCATTTTAGGCTATAATTATAAGCAAGATTATATGGCGAGTAGCGTTAAGTCGAAATAACAGTGAAGTTAAGTCAAAACACTACCAAACACTGAAATGGAAATCAATAAACCGCCAAACACAGCACTGGAATTCAATACCACCGCCAAACACCGAAATGAAAGTTAATAACACAGCGTAACACCTAAATGCAGTGAAATTCACCTTAATTGCCTTTAATTCGTTATTAACATATACATTTAATTTCATAACTCTTTAGTTTATGTTTTTATTAAAAAAAACTTAAATATCATGAACAAAGTAAAAAAAACTTATTTAGTTTATATATAAGTTTTTAAAAGTAAATAAAAGCACTCTCTAGCTGTTTCAACACAGTCATGGGTAAAGGACTATAAAAAACATGACATGTATATGTATAACGATTTTGGGCTTTTAACATAACACATAATGTTTTTGTTTTGATTTGTGAATGATTTATATGCAGATTTTGGTTTAACCTCCCCTAATAAATATATGTAGTAGTATTGTTTAGTGTGCAATTTTTAAGGTTTTTTTACCACAAATTTTTGAAACAGTTGATAAAACGGTTTTTGTTATGAACCTATTATTAAATGTGTTTTAATTTTTTAATGAGGATAAATAGAAAATCCTCTGTTCTTAATAACGAAATTTGCTTTATTTTTATAACACCATAAAATCTTGGCTCTAACCATAAGTCATAAACATGTTTTCAACCTATTTTGTCCTTTTTAACCTGTATATGAAGATTATCAGTCAAATTCAAACACAGTCCGTATATAATATATTTTCTCTGCAAACTTCGAGGCACGCAAACGTGTTCGGGTTGGAGGAGGGTAGTTGGGTCAAAAGGGTGTGGTTTAGGGTAGAGTGGGGGAAGCGTTGTGCAAGTTCGTGCCGGCCACAGACAAGTGCTTCCTGACGGGTTCCCGCTTTCTGCAACGGCAAATATTATCTGCGATTTTCAACTGGCGAAGCTCCCAGGGTTTTCCTACCTTCGTTGCCCCATTCCCCATCCGCTTTATTTTTTTTTTTTTTTCACGCGCAACCTTCTCCCGTCGTCCCCTCTTCTACCCTCTCTCCCTCTCTTCGCGCCACCGCGCACGCATATTTCACCGTGATTTACTGCGCTAATTTCCATCTTCGCAGCGCGCCAGAGCCGGGCGGGATAACCTATTAGCGCGCCGACTGCCAGGGCGGCTGGCACGGGTTAACACCGACCCCCCACCCCTGGCCGCTGCGCGGTCCGGCAACCCGCGCGGCGCTCGTGTGATGCGGAAGGCATACACTGGCCCCTTGTCTCCCGCGACCCCGTGGCTCGATTCGTGAATCACCCGACCGCACGCCTGGGTACGTCTGCATGGGAAGAACGCAAGGGAATCATCACGTGTCACCCTGTGATGCACCCACTGGTAATACCGCAGTTATCACTCACAACCTTATATTTCCTATTTGCATTGCATCAACCATCCAATAAAAAAAATAAAAAGAACCGAAACACTCCCCAAAACTGGAATCTTCTGTTTCTTTTTTTTTTTCATAGAACTTTCTTTTATGTTGGTGGTTTTCATAAATTCCGTAACATTAATATTCAACAATCTTAATGGAAAAGTTTGAAATGTTTTCAGTGAATTATAGACCATTTTTGTTAGGAACAATATTTTGACATTTTCCAACTAAGTGTTAATAATTTATTTTTTACATTTGTTGGTTTTTAAAGACGATTATAATTTTTATGTTTGACCATTACATATTTTAAATATTCCTTAATGCATTTTGTAACTTTCATCTGTTGCACATTTAATAAAATGGCTCAAACATTTTAAACTTGCAGTTTGAATTACACTTTTGTACACGATTTTCCAGATTTCAATATAAGAAAAATTTTTTTAAGCTGTTCATCCATTTATTAAAGCAGACCTTTATATTTTTTTCAAACAACCTATTTTATAGTTTGGAGGCTGGAAATATCAACAGTAATTTGTAAACTTGGTCACAATAGCAAGATTTATATATAAGCACGAAATTGGGTACTTTGTTAATGAAAAATCATTTTATACCTCTTGAAAAGAAAAATTATGTTGGCGAGTAAAGTAAGATGTATTGTTTCTCTTTTATAAACTTTCATTAAGAAAAATATGAAAATAATTTTTTTATGATGTGCGCATAGTCTACATACTAATTGCAACTATACATGTTATTTTAAATCATATAATTTAGTGATTCATATAGAATACTGGTCCATATGAATAAAAACATTTATTTATTTTAAATATTAGTGATATAAATTGTGTTAAAATATTTTTTCAAATGTATTTTTAAGTGTATTTATATATGGAAGGTTATATTCCCGTATGTCTAACAATCACAGGTTGTTTGTAAGATTCCAGGGAGTTTCTGTGGAAGATTGAGTAGTTTCCTGGCTGTTTTCATGGTAGTGTTTGTGATGTTATTTTCCCGTATGTATTATTTATTTGCGAAATAAGCTATTAATAATATTGTTTTAATAAATATTAGAAATAATAAGAATGTCCATTCAGCGTATTTGTCGATTTTTATGATTAATTAATAGTATTTATTTTTGGTGTTATTACAAAATTAAATAATTACATATACGTGTTTATTTTATGTTGAATACTTTGTATCTATTAAAATTTTTTATTTAATTTGAATTATACTTTGCCAACCTTATTTATAATATTACTACCGTCTTTTTATTGTTTTATTTATATTATTTATTTGCCTTTTAAATTAAAGTTAGTTATTTATTACAACTAAGTATACCTTCTAAAGCGTGAATAGGTACATGCACCAATTTTTTTAATGAACACTTCCTTGAACTAAAACACCACTTTCAGATCTCGCATAAAGTATGTTTTAACGGGAATGGAGATCGAACTATTAAATCATAGTCCTGCCCCATGAACAGTAAATGCCCTAGCCTTTGGTAATTTTTTGCGATGTATGGAGCCAATAGCCTGAAAGGTAGCTGGCGTTGGCTACCCAGGTAAGCCTTCTTCGGGAAAAGTATAATTTTCCAATTTTTTTTTAATTTTTTATATTTAATTTATTATTTTTAAATATTATAAACGTATCCAATTTACTAAGGAAAAAACGTTATGTCAGTATCAACGATTAAATTAAAAAAAATTGTATGCTATATTTTATTACTATTAATATGTATTTTATTAATACATTAATATGTATTACTATTAATATGTATTTCAAATTTGTATTCTACCATAAAAATCTTTGTTGCCCTATTTGTTTTCAGTAAAAAAATATGATACATACAAAATTTTGTCCTTTGAGCCAAAATTCATCCCGGCTATTTAATATGAATGAAATTGGATATGGAGCAGCACATCGAACTATCTTCATTAGGATAAATAGAACACATTTATTATTATTTTTATTTTATTCGTAGTTAAAATTTCATAAATTAAAAAAAATTACAGTTTAATACATTTGATGACAACATTACTAAAAATGGCTACCATTTTATAAATTCCAACAGTGTAATCGTAGTTAAAAATATCTTAACTATCTATTCTACAAATATTTCTGTATAGGAAACAATCTATTTTTTTTTTTTTTTTTTGGATATATCACACGAACACACTTTTCTGCAAAAAAACAATAGATATGTTTCTTTTGTCCAGATGATTTTTATGTTTCAAACGGTGAATTATAAGTCGGCCACACTGATCCTAGGCCAATGAAGAGCGAGGACCGCTGTTGTTCTGTTCCTGTGAAGGGAAACCGACTGTTTGAGAAATATGACGGGGGGGGGGGGGGGCGGGGGGCGGAGGGGGCAAGGATTGCAACAGGGCGAGGGGTTTGGTAAGGGAGAGGATGCTTGTTTAGCGCAAGGATTTCATGGCGTCGAGGTAAAAGGGCGTTAATCTACGGTGTCATGGGAGGCGCATCAGCTTCGCCCGCTTTGCAGACTGAAAACAGGGACGTGGAAAGTGAACGACTGGAAATACGGTAAAGGAGGGAAGGAGATAACGGAGAATCAATTTCTGGACGGGTTTAAGTGATGGATCGTGTGGATCTGGGTGTAATGTGGACGGTTAGTGTGGTTTTGGGTTTCGAACGACCATCACACGCCTCTGTAGGAAAGTAGCTCGGCCAATTGTGTAGGGGGGAGGGAACTATCCCCCCCCCCCCCCCCCCTGCATTCATAGTCTCCAAATTCGACATGCAGCCGAGGCAAACTGTAACGCCATCAAGCATGTCGCACTATCGTTCGTCTGTCACTTAAGTCTCGACATTTTAGCATTGGCTCTTCGCTTAGCTCCCCGGGTCACTTGTATTATTAAGTGACCTCAAGTTCAACGTAACTCCAACCATACATTCGACTGAGAGTTTCTATGCCCCTTGGTATTTTTAAATTACAACAAATGTGTGATGTAATTATTATATGACGAAATACTGGTTCATCAACTTTTTTTTTTTGAAATCAGATGCAGAAATCGTTATCAAAGAACAATATATATAAAGGGACAGACAGGTTTTATTAACATTTTTATTGTTTGCGGATTTAGTACTGTAGAACCAAATTCAAGATTTCTAACAGGTTTGTTATTTGTATTATAGCATTATTACTACGTAAAGAAAAAGATCAAAATTATGTATCTAAAACTGCCAATGAAATGTTAGTAGAATTACAAAGGGTTTGACACATACCTGTATTAAAGCATGTTTACTATGTTTCCAAAAATTTACGTAATAATTTCTGGTAGATATAAAGATATTACTACCGCAAATATATATTTATTTACAAAGTAATTATGTATATATATTATGAAAACATCAAAATATATAATGTCATTTTGTTATCAACTTTTATCGTTTGCTTAAGAAGCTTATAAATTTACTAACACTCCACAAAAAATATTAAATTGATTTATAACTGAAAACTTTGGAAAGGCATTTTTATAGCTTTTAAATAAAATCTTCTATAAAAAAATCTTATAAATTTTTAAAAACTGCCATATAGAACAGAAAGTAGGGGTAAGAGAGAGTATCACAATCTCAACTTACAACTTATAAAATACAAAGAAATATTTATAGATTATTTATTTCCAGAAAACTCGTAAAAATTGTATCTTTAATATTTCTGCGTAATCGCTTAGCCATCCGGGCAAATTATTCCGCTTTATTAACACCAACGCAGTTCTACTTCTCATAAAATAAGACCGGCAACTCTCATGGTTTCCGTATAAAGAAATAAGTGTGATGGTTTAGTAGTCAAAAGTTAACTCAAAATTGGCACATGAAAACGGTTACTTGAATACAAAGATTTATCATGCAAATCATCAGCACAATATTGGATTATGAAGTTAAAATCAAGGTACAGCATGCCACATTGCACCAATGTCTCTTGGCTTTTAATTTGCATATTTTCCTTCTATCATCTTGTCGAAATCTTTCAACTACAATGCAATTTTTTTATTTGGAACATATTACAAATCCTTTGGTATACGGTATGTGATAGGAGAAATAATGTGAATGGAACGGAAGTCACATGTAATGGAAATGTGTAACCACGGTTATGCCATCTGTGGCAGATGACACGAACCAAAATTCACAAAACCAAAGGGAAAACTTTAAAGTATTAACTTTAAATTAATTTTTACAAGATGAGCGGTATTTTAATAAAATTACTTGTTGAAAATAACGCTCAAAGCCGGTTTTTTATTAATTTTTTAAAGTCTTTTTCGTTTTTATTGGAGCCGTTTCATTATATACTCTAAAATTTTGCTCTGCAAATCTATGGTCGACGTAGCTGCTCCGGCAACAAACTCTAGCGGCGGGTGCGAAAACAACGTTTGATTTGCTTAAATAACTGTAGTTGAAAACGCTATTTGAGTTTTTATTTATCACGCTTAATATTTTTTTTTTATTATTCTACGTTGAATTTCGTGTTCGATTTTCTTATTACATGTTAATTTGCAACGTGAGAATACGTGAATTTGCTCGTTACCGAGATTATATATTACACATCTCTGGCGAGTAGTAAAAATCTCAGTTTTTTTATAAATTGGAGGAGCTTTTTCAGATTAGTTTTTTTAAGGTAATGTACTTAATGCTTTTGTTTAAAATAAGCGAAAGAGTTCAAACCAAAATTTAAATAAGTGTCTTTAATAAACAAATTTTATAAAAGTTTTAAGAAAGTTAACCAAATAGGGGCCGACAACATCATTGAACATTCGTCAAGATATGTGCTTCGTTTTTTTTAACGTATATCAGTTGCTATGGCTAACGAAAGATATGGAGTGGAAAGCGGGGACATTTGTGGAAAAAACGGAGCGTCGTATAAAAAGATCTCCACATCATGAGTGGCAGGTGAGAGGAATGTAATTCAGTTCTGGTGGGTTGGATTTTTGTCCGGAGAGAACATACGATGGTAGCCCCGTTTCATCATTACAGGTAGATTCTTCTATACACGAAGTTTAACTGCTCCATTTCATCCAGAGATATTGCATTAGTTAAGGAACTCTAAGAAACAGCTACTTAATAAAACTTAAACACTGACTAACAATTCTTAGCCTAAACCGGTGGACCTAGAGATTTAAAATTTGGAGAAAATATTCCTTGAGTACCCTAGCGGTGCGTTGATCCATTCCTAAAGAGGTGAAAAAAGCCGTTAAGTTTGTAGGAAAACATTAAAAAATTGGTTGTCTGTAAAGTCGGTTTATGGACGATAGTTTAACGTGACAACGTCATAACAAAACATTGATGAAATGATTGCATAATTTTATGAATAACATTGAATCATTTTTATTAAATTATCACTATTTTTTATGGATACAAAGGAGTGAAATAAAATCTACTATTTAATTGATAAATTTACTTTTATTTGCACTCATTAATTCAAATATGTTTATTACTTTAACGAAGAGATTATTTTAACTATAACTTTTATACATGTTTTCTATTTGACTTCTTCCAGTCTGTGTTATTCTGTTAAGGATAGGACGATGATAAGAAAAGTAGGAAACGAATGGGAGTGTTTCAAGTTTAATGTGCCTTGAAACAGTCAAATCAATGGTTGTTCCAATCGAGTGGAAGAGAGATAGATGCGGCGCAAGCGTACAATGAGCGTAACATGACACATAGTAACGGGACAAAGTGCGTATCGGGACACTTTTTCGTGCGTGCAGCTGGCGTTCATCGATTTATTAGACGTTGTCACGTCAAAAAATTCCCGTTTGTCAAGTTTATGTTCTAAAGACTGGAAATCAACAGTGATTATCCTTTTATTACATATGCATAAACTAAGAACGAGGTTTTCCGAAAATCAGCTTCAAAGCCCGAAGAAATGTCGGGTAATTCAGGTAGTTTTAAATAAAACACATACCTTTAAAATGTTAGCGTCATCTGAAAGTTTCTAGCGATGGGGAAGATGGACATAAAACGTAATTTTTTACGTACGGCACTGCCGTTTTACACTATATATCATACAGATACTTCAAATATGGAAAAAAGTGATGAATACAGAAAACCAGCAAAAACAAGATAATGTCAAATTTTATATGCAACGATAGAACAGAGAATTCCGTTGAAGGAACTAGAAAATTATACCACAGAACAGACGTACCCATTGGGCTGAAAACAAGACAGTTGCCACAGGAACAGCAAATAAAAGTAAAAAAAAAACCGACCTTGGACGACAGTTTAGGCAAGCAGACGTACCTAACGATTAAACTTAACAAATAAATTGGCCAACACCACGACGACAGCTGGCTTCCTAAGACAACGCAGCTACAACGTTTCGGGAACTGACTTTTGCTCCCATCATCAGGCACAAACACCCTGAATAACTGTTAAGTGTCATCTTTGGGCTCGTCTGTTTGTCGCTGTACGGGCCCAAATAATTTTTTGTCTATATCAACTGTACTTTTTTCAACTGTCTCTTCGTTGTCAGCCCTTTTTGTTCGTCTGTGCTGTGATATTTTTCTGACTAATCCCTTACACACAGTAGTCTGTGCAGTCTATGCGTTAAGTTGGGAATTGTCTATTTGGCTGATTTTTTGTGTGTAGTTGTTGTACTTATCTCTTTTTTTTCGTTTTTGAGGTATCAATATGACAAACTGTGTAAAAGAGCTATGCCGTATATTAAAAAAACAGCTATACTTTCAATAACCTCCGTAACTAGTGAACTCATGTGTTCTCATTTTGCAAATTTAATTATGATATGAAACTGAGGCATCAAATTTAATTTAGGATGATTTAAAATAATGCTCAGCGTGATAAATATAATGATGAATAAAATATTCCTTTTTTTTCAATCACGTATAAAAATTTCGAGAAAAGAAATAAATTATTCGCCCACCACTATAATTTTCTGCCTTAACCGCAAACTTTTCTTACCACCATCACACACCGATAGCACACAGATTCAATAAAAAACTTGAAAAAATACTAAACCCCAGCTTTGGATATGATTATCGATTAGTAATTTGATTAATATCCTGCCCATATTGTTAAAATTCACTAAAACGTTAACACTTTAATGTTTCCGCACACATTAGAAGTTTGACTACTACTATGACCACTAAAATATTAACCTGAAACATTTCAAACACACATTATAAAACTAAGCATAAGTTGACATTTTTTTTTTGTTTTTGCTTAAACGACTGAAAGCAGTCTGTCATCACTTATTACAAACAAACCTTAACATAATTGAGCTGATTCAGCATTATGACATAATATTATAGTATCATTTTATACAAAAAAAATATTTCAGTGGCGAGATTTGAACCACGTCCCTCGACTGTTTTGCTATATATTTTTTCTTTGTTAAATATGTTTGACTGGCTGATGATATTCATCACCAACCAAACAATCATCCCCTCTTTATTTTCTTATTATTTCTTATTGTTCCAAAATTTAGTGCGACAGTTTTATTGACGTTGACAATTCGATGACAAATTTTAATGTTTACAAATTTACACACATGTCTTATCCGGGACTCGAATCCAGAATCCCTCGCACCGTGGGCCAGTGTGCACCCGACAACGCTACGGAGGTCGGTAATGTTTAGAGACCGGAAAAATTCGCGATTTCAGTGACCTATAGGATGGACTCCATGCATCCTCTATGCACTCGGGCGAATTGCATCTGCTCATTGGTTACTGACTCGCAACACCTTTTAACTGGGATGCTCGTGATTCGCTACTTCTTTTGTTTACATTTTTTTACATTGGCCCAAAGTCCTTCAGATATACTGTGGCCCAATCACGGAAGCAGGGAAATTGCGACCTTTTTGGATTCTAGCCTATCGTGAAATGAATGCGCGAATTTTTTCAGGTCACTAGTAATGTTGGGTTCCGTATACCGACCTCCTTCCCCCTCCACTAACCACCCAGAAGCTGGAGCAGCAGCATACGGACCAATCGCGGAAGACTGTCGAGTGTCGCCTACCAACTCGCCGTGATCGAGTCACGTGACGCAGTATTTACGGCGCAGGGTCATTCGTATGTGAGCGCGCGACTTGGGGTGAAGGTGAGGGCTGGGTTCAAGTTTTTTGGATCCAGTGAAGGCCAGGAGCGTGGAACGATAAGACAAGCAATGTCATGACGGAATTTGCCAAAAACCTGCTCTGCAGCGAAAGGTTGTAAACTAAATTCTTGAAAATGAAAATAACTATACACGCGCCACATTCATTAAGTATGATAAACAAATGGTTTTTTTTGGCATGGTATTTCATAACATGCTGATAATTTGAAAGTTTTTCCTCCGAAGTTAATAATAACTAAACTCTTTTTTTTTCAAATTTGTCTATGTTATAGAGTTTGATTCAATAGTTTACATGTATATTTTTAATTGTTCCAAACCAATAGCGTTCTATTACGTGAACCTGTATCTTAATGACTACTTATTTTAAGAACATTTGAGAGACAACGATTTGGCATGAAATTTCTTACATGTAAAGAATGTTAAAAAAACAATAATTTTTTTATTATTAAAATATTTTTTTCTTTGTGCAAATAGTTTCGCGTACCTATTTCTTCAATAATGAAAAGAAATAATTGTATAAATGCCCATTTTTTTTCACGTTATTATGTTGGGGATAAACTCTTGGCTGTGAATTTCAAATTTTATAATGGCGTTTAGAGGTGTAAGATGAAACGTAAACCAATGTAAGGTTGCTGTGTGTGTGTTTTTTTTTGTGACCAGATACTCAGTATCGTGATGAATATTTAATTTAGTGCACGGAAGAAGATCTAAGAAACTGTTAGATGGCATAAGAACATAATATCGACGGTGTAAGCACATAATAATTGATGTGATGCGCGTACTCGCCATGGTGTTCGCTAAGGGCTACAACGACGGGGAAGCACTTAGCAGCTTAGAGCATTACAGGACCGCAAAGACACAGGTGAGAGAACTTTGGTGTTTCTCCAGTATTAGTTAAGTACATTCAAACCTCAATAACACAAATCTGAATGGATATAATTTAAAATATTTATTTATCTTATTTTTACTTGTGGCGAAGTTAAGGCGTGGACATCACCTTACCATACACTTAACCACAGAGTTAATAAAATAAAAGTATTTGATTTACAAATAATAATAAACATTGTACAGAAAAACAAAGAAGTGATAATTTTAAGGAAAAAAAATTGGAGTGAATCTTTCATTACTTGCCAGCGATGTATAAACTTCTAACCTTGGTAATAGGCAAATTAATTTGTTATCATGTTACATTTATAATACGAAAATCGGACACGATATTTTTCGTGTAAATCTTAAAAATAATGCCGAACGTGATAAATACACACACAAAAATTGTGTTTTCAACATAATTTCTGGACGCGAATCACACGTTTTTTTCGTACCCGCCGCTATAGTTCGCTGCCGGATCATCTAGGTAAAGTATACAATCATTAGATTGGCAGAGAGAATAAATAAATTTTATTATAAAACAGCTCCGATAAAAGCGAAAAATACTTGAAAACAAATACTAAACCACAGCCTTTGGAATAAAATTTTTACAAGTAATGTTACTAAAATAATGCCAATTTATTTAAAGTTCATTAAACTGTAAGTAGAATTTTTTTCCAGTAGAGATGTTTGCACCACGTTAAAAAATTACCACTATAATTGATCAACCGCGCGGTCTACTGTTGCGCTATCGACACAAATGCGGTTAAAGAAGATTACATATCATCGATGATGTAATGTCAGTTATCTTACGTATTTTAAAATCTTAAATTACCGTTTTCTATAGCTCAATAAGTTTATCAAAATATTCTAGGGTAGTTTCACTATCATAAAATTTCATTTGGCACACCAATACGTTTGGTACGTACCCTAATAATTACGAAAGTTACTATTTACGGGTTTATGTGCCTACACATTGTCTCACATTTCCGTTCATCGAATTCCGTTCCATTTTTAAGACATTACTCCTACTAAATGCCGTGTACCGAGATCTTTAGCGTTCACACATCAAACGAAACCTAACTGAAAAAGTAGCTCACACTTAAACTACGTAATAACATGTATAATTTATACTTTTTTTTCTCAATATGTGCTGTTATGATTGTCCCTTTTGCAAAAATGATCTTTGTATTAACCAAACTATTAAAAATCAATTATAACTAATTTTGATATTATTCCTAAATCAAATTTAAATAAAGTTAAAACTTTCACGTAATTCTATACATCACCTAATGTATTTTAATTTATGATAGTAAAGTACCACTTTAAGATGGCTACAACTGTGTCTTCAAAATATATTTTCTACTGCATGACACTTAAAAGAAATTAGAGATAAAAGAGCAAACATTAATAAATTATCTTAATTTTTGAAGTAAAAATTGGTTGTCTGTAAAGTCGGTTTACGGACGATAGTTTAACGTGACGTCATAACAAAACTTTGATGAAATTATTGATCCAAAAGAAAAGGAAATATCATATTCGGCCTGAGACTGAGCCGTAATAGGTTTTTGCAACCAAACCATTTAAGCATTAAAAATATTATATTCTTTTGAGGAAGAAATTTTTTTTTAATTTTTCTATTTTTTGTATGATAAAATCTACCTCTGCATACTTTCATGAATAAAATTGAATAATTTTTATTGAATTATCACTATTTTGTATGGATACAAAGAAGGAGTGAAATGAAATGTACAATTTAATTAATAAATTTACTTTTATTTGCATCAATTAATTCAAATATATTTATTAATTTTGAAATGTTGCGTGCGCCGTATTTATTTTTACATAGAGTCTGTCCCTAATCCAGACCCCTCCCAAACACACTTAGTTTTAATTTAAGTTAGTAAAAAAAAACCACATCCGTAGTGGGACATCCGTAGTGGGACAATTTTTTGTGCGTGCAGCCAGCGTTCATCGATTTATTAGACGTTGTAACGTCAAAAAATAATTTCCATGCTCTTTTCTCTAACATATATTGAAACAAAGCAAACGCATCATTATTATGGCAGTTAAAAGTTCACAATGTTTCTTTACTTTATTCAGAAATATTTATTGTAACTGTCCACTACAAAGGTTTAATTCAACCTTGAAACAAAAAACGTCATATTAATTAATAAGAACACTTTAATATTAAACAATTATTTAACATATTTAATTCCTATGTTATTTATAGGGACTGTGAATAACTACGTAATAATGTTTTGTATTGACCTGATATTTAGTAACAAGGTTACACTATTAGCTTTCGTATAACATTTACGAGTTATGTATTGATTTTCCTCGCTTGTCAATGTTTCGTATAAAGCAGAACTTATAGATTTGCAACAATCCAAAAACAATTACCATCTACTATCAATATAATAAAATACATTTTATAATATATAATGTGAATAGTGTATGGAGCTTAAAAAATATTAAAAAATGTATTACGGGGTTTTTTATGAGTAAAGCCGAGAAGAAAATATTTTTAAGTTAATCGGTTAGTTTATGTCTCCAATATGGCTTACCTGATAACTCAAACTCAACTGCAGCTAAATTAAACTAAACCACAATTTTTATCAATTATTAAAAGCATTTTACAGTATTGTTACGAACGTGAGCAAGGCCACGTCACTCGCAGGTGCAGAGCTAGCTGGGCTGCATCACATGCTGCCGTAACATGAGATGTGTAGTGCGCACCTGTGTCACCACTTCCCCACCCTCCAGCCCTCAGCTCCCCGCACGACGCTGTTAGTTTGACATCCGAAACCTGACAGCTGCGGAGTTACGCGAGCCGCTGACCCGTGTTTCAAGAGATTTCTGCCGTCGTGTCGGCGCGGAATGACGCGACTGGCCCCAGCCGCGCTCGTGAGTTCCATAAATGGCGGCTGATATATAAAAGGAGGACGTCGGCCTCAGCCGGAGAGTTCAGAGAGAGAGTTCAGGCGGGAGCCTTCCTGCGGCGGAGCTTCCGGGGCGATAGTGCCGCGGGTGCGGCAGAGCTGCGAAGTCCCTGGACGAAGGTTCCAGGGCGAAGAGTTCAGTTCCGGGTTATAGTGTCGCGGGCGCAGCGGAGTTCCAAGAGAAGTTCCGAGCGAGGGTCGAGCGAGGCGTCTACCGGATCCTCGGCGATGGCAAGTGCGTCGGCGGCGGTGGATTGCGGCGACGGAGTCCCGCGGCGGAGAACCACGAGGGGTGCTGCGGCGAGATTTGCGCCAAAGGTGCTGCCCAGCGAGGTGTGCGGTGTGTAAAAACGAGTGACTGGGAAAGCAATATTTTTAAGTGTAATTGATTATTTGCCATTTTAGATGATTAATTGTAAGTGACATAAGTAGTGGCAATCAATAAAACTGTGTAGTGTGTAGTAAAATCTATTAATTGGGCTATCCTTTACGAACGCGGTAAATCGTAACAATATTTAAGGTACGGTACAAACAATAGCTTGATAAAATGTAGCTTAGTTTTAATTCTGTCAATTTTATTTAATAAGTTTTCATATTTTTTTAGTATTTTTTCTTAATATAAAATCACCATGAAATTATAGGGTATGATTCATAAGTTTTGTAATTGAAAAATCAATCTAATTCAGTTAAAAGCTTTAAAATAATGTAAAGAGTCTATGAATAGAGAAAAACTTTGAAAATATGTATTTTTTTAAGGAAACGTAAACATTAATTGGTTTGAAATTGAAAATTTATTTTAGGATTGATTTAGTTTTAACTTAATGTATGTTTGAACTGAATTTAGTACCAATAATAATATATTAAAAATAGTGACGTGCATACTTAAAATAAGGACTGCACTGCAAAGTGTGTGAAAACTTTTGGCAACGCCATCAAAGTCGAGCCCGAAAACGACGCATGCATCAAGTATTGGTGTGAGAAACGTTTAGACGCCACATGATTATGCACGTTGCATCTGAAGGCCACATCATCTTCAAGCATTTACGTAGCAACATCTTTGGGCCGAGTAGGCGTCAGTAAACTGCGGCATAAATTTGCTTGGGTTCGAACAATTAGTCTTCACCATGTGAGCACGATGCCCAGACACAAAGGACACTACGAAACATTTACCCTAATGTCACACACACAAGAAACTAGAAAATTTATCCTGGCATTAAAAAAGCAGACGTAGATCGTTCCACGAATTGTTTAATGAAATAAATATTGAGACTGAGGTAATGCCGAACACGCATTGCGGAGGTCAATGCCCAGGGGCGTATCCTGACAAATTTGGTAACGCATGCAATACCTATAGAATACATCCTAACCCCCCCCCCCTCCCCCCCGGAAGAAGGGTGGTCCGGGGGCCCTCTCCCGGAAAATTTTGGTTTTCAGGGAGCAAAATGGTGCTGTTTAGGCAGTTTTTTTAAAAAAAATAATTAAACATAAAACTGGTAACAACATTAAATTTTTTGTGATAAACTTAGAGAGAAGAATTAACAAAGATATCAAATTGTCACTCACGATGTATTTACTTATAATGGAACTCGGCTCTGCGGTTTTTCCTGCTGCACAATTTTGTTATAAAGCTCAGGATTAAATGTCCGTACAAAATTTTTAGTTTTGTTATCTGTTTTTAGATTGCTAAGCGCTGGCGTCGGGCGCCCGTTTTTAACGATTTCTAACTTTTCATCAAATGAACATGATTGAAAAGGTTTATTAAAATTAGTCTCTACGACGTCATTTTTACAGTTGTTCATCTTGCAAAACTACAATTTTACAACAAACTCAATTGTAAACTTATCACTAAATCACTAACCATCACACAATCTACTCCTGTTCATGCTGAATAAAATGTCACCTTCAAGCACCTGCAACCTCCCACGTGACACATAAGCTTAACACAAGCTGCGACAAGCACCCACGCCGCACGCGTTAAGATTGCAGTGAAAAGGAAAAATAGTAAAATTAAGAGTTGAATTACAAATAAATGTGTCTACGAATGTTATATAATTCTAACCCAAAAATTTAATTAAAAAAAAAAAAACCGACTGAACAGACACTAAATGGACTCGTTCGCGGCCGCGCTGTGTTACTGATCAGTGAATGCAGAAGCAACTTGTGCATGCATGCGACCCCTTCTTCGCGAGAGTTGGTAGTGACGTCACATCTGGAGAGTGGCTGTTGAGAACACCACAGCGTCGTACCGCGACAATCTGAGGAACTATTACAAGTATCATTCACGCTGTATTCAATAGGTAGCGCTAATGCATTTGTTTGCCACACGTCGCACAAATCGTGAACGGAACGAGATTAGCTATAAAGAAAAGGGAATAACTTAAGCAGAAAACAATTACAGAACTGAACAGCGAGATAGTGATCAACGCCACAATGCCCATAAAATATTAGTTTCATTTAGAGCATGCACTGCATGCATTGCATTCATGGAGAATACGCCCCTGTCAATGCCACTATATTTGCGTGGGTAGCCATTTAATTCTCTTATTTCCCCCCATTTTCCTAACCAACAGTTAAAAATCGATCAAAGTCCTCGGAAACTAGTGCTTGACACTAGTCTATATAAAATAATAACAGGTTGTTTAAGAGTTAGATTTGTTGAGTATTAAACATGACATAAAAACAGTTTTATATTTTTAAAACTATTATTGACCTAATTTTTATTACAAAATTATTTTCCTGTAGTAAGGCGTAAATTTTTTAAATTGAATCAAATTCCTTAGTAAGCAATTCTGGTTAGTCAATGAAACATTTTCTGATCTTTTAAATATTTAAAAATCTACAGTTTACATAAAATTTCCCACTAGGAATTTGAAGTTTGAAAAAATTACAGTAAAGCTAATTTTTTTAGGTTAGAAAACTAAATAATATTATATAAAGTTTTCTAAAGTAATGGTTGACGTGGATGTTTCAAACTCTCTTAAATATAACTTCGAACAGCTAGATAACCAAGGGCATATTCTACCACGCCAAGATAATTCTTAGTTGACCATCATTTTGGCGGATTATCGCAGTCACATCTCCAACGTGGCTCAAATAATTCACTGCCGGAATCTACATCCAAATAGCACTGGTAATTGCAGCAACGAGATTGGAATGGGCCAATGAATATTAACGTTCGCCAATCACAACCGGCAATGACGTGTCCATTCGACTTCGCACTCTTGTCCGAACGGCACCTGTAGCAGACACACTCATGAAAAAACAAACTACACAGAGATATATGCAAACGAAATTTGTAGTTATCATTCGAGCCACGATTTTTTCGTCCACTGTTTTTTTTTGTAAAGGCAGGCTACGTTCGACAGTTCTACAATGTCACAGTCAGAAGCTTTTCATTTCTTTGTTTGGGTTGCACATAATTTCACTATCAACATTTTTTTTATCTTTAGAAAAAAATTAATTGGAAAATAGTATCCATAACTATTTACTTGTTATTCAAATAAGAGGACATTTTTCATGTGCAATACATAAATCAAATGGTTGTTATTAACATTATTTTTCCTCATCAAAATTCAATAAATAAATAAAATATAAAAATTAATAAATTGGTTATAAATTTTAGTTTAATATATTATATTTAGTTTTGTAGAAGGGAAAGATGTAGTGGTCATGTGAATTGTTTAAATTATTACCTGTTTTTAATATTACCTGAAACAAATTGGTGGACATTCTAATCCGTTTACAATACGGCGAGTAAAGTGTTATTGCGTGACAACCGATAGTGCTGATTGACACAGGTAACCGATTGAAACCCACCCTTATGGAATCAAGTCAAAGGTTTTTTTGAGATGCGGAAGTCTTAATTCTCATTTTATAAAATTTTAAATATTAATTAAATAAGGTTTTTTAATATGTTTTAAATTTGTGTACTAAAATACTAAAAAGTGTTATCTCAAAAGAAAATTATCTTTCTGATAATATCATGAATGTAACTATTATGGTATAATTTTTTGTTCTTTATCATCAAACATACAAAATAACAACCTGTGAAAAGTTGTAAAACACTGTTCGTATGACTAAGACAATTACTGCGTGTAAAACACATCTTATAACATTTTCCTAATTTATTCTTTACTAACGTAGAATTTGATTTTTAAAGTTGTAAATCATTCTAAATCACCTTTGAACTCCCGAATCGGGCCAGAATTCTGTCTGCTATGTTTTGAACGGTTCAAAACGCATGAACACAGTTAACTTGTGTGGTGTGAAACGTGCTTGGAGAAACTGTCAAGGTAGCGACGGCTCGTGGAATGTACTGGCAACGGATTTTGGAATATACTGGCAACGGATTGTGGAATATACTGGCGACAGGGAGAATAAGATGACAGCGTGTTTCAAACTTCCATTCAAGGCACGCATGTCCCCCATATACCTCAAGTTAGCTGATTTTTTTTTTTTTCAGTGAAGAAATTTTCCATAACACGTCTAAATAATTCACAATTAAAAAAATAAAAAAAAATATTTTCCTTAAGCGAGCTAAAAATCAGTTTAATGTTATCTTACATATCAACATAGCGTTGAGTGGACAGCATTAAACATTTTAACAATTTACAAAAGATTCCGATATTAATAAGTTGCAATGTATAATTTTAAAGCTACACGTAAAACTCTTTCTTTTAATAAAATGCTTTAAAACTGTAACAATACAAAGCTGTTGCTTGTGGGCTAAGTTTCGCTTTAGATTTTTGTTTTTATTTTTATGACTAACTGGATGCTCTATTACCATTTGTATTGCATGTAGTTTTCTGGGTAATTTCTTCATATTTATATTTAAATAATGTATTATATTATTAAATAAATGTCTACAGTAAAAACGTTGTCCAGTTATAATATTTAATTACAATAATACTGAAGCAAGGGTTGTCTTAAGTTTTCTTATGGGTTATTTAATGACATATTTATAAATGGGTTTCCTTTAACAGTACAAAAATTTTTAATGGTTTTGTAATGAGATGACATCTTTGAGCGCTATTGCACCGCCTGGAGGAGTCTAGGTAGGCAACGAGGCGAGCAGTACTGGTATGCAGGTAGTCAGCACACTTATGAAGTTGTGGGCGAAGTATTCTTACGCCAACTTGATGAGTTATTGCCACCTTCCCTTTTGCCGAATGACGACCTTGCTCAGCGCCCCGTTGTGACGAAACTTCGCGAGAGGAGTCCGAGCTTTATTGACGTGTGACTTTGGGGAAGAGTGGAGCACAGTGGCAAGACATTGGCCGAAACACCTTTTCCTTGTTTTGATTTTCTTTGGATCAGGCACCGCAGTATTGGCAGAGATGGTTGGAAAGACTCTAAAAAAAAATGCCTACTATTCACTGGTCACTGATCCATCCCGAGCACATCCTAAGGTTACCGCTAACCAGTGAAACTTCGCTGCCATTGGAATAAAAAATAAAACAACTTTTGAAGATATTTCACAAATTTTTGAGATTTATAAATATTTTAAATTTTGGCCAACTAAACATAAACAACCAATCATCAGAGTTACGAACACATAGACATGCGAATAGTTTTAAGAGAATTTTATTTCTGTAACACGCTAATCTTACACTATCTTTTTTTTAATTTTTAAAAACAGTTATAAAAAATCCAAATATTCACTAGCGTGGATAATTTGAGCGTGGTAACCGTTGCCAGTAAATAGAAGTTTCCCATTTTGGAAGCACCATATCTGGATTAACACAAGGTAGGGATGTCTTGGTATAAATAGAGGATTCGGCTGAGGTGACTCATTGGGGTTGTTGAGTAATATCAAGATGGAGAATTGGATTCATCTGGAGACTGGAGGGATAGAGATAAATATTGCTCTGTTGTTTGATATCTACTAAATAAAACTCGTATCACTCAATGACTGAAAAACAAAGCCCCGCTTAAACCAGTGGATCTAGGGGTTGGAAATTTGGAGAAAATACTCCTTGAGTACCTTAGAAGTGTTATAAGGAGGGATTCTTTGGAATTTCTTTCATAAATGGGTGAACAGGGGTGGTAAATTTAATATCAAGTGATATACTACTCAGTCTCACTCGTCATAAATTCTCAAAAAACTATAAGACCTACAGACTTAAAAGTTTGCACGTGTATTTCTTTTGCTATGTAGTAATCCAATTTTAAAAAAAGGTTTTACGAAAATCAGCTCTTGAGGAGGTTTTGCGGAGGCGTTAAATAATATTATTTTCCTAAGTGCGTGTTACATTGTTGGTGCTTTCTTCGTCTCCATGGAAAGGGATTTTGAAATTTAATACCTTCGGGGTCTCCTGGCGACGTCTTTTAAATTTTAATTCCCTACTCACTTTCAGATCTCAGTCAGCTACCAAGGCGGGTTGCGGGGCAGTTGAAGACTAAAATTTTCCCGTCTTTCAAGTATATTTCACACAGACTTTAATCTATGCAGTGATATTTCTTATATTACACATCCATCAACTGAGAACGAAGTTTGTTGAAAATCAGCTCCCAAGGGTGATTTTAGCTCCGGCAACGCCGGGTATTTTAGCTAGAAGTCAATAAAGTATTAATTTTGGGACTCGGTGATGAACTAAAATGTTGGTGAGCATTACATAGAAGTGTGACTCTCCTACGTTTCGACTTAGGAAGCTTCACAGTAGAAAGCTCCTTTGAAGGTTTCTCTGGCTGGAGTCTCCCAGTAGCTAATCTTCACGTCCATGTAGATATTAAACGGAAATATTTAGGGAATAACTGTGTTTTAAAATACTGTAGTATCATCTGCGTTTAGCAATTTATTGAGTTTCTCGCAGACACGAAATTTACTGTTGATACACGAATCACAGTCATTTTATGCGAAAGCTAAGTTTTCCCGAATATCCCGGCCAAATAAGGCAAATAAGGCAAGATAAAGAACCCACTGGCACGGATGGACATAAATGAAGTTAAAATTAATGAGTTTTCAAATATTCGTACGTAAAATACTTGTCTCTAGTAATCTCACCTGATTTGAGTCACGAGAGACGTTCCGAAAGTATGTTTCGTAATTTTTTTTTGAAAGAGCAGATGGTACACCAGGTGAAACGAACAATCGCCATGATAATCCACACCCGTTGCTGGTTCAGAAACGGAAGTGGCGTCAGTGTGCCCGAGGTTACTCGAGTACTAATCACGATGGCTTTAAGACGTGAACTGACAACGTGGTCGCCAATGGAAGTGCGAGCTGTTATCCCTGCATTGAAATCCAGACTCTCAGGACTTCACTTACAAAACAATGCTGAGGTGTAGAAGGCTGTGCAACAATTCCTTGCATCGCAGGACACCGAGTTTCAACAGAGTGGTTTATTCAAACTGATTGCACGCTACGAAAGACGTCGGCGACTATGTGGGAAAATAGCAAAAGGTGAATAATTCATTATACCATGATGTATTAATTTTTTTTTGGAAATAAAGTTGCCATGTGAAACTAAAATAACGAAACATACTTTCGAGAAGACAAGCTTTCCTTGTGCATTTTAAGTTATACCTAGCAGAGAAGACTCTAAAGCATACTCAAATTAATTTAACAAACTTTAAGAGACTTAGTATTCGGACGACACGGACAGCAAAATTAAACTTAGTAATTTGACAAACTCCAGATTTTTTTGAAACTTTAGAGTGGAAATTCACCTGGATCACTGAAGATAAAGTATGTGATATCTACTTGAAACATGCACAACTGAATTACATTCTAGGTTATAAATAGTAAAGTATTTGTCCTTCAAGTATTCATAATGTTTGTATTTTCATGATTCACGATGGAGCAATATTTTTACTGATAAATCAAATAATTGATTATAAAGTTGTTCTTAATGTTATGCGCCAAATAGTTTCGGAAGCTCATTCTAGAGAAAATTTTGTTGAGCCAAATGTGAGACAGAAACAATGAACTTGAAACCACGATTGTATATTTTTATATTTATAATTGCAAATAAATAATAAACTTTACGTAGGGAAATAATTTTTATCCATCAGATCGGAAGTAAGAAATATAATATATATTACAAACAAACTATGAGAATGTTAAAGAAATTACTTTTAATGTCGTTTCTACACAAAACAACTGTTAAAAACTCTAAATGAATGTATAATGTAAATTTTCTGCACTTATAGGTGTATTAGGTATCTATCAACAAATAATTCTATTCTTATAACTCAAAAGTTCAGTGTGGTTAGGATAAAAATATGTTATTTACTGCTTTTCATCAGATTCTTCAAACATTAAAGAGGAGTTCCACGAACGTTTACGTTTCTTTGATTAGTTTCGCATTACCTGCTCGGTGGCCGCTTCAAAACCTTGTTCAGAAAACTCAGCGTGTATTAGAGAGCAAGGCTTCCCAGCGAATAAATATATAGCATGAGAGAAATTCCAACAAAAGTTCTATCGGTTTTCCATTAGCAGGTTCTTTTATTCAGCTTTGGGAATTACAGGGCGAGGCACAAAGGATAGAATATAAATACGCACACACATGGTGTTTAAATCTGGAGGATAGACAGCAAAAAGGAAACTCCACAGTTTAGGTTTAGCACCGTAAAAAAAGGGGGATGTAAGAAATGATTTTTTTTTTGCCGTCTTATTCACTATATACTCGTATTCTTTCATTTTGTTCGGTTTCTTTTCTTATTTTTCCCCTGCCGTGGAAAGAAGGAAGGAAAAAGGTCCGCATATTTTTGTCTCGGGTAGTACAAACGGCAGTTAACATTAAATTTGTACGGTCGTGGGAACCCCAGGTCGTGGGCGCTGGGGGCCAACTTCGCATGTGGCGGGTAGTTTTCTCGGCGAGGAAGCGAGAAGAGTAAAAAAAAAAGTTTGGTAGTGTAGGTACCGGCGGTGGGAAATTTTTTGTTCCCCCCCACCCTGTTGGGGGTATTTTTATCACCCCCTCAACCGCTATCCCTCCGCGCGGAACTTGGCCTAATCGGCGATTCTCTCGCCCCAACCACGCGACGGGGGGAGAAATGTGCAACTCCCGACACTATACCACCGTGCGCACGAAACCAATCGCACTATCTCTCTTTCTCACTTGCCGTTTTTATTTTCACGTTAGAATATTCTAGTACGGTCTTGGTTACTTTTGTAGTCTTTTTTCTTTTCTTATTTTCGGAAACTCGGAAGAATCTCACGAACGAATTACATAAAATTTCTCCTTTTTCCTCTCTCTCTCTCTCTCTCTCTCTCTCTCTCTCTCTCTCTCTTGTTCACGTTCATTGACCACAAAGTTAATTTATTGAATATTTTTTTGTTTACAGAGAATTTTTTTTCCCGTTTGACCGTGAACACTTATTTTATCATCAAAAAATCACCTCAATTTATTTTTTCTTCACAAACATTTTTTTAAACTTCATTATATTTCAAGTAGGGTTAGGGTTTTAACAAAGACACATAATTTAAACAAAAATAGATATTGAGAGCATTACTAATGTTCCGAAACATGTTTGGAAGTTATTAGCATAAGGTTTGCCGGGTTCTCATGGTGACTCGCAGATGATTTTTCGAATTTGCAATACCACCGGTCCCCATGTGAGAATAACTTGTCGGATGTTGCAATCCATGAGGAGAAACCAGGAAAAAAAGGTTTATCTGTTGCACGGGGCCTCATACGTAGATACATATTCACCACAGATTTAATAGTGTATGTGACAAGCTCAGGGAATTCCCGGTGGGTAAGTGACGATGAATAGTCTCACAGAGATGAAGACGTAGCGGGGCGGGAGGATGAACCCCGCAGAATTACCTCAACGTGAGCCCCAAGTTCGACTTGATTACGGGGCGCTTGGTCTATAGTTGTTCCCCGAGCTTTCAAAGGAGAAATTATTCAACTGTTGCTGCGAATTGTTTGTTGACGAGTTGTTTCAACTGAGCGTGGAGAAACACGTCAGGAACTGTCTCGAGCAAGTACATTTAACATAGCTGAGTATAATACCATGCGCATTTGATGCATTCTCTATTAAACTATAGACATAAACTTTAATATTATTTGATTATAAAATAATTTAATCTAAAGTTTTTTTCCATAAATTTCTAAAAATGTTTTTGAAATTTTTTTAAATCCCAATAAGTTTTTTTCTTCGGTATTTGAATTGGCCAGAAAAATAAAACTAAATTTTTTTAAAATAATTCTCTTTAGAATTACTTCTCCTTTAGTAAGATAAACGTGAATGAAACTTCAAATATAATTTTTACAGGAACAGATCTTGACTCTTACTCATGAGGGAGCAAATTATTATAAATACCTATATAGGCCTATAGCTGTTTTTGCTTAGAGAAAATACATTCTGGGTTTGTGATAAGTTTTTGTGGAACCAAAACTGAGTTTAAAGTTAGTCTTAAGTACTAGGCGTTGCCCGGGCTTAAGCCCCTTTGGGAGCTTATTTTATGAAAGCCTAGTTCTCAGTTGATGACTATGAAAATATAAGGAACATCACTTCCGAGTTTAAAGTTGCAGTACATTTACTTTTAAAACGAGAATTTTATATCTTTAAAGCCTTCGCGAAATTTTATAGAACGTTTTGTTGAAATAATTTAAAATGTTTATTTTTAACGCCCCTAAACCCACCTTAGAGTTTGGTTTTTAAGAAAACCCCGTGCTCAGTAAACGTTTATGTAATGTTCATAATGTTTAAGTACTGTATGTAATGTTTATATAATGTAACGAATATCTGGGCCAAATTTCAAGTCTGCAGGACATATATTTAAAAGACGGGAAATGTTTAATCTATAAAGCATCTGCATCACGCCTTGGTAGCTGATCTTAAAGTGAGTAAAAAATTTTAAATGTAAAAGACATCGCCAGGAGACGCAGAAGGCATAAACAATGCAATAGCGGTTTCCATGGAGACGAAGAAAACACCAACAATTAAATAGTATTTAAAAAAAAAAAGGAATTTTGATCATTAAAGCCCTCGCAACTCTCCTTGGGAGCAAATTTTCTAAAAATCCTTTCTTGACGGATGTCTACGTAGCAAAGAAAATGCCAAACGTTCCAAATTTCAAGTCCGTAGAGCTCGTAGTCTCAGATAATTCATAATGAGTTGTGAGTGATTATTATTTCTCTTCATGCAATATTTACCACCCCTTTTTCACCCTTTTAGGAGTGGAATTTCAAAAAATCCCTCCTAGTGCACCCGTAGGGTTCTCAAAGGACATTCCGTTCAAGTTTCCAACCTCTAGGTCCACTGGTTTAGGCTGTGCGTTGTCTGTTCGTCAAGGTTAGACTTTTTTAATAGATTTATATAGTTATTTTATTTAAATTTTATTTTTAAATGTTTTAATATTTTTATCAATTTCAAAAAATAAAATAGATAACCAAAACATTTTTATGTCAAAGAGGAGGGAACTTCTTAAATATAATTTATGACTCCCGCAGCTATAGCTTGATTACTTATTGCTTTGCATTTCCATGTGATAAATGGGGTTTGCATCACCGGCACTGAGACCACGTGCCATCACAGCTCTCGGCGATTATATGTATACAATTACTATAATATTAACATAAATTAATAAAGTACAAATTTAGAACATATTTGGGTACTTCAAAGAATATTTTCCACTTAATAAATGCTTAAAAAATACATTTTTCATTATTTCATGACACTCTTGATGGAAAAATGATAAAGGAATATTTTTTTATAGAACGTTATATAAGTGTACTTAAATTATTTCGCTTCGCGGAGTCTTGATTATTACCTTTGTATTGTTACAGTATATTTTAATTAATTGTTTTTAATTAAAATTATAAGAACTTATGTTTCACTACAGAAATGCTTTTAAAAAGATTTTTCACTATGTTATGCCATTGTTGATTGAGCAGTTATAGAGACATTTTTACAGAATTTCGTAAAAATGCACAAGTTATTTCGCTTCGTTGAGTATAAATTCTTAATCCTTATTACACAGGTACAGTTTATTTCAATAATGTTTGGAGTTAATTTTAATTTAAAATTAATATGTTTTTACGCTGCAGCTATTATTGTTTAAGGAAATTTTAACTTGTTAAAAAGATATTAATTAGTATAAATAAAAACGTTTTGTGACAATTTATCTTTAGGTATTTACACTTCCTATAATGAAAGCAACGAAACGATCACTGCACTAATAATCCCTGGTTGTAAAAAAGATAATTGCATAAAAATGTATACATTGAAAAAAAAATTGGCTTTGCACGACAACCCCACGATTCAACTAAACCGAACATCTGATCCAACTGGTCAACATGCACTAAATTTTGAATCCAACAAAAAGTATAATCAGCGCCCAATGCATCCCAGCATTAGCAGCGTCACAATGGAGGTGAAAGTGTGTGACTGGAGACCTCGCCTTTAGCTGGAATGTCTTAACACTTCTGAGGGTTAAGTGTCTCACCCGAGGGCCTGACGGCTGTCTATCTTAGACATAATAAAGGGAAGCATTGACTTAGCTGATACATGTATATATAATATAAATTTACTAGCCAATGCCTAGCATGCGTTGCAATGCCATATTCAATTATTTTTCGGTAATTTGTTCGCAGTAGGTAAACATGTGCGATGTGTAGGTACACATCTCTCTAATTCTAGATCTCTATCCATCTCTATCTCTTTCAATCTCTTTATATCCCTTTTTGTATTCAATTCAATTAAACCAAAAACACACTAACTGCCACCTATATTTTATGGAATAAACGCATTTGTTGAAACGACTTGCGCGCCACCCATCCGAAAAGCTGTTGTGCTGATACAGAAACCTCTGCGGGCATGCGCATAACAACTCACCAAAGTTTCATCGCAATCGGGTGAATGGTTTAGGAACGCATAAGGGACAAACAAACAGACAAACAAACATTCAATTTTTTTTTTAATATAAAGATTGTGCTCAGTGAGTTCTGCGAGGCCTTCCATTGTCTCTGCCAGCGCCGCCTAAGTTTACCATCACTTTGTATCAGTCAACATGCACATCAGTGTTGTGACGTTTTCAAGATATTAATTATTAAAGCGTAAACCGCGTGTTTAAACAGCCTTTCAGTTATAGCACTTACAATCAAATGAATTTGACTTGGCAACAAATAAATATTTTTTTAATTTTTTTTATTTATATAATCAAACGCTTCGTAGTAATAAAATCAGCAATACTTAAAAAAATAACTGTAAAATATAATATGATCCTTTATTCGATACGTTATAAATTGGAATTGGAAAATTTATGTTTTGATGATACGTATATATGAATTTTTATGAAAATATTTTGTATTCAGAAATTGTCTTTCAAAACTTAAAACAATTTTTGATTACAGGGACTTTTCCTGTTAACAGTATGAACTTCAGCCAAGGCTCAATTAGGGGGAAGGGGGGTAATTGCAACATTTGCCCCCCACCCTCACAATTATCAACGCTTGATTATTTATGAATAATATCTCGAAACCAAAATTTAAAAAGCTAATTAAGTTAATTAAATTTAACTTTTACTGATTCTTTAATTTTATAGATGAAATAAACAATATTCTAAATTAATTTGCCTTAGTACGGGATTGTTAATTCATTTTGAAAAACAAATAAAGAAACATACTTACGTATTAAGGCGTTAAAACTCTGCTAAACTGTAAACATGTATTAACTATATTAAATATATAATTTTTAAACCCCGTGTTTAGAAACCTTTTTTTAATGAGTTGGATCTAAGTAAAAAATATCTTCTGTAACCGACCTTAATATTTAAACTCAGCAAACTCATTTGGCTATGCTGTCGTGATATGTTTCAACGCAGTGGTACAAAAGTTCAACTCGACCTTTGCTTACTGGCTCGAATTGACCGCTTGTTATTTCGCGGATGTTTTTAATTTCCCTCTCCCCTCTCCGCTATTCCGTACTCCCTTTCGTACACATACTTAGCCATTCAATTTTAATTCCAATTGCCTGCGGTGTGGCGCTGGCTACCACAGTTATAATCGTTTTTCCTGCTGCAGGTACGAACCCATTTTATCCCTTCGCTCACAGAAAGCCTTTCCATGTACTCACGCCACTCATTCGAAAAAGTTTTAACCAAATATTTCGTTCCGGAGGGGGGTGGAGAATGTGTATTTTAATGACTGCGTGTTGTTCAAAATTTTTTTCTAACTGATTTAATAAATAATTTATTTTGAGGGAAAAAATTTTCGTGAGTGAATTCATCACTTCTTGCGACGGCAACTACCATATAAAATTTTCTTAAGTTGGAAACCATATCACATCGACGTGAATATAAAATCATTGAGAAAAAATGTATAAAGGTTTTTCACGCTTTGTTAAATCTATGCATGTATATATGTGTGTGTGTTTAGTCCACTTAAACAAAAAATTATAATATTAATGAAATTATTATAACAATTCTTGTTTTTAATTTTTTATAAGAAGAACCAAATGCAAAATAAAGTAAAAAATCACACGACAATAATATCTTGAGTACCTTTACCAAGTGTAGAGATCATAAAATGCGCAGGTTCAATGAACTTTAAAAAAAACTTCCACAAAAACTCTGCTTACTCGGGCAAATGCCACTTCTTAACTGGCTGCTGCTGTCTTGTAAGTTTTATCGACTGGGTGGCCTGTAATTAGATACTCCTACGATTGTGGTTTTCTATTTGGACCTCTGTCCTCCAGATTAAAAGTGAACCTATGGCAGAAGCAAAAAACAATGGCATAATTATTTGAATGCTAGAATTTCACGATATGAATCCCAGAATTTTTCAGCTCTCTACCAATGAGTCAAAAATATAAGAGTGGATTCCAAGTTTGGAATCAGTGCTAAACATCGCACGGCTACTCTCAGAATCGCTAAGGAGACTTCACACCCGAAGATAATAGTGGCCCCGAGGACACTTTCTTGCCAACTCTTTGGACAGTAGGGTTTAGAATTTAACATTCAGTAATGGGATTGAAATAAATATATGAATTCCAAATTTTATGGAAAAAAACAAAAAAAAAAACAAATTTATGTAGTGAAGAGAAATTGAATGTGCTCTGATTACCCCATTTTCCTTATATTAGTATGACAAAAATTCATTTAAGAAGAAACACAAACGTAATCTCTTTTTTTAACTTTAATCTATGTATGCATAACAATATATTATTTTTAATTTCATTGTACCCAAAAGTAAAATTTTTACTATACTACATAAATTAACCAATCTGTGAATAATCAAATCGTATGAAGAAATAATTGGACAGAAACTAACAAACACATAGATCAAACGCTTAATTATCAGAATACATTTAGAAATTATAATAAAGAAAATATTCTTATACAATTTTGGTTTTATTTATATATTTTAGTTTATTTCCCCAAAAAAATTATTTACAATTCATGTAGAGCTTGACTAAATTTTCTACTTACACAATTACTATTAACAAAAATTTTTTTTAAAGAACTCAGTCAAACAATATCGGGTTTATTACTTTTTGCAAAACTCTGAAATTAAATTCACCTCTTTGTAAGTACGACTGAAAAAAAACAACATATTTTATGTAAGCAATTATTATTTTAATGAATTTCACACTATTTTATTTTTACGTTTATACAAACCTAACAATGAAAACAACATAGTATTTGTTTTAAAGCTATTATCACCTAATTGATTGTTCTGTTAAATAGAAACCATTTTAACAAACAATCTAAGAATACCAAAATAATTTCTCAACCAAGCAATGCCATTTTAAAAAAAAATTTCCATTTTTGTATATATTTTCTACAACTGACATTCATATTTGTCAGCAAATAATTAATAATAATAAATAATTAATCTTCCACAAATAAAAGGAAACAGGGTATAATATTTTACATAATTATATGGAACGAAAAATATTTCCATATTATTATACATGACTGTTACTTTTTCCGTAAATGACAAGTCAATCGGCCTCAAAAACCTTCTCCCTGGCCAAAAGCCTTTGGTGAACTTTATTGACTCCTTTCAATGATTGACCTAGCACGGTAAAAGTTGCAGAAAGCAGATGTCTAACCTTGAACAGAGTTCAATAGCGGAGGTGAAGTACCGTTCGAAATGGCTTGGAACATTTCATGAATAAACCATTGGTTTTGGCCCTGTGTTTTAAGTAGTATTGGCTTTCGGCGTCTCTCTCGGGCCTGAGGTCCACTCAATGGTAGGCGAGGCCTTTCAGCGTATTGTTAGAGTATGCTTTTATTCCGTCAAACATTTACTGTATCTGATTGACGTCTCTCGGTGATCATAAATTATTTAAAGTCATTCCCGAAAGAACGAAAAAAACATTATGTTAAATTTTGCAGGGATTCTACGTCAAAAAATGTTTTTAAATCAATTAATTATATTAAATTATTATAAACTTCATTATCAGTAGGCCTACTATATAATCTTAGAGTGTTAAGGCCAACACAACAAGATAAATTAAATATACACACACAAAGTATCATTGTAACGTTTTCTAATTTTTAACTACATACATAAGCCTGAATATGGGATAAACTTAATTGTTTACTACGCAACTGTACACAGCACACTACGGTAGTTTAGTGTCTTACGTTTTTCTGTTGTAAGTGAATTGCCTCAACATTTCCGTCACTCATCGAAATTTTTAAATCTTCAAAACTTAAAACATCACGTACATTAAAAACAGCAAACTCGTTTTTATATTTTATATCATTCCCAATGTGAATTTTATAAAAAAATTCATATTAATTGTATGTTAATCTGCACACGGTGAGTTTCGAACAGGGGACTCTAAAAGTCCATAGCTCACGAAATATATATATAAAATTTATTTTATTTAAGAATTAATTTTTAAAAGTTTGTTTTTGAGTTTTTATACAAAAATGGAATCAAGATGTAAAATAACACTTCAGATGTCACTTTCAAGGACGAGGTTAAACCTTAAACCTTAAAGTCTAAATTTAATTTAATTATTTTTGAAGCCTCGAAAATTTTTGGGGAAAAACACGTGAAATTTTCCTCTCGTCCCGGAAATTTTCCTCTATAAAATATGTGAATTTTATATCCTTTTGAGAATTTTTGAGGGAATAAAAAAAACCGATAAATTTTCCCCAGAAATCCCACATGGCGGCTGGTTACTGACCACATACTCAGTCCTCGCCCACCAACTCTGTGCCAGAAAAGACATAAACATACTGACTGTTAAGTACATTGTAATATATATTTGAGTGCTTTAAATCTAAAGAGGTTTTTAAAATAAACATCTGTGAAAAGTTCTCATTATATATATATATATATATATATATATAATACATATATATATATATACATATTCGTAAAGCAGCTGCAGTCTTTGGCTTAGGAGACTCTGTGTAAGAGTGGCTTATACTTCTCTTTCTCTTTTTTTCTCTCTCGCTCTCTCTTTTCTACCCACGACTCGCTCGATGCTCTGGAAGATCAACTATACGCGCGTGTTTCACCTTAGCTTGCGTTCTGATGCCTAATCCCCCCTCTCCCAACCCTCCCTCCCACGCACCCTAAAGACCTGTCGGGCCGGCGGGGTCATTGATCAAGCTCTCCTCCCCACCACGGCTGTGTCCTCGCAACCCTCTTCCACCCTGATCCCGCAGTCAGACCCCACCCCTCTCGCCACCCCGCGCGAACAGACAGTATCCATCACGGATTAAGATCATCGCTGTGTTGGACCAGGTGGTGAAGAGAAGGGCGGAGGGAGGCAGAATGGGTGTAAGCGTAAGGTCGGAGCCGACGCCTCGCCTGCTGAATTTACATGAAGGGCTGTCCGAGGGTTGCTCCGAAGACACCCGAACCAACCCTCCCCACCTCCCTCACCAACCTACTAAAACCATTTTCCTTTCCCTTCGCAGCCTGTTCGGCTGAGAAGGGTCTGCTCGACACTAGGTGACTTATCGCGTCGTGAAAAAAAAAATACAGTGTTGCACCTTTCGATTGGGAATCGTTTGAGTCAGCTGAGAGACTCTTACCTTTATCACCCTGTTCTATGTTTGTTTTCCGACATGCACATATTTGTGTTCGTGTCAGTCAAACAGCAGTCTATTTGCGAGTGAAATATTTGCACAAACTACCGAAGAGTATGTTATATTTTTAAAATAAAAAATTTACTTCTTTTTAGAAAATATTTTAATTAGTTTTTAAATAAAAGTATTTTTATTTTTAATCTCATTTTCTACCGGAAATTTCAAGAAAACAAAAAAAAGAAGATATTTTTGATTGCCACTGAAACTGACACTGCTAAAATCTTCCTATGCCCAATATATGATATTGATAAAGGCGTAAATTCTGAATTCAGTGTTTACACAGCTAAGAACTATTATTGTTAAGACCCCGCACAAACGTACGCTGGATTACATCCCTGATGTTTTAGTTCAAATATTAAATTTTGCGTAAGAATGAATTTATATCTGCTATGGCATTGCACAGGAACTGCAGCATTGACGACACACACATTTTTTCCCTCTTTAAATTAAACAATTATCGATGAAATCACCTAAATGCCTAACATTGAAATTGAAACAAATCTGTGAAAAGGTATATTTAACGCATACGTCAATTATTCATGGCTCACAAGTCTTTCAGATCACAACGAAAGACACATAGCATGTTATTTTGTTTTCTTTTCGTAATCGCCAATGGGGCAAAAATGCGTCTTATGATATAATACTGGATTAAATAATTTTCATTGTTCTTAACCTTTACTCGGAAATTACTAAACAACTGAAACCGGACGTTTCAGCAATGTTTCCAAGCCTGTCGTTAAGGCAATAATCCAAATTTAACAAATACTTTATGATTTTAACACAGTTTCTACGAATCCAAAAATGCACTCTCAGAAATCACTATAACTTCGCGGAATTTTGAATTTCAAATAACTGAAGAGTTCTTTGTAATTTTATATTGCTCAATTTTCTTAGAAACTATGCACTATTTCAACTTCCGAGCTCGATTTTTAAGGTTAATACACTCGTAGAAGAAATAGTGTTTTTGCAGGAGTCTTAACATGGGTTTGAATGTTTTTTCATATTTTCATGGATTCATGTTTAAAGTCAAAAAACTTAGTACACGCAAGTTAACGAAGATAGTGGTAATTTTATGAAGATCTCTGGACGATTTGTAACCAACGTTCTTCGTAATTTTAAGGTGAAAATATTTAACAGCGTAAACGAAAATGACTTACTTATAAGAAAGGAAATATTTGTAGCGTCCAGCCACTTTTGACTACCAAAGTTGAAGTAAATTATAAACAATGGTTTAAAGCAGCCAAATATTGAAATTTAATTTTATTACAGTTATAAAATCATGGCCAAACAATTTTTGAAACCACTTTGGGAATTTAAGGTTCCTAGCTCTCGGCTTTAACAAAAGCCAATTTTTACTAAGAAACTGTATAAAAATATGTTTTCATGAAAACAGGTGAAACCAAGACGGTAATCTTTCGGCATCTGTTACTTACCATTCGTGTGTAGTGCACTCGGCCTGAACGTTAGGCGCTCTCGTTCGCTCTGCCAGTAGGAGACAAACTGCTTTCCAGACGGAAGACGTACGCGGACGAAGTCGAAGGCAAGCCCGGGGTCGTTTTAACGCCCTCCCTGGATCGCTTGTTTACGGTCTACCGGCGGACACAGCCGAAGCGCCCCTTGAATTTCTCCCCTCCTCCGCCCTTCCTCCAGCCAATAGCGGATTACCAGACGCGGACACGGGGTGGTGGGGGTGGGGAGTGAGGGGCAAATTGAGAAGGTGATGGTGCACCGGGCAGCGGTTACGAGAGGCGGCGGACATTGCGGCTTTCCGGCAAATACTTACCTTCCTTAATACTAACCCCAACCCCTATACCTCCCCTTCTCATAGAACCCGTTATGCTTTTACGTGATTATTTCATATCGTCGCACGTGCCCCACCCTTATTGCAATTGGCTTCTTCGGGAAGGAGTCGGTTGAATTAAGGTGTGTGTCTGCCAACCCCACACCTAACATCGCCTTCTTCCACTCGTGCTCGAAATTCCTGGTGCTTTCCTACGTTGAACCTCATCTTTTTTTTTATCTTCTTGTCTCGATTAAGACCTGCGGGCTGATCACGAACACCCGCGGAGATTTGCGGTATTATCCTCCTCACTCCACCGAGACACGTGCCGTGATCTGCGACCACGAACCAACATGGCGGCGTGTGTTTCGTTGCGATCCGCGAGACGTGTGACGCTGTATGTAAATCAGTGACGTCAAAAGCCCAGCGAACACTGCGCGTTAGATAATCACTGATAAAAAAAATATGATTTTTTTTGTTAAGATTTCATTTTCATTTAGGGAATTTAAAATATCGTTATTTTTTATTATTGTTTAGTTTAAATATAGAGCAAAATAAATGTTTGTCGTCAAAGCTGCAATACATGTGTATTGTTTGTAGTAAACATGAAACCATTTATAAAACAAACCACCATAACAGTAGTTCATAACCTCAAATATTGTTCACGTTAAACTTCACTGTAAATAGTTTTGTCTCCTTAAAGGTCCCAGCTATGATAAAAAAAGAAAATAGTTTCACTAAAGTTTTACATTATTCAATACTTATTATAGTTAAATAACATCGCTAACCTCCTATTCGTTTCACACCACCAACTTATACACACGTGGTCTTTAAGGGGACCGCCTCGTCAGGGGTGTATTTGTGTTAGTGAGGCGGGATGATAAGCGCGACGCTCTCTGGTGCTTCTAGCGCGGTGTCGCCTCTGGACTGGCGCGCAGGACAACTGTGAAATTTGAGTGGTGACCGTAACATTATATGGCCGAGAAATGAAGATAAAGGTGTAATGCAAGTCCCTTAAGTGCTTTCGAGAATCTTTAATGGTGGTTTTACGCCTAAAAATTACTCTGAAAACACGTGTTTTAGCCATTTTAACTCCTCTAAAAAATACAATTTAAAAACTTCATCCAAAATCAAAAGTGCTTTTTGGCCCTCAGCGAACCCTTAAATGCTTTTCGTAAGCAGACCCCTTTCTGATATCTTAAGCAGTTTTGAAATAGCGTTGTTTTTCCTGAAGCTCTGCGCACCGTATGTGTGACCGGGTATAGGCGGAGCCCTTAACGTAGCATCGGTGCGATAAATACAGTTAGAAATGTGAGTTCATACTCAAAGTTTATGGTTGATACCGTCGGAATCTGATCAATAGTTGGAGTTTAACGAAAATTGTTGTGTTCGTAATCACGCAGCTTTTTCCTGCGGGATTCTCTACGGCTTTCGATTTTACCGCGTCTCGTATCGCAAAATGTGTGTTCGTAATCAGCCCGCAGGTCTCTGAACAACGCAAACGCAAGATGTTCAAGAAACGTATCATAGAATACCTACCAGACTACAAACTACGAAATGCGGAGTAATGCAGCTTCCTTATTTCTTGCGTTTTGACTTGAGTTTCAGACAGCCAATTTCGAAGAGAAGTTTTCAGAAAACTTTTAAAGACGAAGACGTTACGAGCATAGAAGGCCACGAAGTTCTTTAAATTACATACATTATGTTTACACTGGTTTAACATTTATGCAACGAAAAAAAAACATTTAATTTTTTTTAAATATATATTTTGATTTGTTTTCATGATAAAACTTAAATATTTATAGAGGCCTGAATATATATATTTTTTTCATATTGCTTGTAAGTATTAAGTGTACGGTTAGTAATGTCTTACGACAACATTTTTTTTAGTTACGCCATCATAGTTTTGCAATGTTTGTCATGGCAAAAATTCAAGAATGAAAAGTCAGAAATAAA
This sequence comes from Bacillus rossius redtenbacheri, assembly GCF_032445375.1. NCBI lineage: Eukaryota > Metazoa > Arthropoda > Insecta > Phasmatodea > Bacillidae > Bacillus > Bacillus rossius. The sequence continues at coordinate 62,197,851 of NC_086333.1, forward strand.
AAAAAGAAAACCAAAACCCTCAGAGAACAAGCCTAAACCAGCTGATCTTGAATAGATGGACCCAACAATAAAAGTAAACAGTAATTATGGACAACACAAAGACGAAAGTTTGAAATTCTAAAATCTAAACTTCCTGAACAAGCCTGGGAAACATACATAAATTACTCTGGGACAATGCTGCACCACTCATACAGGAATAACACCCCATTAAAATGGAAATCAAAGGAATGAGCAACTATTACAATAAGCATTCAACAAATTATTGAATTAAATATATATTGTTACCTTTAATTTAAAAAGAAACCAATTTACCACAAAACTTGCTTACGAACCAACAACCCTCACAGCAATACACCAGCCAATAATATCAACCCTTAGGCGCGCGGCAAATCAGGGGAACCCTCGAGTTCCATTTACTGTCAGGAGGTCGAACACAAATAAACCCTGTATTTTCCACTGTTAGATATCAGTCTGTCGATGCCTGCTGATGGGAGCAGACGTCAGTTCCCGAAACGACACAACCGTTTTGTTGCATAAAGCCTTCCATCCTCGTTCGTGCTGTCGTATTGTTATCCGGATGATTTGTTTAGTTACATCGTTTGGTCCTTCCGTGTGTCGCTGTGTCTTTGTACCTGTCCATTTACTGTCCTTGTGGAAAGTGTTTGGTCGTTGTCAATCCACTGCGTTCGTCTGTTTTTGAAAAGTAGTGCGACGTAATTATCTGTGCCTCACAGACATTTGATATTTGACATCAGCCAATTTCAGCTTATTCTCCGTCATATTTGTTTTCCATCTGTGAAAATTTTCCAAGAGGAACCAGCGAAAACCGGCAGTGGCGTGTGTCCAATCGAATAATTAAGGAGCATTACGTACAGCGTTCAGAGCTTCACAATAAAATCACGCGAGCAGACAAAACTGTGCCAAGTTTATCGTAAATTTTGTCTGCTCGCGAAAAGCATTTAAGAACGTGCTGAGGTCGGTCGGGTGGTTTTTATTCCAGCATTCCGTTTTTAAAATGTATCTCGAGGTGGAAGTGAAAAGGGCTGAAATGAGTGTTTTCGAAATATTTTTTTTTAAGTGAAACTTCTAATGCGACTCCAACAAGGTTGCGTCAAACGTTTAACGCTCCTGGGGAGGGGGAATAGAAAGAGACAGAGCGAGTAGTATATGTAATTTCTCTATGTCCACGAGGTCTCGCCGCGTCAATTTTCTCCTTGGGGCGAACCCGTCCGCTTAGTTAAATAAACAGCTTTTATGTTTGAATGATTTCATTATTTATTTTAGTTTGATTTGATGCAATATGATTTTACTAAAAATCTATTTATACCTACCCCTTCCTATTTTCATTTCCACATTACGAAGTTTCACTTCTTCCGCGCGGATGGACTCCACGCACTATTTTTTTTTTGTCTACACATGAAACGCCTGGTGAAGATTCTCGAGAGCACCCGAGGCTATTTTCGCCACGCCTCGACCTCGGTTTCTCCGCCGGCCGTACAACGTCAAGGTCGCCGCTCGGATGTTGAAGTTGCACGGGGCGATAAGACCGCTGCGCCGGTTCAGAGGCGACGCAACTCCGGAAGAAACAACTGGACCCGCCTCACCAACACGGACGCGCCCCCTGACGAAGGCGAATTAACGTTCGGCGCGAGTCCGAGCCGTTAAATTAGGCGGTCGAGAAGTAAGGGGTTTCTCAGCGATACCGCACGGGAGCACGTACTCCGGGTGCGCGAGTCGGAATTGACTCCGGCAGCCCGGAGCAATAAAGGTCTGGATGCGCCGAGGACGACCGTGCAGTGGTGTAAGAGGGGGGGGGGGGGGGGCGGGCAAGAAAAGGAGAGCGGGAGGGGAGGTTTTATATCGGCGGAATTCCTCCCTTCTGTGACCGCGGGCTTATGGCGCGCATCCTGCATCGCTTCCTGCGGCCCGGATGACGCGGAACGCCGAAGGGTGGGATTGGGGGACGTGGAAGGGGGTAATGTTTCCGTCTCACATCACGGGCGGAGGACAGTGTGTGACATATATGACGGAGTGTCCCCCGGGTCAAAGTAAAAACAAAAAAAAATACAAAAAAAAACTCAGCCGCACACTTAAATTGCTTTACAAACACACCGTGAAGTTGCACAGAAAATAAACCTTCTGTACTTTTCGCAAAATATTTCTTTGGAATTTAGCCTACCACGATAATTAAAAATAATTAATTTAAATAATTTGGCTTTCTAAACTCACATACACGCAACCAAGGAAATACTTTTGAATGTGTCTGTGTGTGTGAGTGGGTGAAAGAATTACATCATAATAAGAAATTTAATTATATTTTAATTTAGTTTCTATTTAAAATTCATATTAAATAGGTTTTTGTGTTAGTATTTATTTATATTTGAACATTTGGTATTAAAACAATATTTAATATTTTTTTTCTGTTTGTATGTGTTTACATTTTAAGTTTTTTACATTAATAGTTTTTTATTTGTTTTAGCTTAGTATTAAATTGGGATGTTAAATTGGTAGATGATTAATAATACGTAATTTCTGGAATTTGTTAGTATTTTATTTTAGCTTTATACGTAGTTCATATCTTATGATACACGCCTTGACTACGTCAAACTGAAGTCGAAATAAATAGTTTCTAATACTACAAGAAAAATTATTTTAACTTTATACAACACCTGGCTATTTTTTTTTGCGTAAACGGAAAAAAAAATTAAGATAATATGGAGTATTTCTTACAAAAATGAGTGAATCATTTTATATTTTAATTGATGTTTGATTCAAGTATATTTATATTAAATCTTTAAAACATGATCATATATTTAATTATTGATCTTTATTTTGTTTTATTTTGCTTATTAATACGTGCAGTTAATACTGAAAAGCTATTCAGGGAATGTTTTTCAAAATACCTTTAACTCTTGGAGGTACTGCGACAACACAAAGCATAAATGCCCGGGAAAGAATTTTAACGCAGTAACACTGCGAACACTATTTTCTAGTGATACAATTGTTTTTACGTAAACGTTCAAATTTACTAATATCATTAATTGTACATGAATATATCTGCTTTGACATAAAATCTAATTTTCAGTGTACGTGTACATTTTACATGCAAAAATATACTTCTACAAATAATTAAGTTAATTTTAAAAAATCATGGACAAACGTCATTGCTTGTTTTCGCTGTAAACCATAGGGAAACCACAAGAATGAACAAGAACGATGATTACAGGAAAATAATGCAAGAAAGACAATATCAGCTGATGACAAATGTTAAAAACATAGAAACAGTGCATCCTGTAGAAGAAATTAGTCGAAAAAAATAACACGGTACATAAAAACAGTGGGCCGACAACGACGAGAATGTTGCAACAAGAACAGAAAATACAAACAAGCAGTAACCTTGGTCAACACAACGACAAATATATGAACCCAAAGATTATACAAAACAAATAATCAGAAAAACACAACAAAAACAGAGCGACCCACATGTCAACCCAGTGATGAAACTTAACCACAACGATGACGGCACAGGCGAAAACAGTATGTTTCCTAAGACAAATGGTTTTTAAAACAATCTTCTCCAATGCATGACTCATTCAAAGGAAATATTTTACTGCCAACAATAGGCTAAATTTAACTAACCAAAAATATTTAACGTCTGTAACTTCTATAGGAAATATTCTTTGTGCATGCTGTCTACTTATGGACAGATAATATGTTCTCTACGTCTCAGTAACTAACCAACTCACTATTTCATGATCTGGAATTACCAACGGCTTTCCAATGAAACCACGATAAGTTTGAGTAGAAATGTAACCATCATATTTTAAGTGATGTGCCAGCTCTGTATCATTTATTTTATTAATCGTACAAAAATAAATCTTTACTACAAGCCAACCCTTCGTTAAAACTTTTCGAAAAAAAAAAAATTATGCAAAATAAATTAACATATTAATGTGTTAACCATTACTCGTGCCAGTAGGGGTTTGGGTAGTATTTCTGAAATTTCTGTTGTTAGTTGTCTCAAGATCATGTGAAATTTCCTGATGGTTAACGTAATAAACGTTTGCATTTTACAGCTGAATTTTCTTTTAACATCGCAAGAAAAGAAACTGTACTGTGGCTAGCCCTGTAAGTGTTGAAAAAAAGTAATTTATATAGTTTTAATAACACATTAATTTTTCTGAAATCACATCTTCAGACATTACATAAATATGTGGAAATGAAGCAGTCATTCAATGTACGGACTATGGAAGATAGATTTTCTACAAATTTTAACGTATATTAGCAATATAAAATTATGAAGAGCCGCTAGCGAAAATACAATATTCACATAGACTTTCCAAAAATTTTTGTATATTTTTTCGTTTGTTGGTCCGTAGACCCCAAAACCATTGTCTATATCACTTTTTTTTGGGCATAACTGTCGCAATTTTCCACAAATAATTTCAAAACTGATACATAAAATCTAGTAGTGGAAAATCTCAGTAAAGTATGTTAATATACAACATTTGACCGAAGGAGTAGAAATGGGGATGGTTTTTTGAAAAACAGAAAAATCGCTGTAACTCCCATAATATGGAAAAAAAAATTCAACTGTTTCAACTTGTTATAACTCGTAGAATTTGAACTTATTACAACTCGTAGGAGTAAAACCAAATCTTTTGTCTGAATATATTTTTGATACGCCCAACCATAACGGCAAGGAGTTGAAAAATTAAGGGGTATATTAAAAAAAACATAATTCCCTTAGTAGGCACACTATAAAACTGTTTGTAAATCTTATAGTATTTATCTAAACCTTTTGTCTGAAATAATTTTTGGTAAAACAAACAATTATTGCAAAGGGTGGAAATACCAAGTTTTGAAAGTAAAAAATAATAATTACTTTTTAAAATAGATATAATTAATATTATATCCGTTATAATTTATTTATGAACCCTAAACTTCATCTAAAACTTTGGCTCAAACCGTTTTTGATGAAATAAATTAATTATAACTGTAAAAACATGGGTTAAAATTTAAACAAATTAACACTTTCTTAGTATCAATTTCGTTCAAAATCATTTTAAAAATTCTTAATTTTATCTCAAACTTCGGTGCAAAGTAAATTATTATAAGGACAGGTTATTAGAGAAAGGGTTGAAAAATAGTGTTCAAAGGTCAAAAAAATTAAATAATTACCTTAATTGGCATATTATATTAAATTCGTTTTAAACTATAAAGTATTGCGTTGTAAACTATTGAATACTGGATACATTGTGTTAAAAGTATTCGTAATGTTTTCACAGCATGCAGAATGGGCAAATATTTAATCCTTCATTTTGTAATATTGGATAACATAAATATGTTATGTACATAAGTTCTTAAAATGTTCCAGAAGTTTATAGAAGTTTCCAAAATATCATCGGAAAAAATAGGTACTTCGAAATCCACCTACAGCTGTAGGCTGTGTCGAAAGTGGTTTTTTTTAAAAATAATATGGCATTCATAGGTGGTAAATTAAAAGCAGAAAAAGAAAAAAAAATAATTCAAAGTAAAAGTTCCCACAAAATTTTTAATAACGAGAATTTGATAATGGTAGATGTAATGCGTTAATTATGAAGAGAAAAATGTTATTACATTGTTGCGTTATCCTATCGTATTATTATTTAAATTTCAACCCGTGTTTTTACAATAATTACTTAAGCAATCACCTTGTTAAAAGCTTGTGAAATCCAATTTCAATAAACTAGTAAAACTCAAACGTCCTTTACACTCAATAATTTTATTATTAACTATAAGAGAAGCGAACGGAATAATTCATTCAGGTTTGCAAACTATCTGTATTAACTGTGCTCAAACAAAAAAAAATATTTTTATCATAGTGCTCAACTCCTGTTTACGTTAAATACTTATAAGTATAAAAAATGTGTTTGTGGTTTGTAATAGTAATGTAACAAACAAGATAATTTAATTTTTTAATGTCGTTACATGAAAGTCTTGTCATTTTTTCGCATCACGTATTAAAGTTTGAAACCAGTTCCTGTGGTGCGAAATGCTTGCTGTTTTAAATAAGTACGTCGAAAGATCCTGGATAAACAAAACTCGAATATCACGATACAAACAAATAATGTCAGGTATTGTGTTTTTTTTTGTTTTCTACTTATTTGTTGATATTTATTTCTAATTCAACTTATGTTGTACCACAAATTTTAATTTTTCTCAGGATCTTTCGAAAAACTAAATTTAAACCTCAATCAACATTTTATACAGGATCAATCCACCAAGAAAAAAATTATAACAAAAATATAGAGCATTTGAAAATGTTATGTATGAATACTTTTTAAATGCGCTCTTATTTAGAGATTGTGGTCCGACAGGAGAGAGAAAGAGAGAGAGCTATTTTGCTTGTACTAACAGTTGCTGTCAAGGGAGCCCGGGAAAATCTATTATTACACTTTATTTCCACGTTGTGGATGACATTACTCCTGCCAGTGGGGGTTTGGGTGGTATTGGAGTGGAAAATGGAGGGCGGTGAGGGGAGAAAACAGTGCTCCCTCCCCAAAACAACAAGACCACGGAGCGGCAAACAAACAAACAAACAAACAAACAAACCAACAAACAAACTTTCTTTTTATTCCCCTCATATCACGACGCACACAATCTCTCCAGCTACTCCAATCTACTCGGACGTTTTACCCGCGTTACTCCTTCCCTACGTGCGGATTCTACGACTGCGATCCGTCCATTTTCTTACCCTTCCTCATCGCCCACGCATCTGTTATCTTTTATTTTTTTTTCTCTCTCCCTTAACTCTGCTTTTCATCCACGCTGTCCTCTGGGGCGATGCATGAACTTTCCGTTTTTCCCTGCCAGCAGGGCGCTTTTCACAAGGAACATCCAGCGGATTCCTTTTCTCCGTGTTGTCCGAACATCCCACCACCTTCCTTACGTGCAACTCCCTAACCCTCTACCCCCTTTCCCCCGACACTCCATGCCAAATCCAACAGATAGTACCACTCGCCGGTATGTATACATCTGTTTCTTTCCCTTCCCACCTCCCCCACTTTTTTTTTACTTCGCATTCTCTGTCTCTTCTGCTGCCCCAAGTATGTGCGATCCCGCAGATGTCGCATGCTCTACCCAGAAATAACAAATCTTACCCGGGGTACACCGTTGGAAAAAAAAAAAATTCACCACGAACAACGAAATCCATAGATAATCCAAGAATCTCTTTGTTTGTTACGAGTATTTTAGTTCATAAACAAGTACAGAGCTGACCCATTTTAAAAATTTTTCGGAGGTTTAACAAAACCTTCAAAAACTGTTTGCATCTACTTTCAAATAATATTTCGTCTTTCTGTGTATCTTAAAATCCTACTTCCGTATACATGGCTCAGAAGTCGAAATTAATAGCTTAGGTTTTACCAAGGGCTATTAAAAAAAACGGAGCAACTTACAAAAATTAGGTTTATTTTATTGTAATCAGTATACACCCCCATTTTTTTTAAAATAAAGTTCTGAAAATTACATCAGGCAGATGGTGGCCATCATCAGTGATGCATTGGTGAAGGCGATTTTGGAACTTTTCGATCGCTTTTCGGCACATTTCGAGAGATATAGAGGTGATGATCCTCCCGAATTCGCACCTTCAGTTCTTCCAAGGCGTGAGGACGATGTTTGGAAAACCTTTTCCTTGAGTTGACCCCGCAGGAAGAAGTCACAAACGCTCCAATCAGGTGAGAGCGCGGGTCACCCCCACGTCACCCGAGAGACGAGGCACGCAGAGAACACCTGTCCAAGTGTGGCCAATGCAACTCGAGCCGCGTGGGCTGTGGCACCGTCCAAAGGGTAAAAGGTGTGTAAAATGTGCCCAAAAGTGGTTGACGAGTTGCGAAATCACGTTCATCAATAAATCTCTGCTGATGGCCACCATCTTCCTGATGTGATCTTCAGAGCTTGATAAAAAAAATTGCGTTGTTTACTGATTACAATAAAATAAACCTCATTTTTGTAAGTTGCTCGGTTTTTTTTAAATAGCCATTCAGAACTAATGTACTTTGGCCAACTCCCCTTATACCGGGGTAGCTGCACACGTCCGCACTTACCACGCCAGTCCCGTGTTCGCGTCACCACTGACATACTGATACTGAGAGTGTAAAGAAATTAAGTTTAACAGACGCGCATCAACTGGTCTAACATTTGGCAAGTGCACAAAAAAAAATATTAGCATACTAAATTTACTGACAGTCCTGGAAACTCTATCGTGATAGGTATAATAATGAATTACCAAATCAAAGATGCTCAAACTTAAATACTGTAAAATGGCAAAGGGACTAAAAAGGTAAATTCTAGGTATCATTTAAATTGGTATAATTACATTCACGACATGTAACGACATTGGTTTACAGACACTCTTGCACTATAATTAATTCTAATCCAAAGTCCCAAAAAAGTCTATTACGGAGGAGGGGGCAGGAACCGAAATGATGACGTTCTTCAGCCTAGTTAATCCAACCACTAAATCCCGTCGCCGCACACTGTTTTCAATACACATCTTCTGTAAATCGTACCAGCCGGGAAAATAAAGTACTAAAATCGAGTTCTCACACTTACTTGGTACTGAAGCATACATCTGAAGCCGGTGACTCCCGGGGTCGGGCGTAAACCCCACTCACTATTTGCGCCTCTAGCAGCGCAATGCTTCTGTGGCCCGTGCACTAGCCCCACACCATCGCGCGCTCGTGTACCACCACGTTTTTCGCTTCGCCAAACGTGCCATGGCATTACCGTCATATTGCCGTTAATTCTTGCTCACGTAATGTAACACAACTTGCCCATGGCTGGGACGGGATTCCTCTATTCACGAGCAGTTCCGCGGCCGGCGGTCAAACACACACTCCATTCGCAAACAGCTGGCAGCCGCCTCCCACTCGTCACGTCAGCTGACGTAACCCCCTTCCTCTGCTACCACCCCTCACTCCGCTAGATCGTTCTCGTTACTTCTCGTACTTCCCACTACAGAGTAAGAGTACTTAACGTAAAATAAACCAAGTATACAATTAAAAAGTTACAATAAATAAATATTAAAATACACCATTAAATAATGTAAGGACATAAATAGTGTTATAAAAAATTAAATTATCTTAGAACAAACTTTACGCAAAATAAAAATAATAATAATAATAACCAAGACGACTGAGGCCACCACAAGTGGCCTCAGTACACAATTTGCCTCTACTAAGAAGATTTTGTTTATTTAAAGTTTTCACTTTCCTTTGGAAAGTCAAGTAAATTTTCACTGTGATATCTGACGGTGTACAACACACAAAAAACCTCCCGAACTCGTCTCTCGTGTCCCACAATTTATTCTCTCTCTCTCTCTCTCTTCCCCCTCCTCCAGCCGCACCACGCGTCCTTTTTTGGCCGGACTTGCAGCCATCAGCTAGCGGGACGGACGTCGTCCGCCCACAATGCACCGCTGCGGCACAATGCCTGGTGGTACCGTCCCGTCGTGAGGGGAAGAGAAGTGAGGAGGGGAAAGTCCCCCCCCCCTCCTTGTCGCGGCACAGAAGCCAGCGGGCGCGAGCGAGTTGTTGAAACTCGCCCGAGTCATACGTAAGCCATACGGAGGGTGCGATCCACACTCGTGTCCAAGGACTCACGTTAAACCTGTTTCTCTTTCTCTAATCTCTGTCCGTCTTTCAAACACCCGGAGCATAACTCACACTGGGTACACGTCCGTTCAGTATCAACGTCAGTATTCAATAATAATTTTTTACAGAAATTTTATTTATTCTAGTAGAAAATTAAAAAGTGTATAGTTAAATTTTTTTTCATATATTGACCAACAGTATTTATAAAAATATATTTTTTATCGTATCTACTTAAAAAAAACTCTAACACTAACTGACTGAAAGACAACGCACAGCTTAAACCGGTGGCCCTATAGATTTGAATTTTGGAAGAAATATTCCTTGAGTACACTAAAGGTGTACTAAAAAGAGATTTTTATTGAAATTCCTCCTTCCTTTTGATACTTAGACATCCGATAAGAAAGTATTTTACGAAAATCAGCTTCCAATGAGGTTTTCAGGGTGTTAAATATAATTAATTTCCTAATTTTGGAATGTTATTGCATTGTTGGTGCTTTCTTCGTCTCCGTGGCAACGACTATTGCATTATTTATGCCTTCTGCGTTTATTGGCGATGTTATGTACCTTTTATAGTCTTCAAAACTAGTGCCAGAATAGCCATTTATTTCCCAACTAGAAAACACATTAAAAATTTTACTCAGTCTGTAGTGTAATACTACGCTATTTACAGGTTCACTTCAACTGTTATGATGTTCATTTTAACTTTTTCGTTTCGTTTCCCGGATTTTCGGCAGTGTTTTGTTTGGCGTGGTAACGAGCGCCAGCAGCTTCGGACGTTGCCATGACGACATATCACATAAACAACGCTCCGTTGTGTTCGAAATTCCGTTTACAATTACATTCTGATTGGCTGATTGGGGAAAAGACGCCTAGCGTCGACGTTTGGATTGGTTGGTGAGTGCCGACAATGCTAAATTTGAATATATGGATAATTAGAGAGTAATCTGACGCCGGGAAGATGGTGTAATTCTGGTTTAATTCCCGTGTGGAATTATGCTATTTTCAGCAGATCAGCGTCGATTTTAGCTACAAAGCTGTAAGCTAAACGCAATATTTAATCACCTTTCGCGTCGGTAAATGAATGCAGCGCACGGGGATAACTTTACCGTGAAATATAAGGCCCAGAAGTTTTATGCCTTATACCAGGATTCAAGTATGGCCGACTGCATTTATATTTAGTGACGTCAATGCCGTACGTCGATAATTACGTCCCAGCGAACATTCTTAGTCTCTCGCGTAAGTAGAGAGTAACGTGTATAGTTTTCAGACATTTTCATTATTTTTATTAAATTCAAACGCCAATGTCTACGAACTGTCACACACAGGTCTAGTGGTCTTGGGAGTCAGGGTTTCGTGCCTGACTAGCTGGAGCAATTTAACAAACATAATTACAGAAATTGACATTTCAAATCTATGAACTTTGTGTGCATGTAGGCCCTATCCACCGTAATAGAACCGCGGTTTGAAATAATTATTTTGTTGTTTTGGTTTCTCGAAAAAACTGTTACTCAGGTAATTTATGTTACATATGTCATTTATTTATTAAAAAATAAATATTGATTTTTATTTTTATGACACGACCAATTTGTGTTTGTCATTAATGATCACTAGGTTAGGTTAACTGTAATACAACGCGCCCAAATCCTTGATATTCTTAATTGTGTTCATTATTATCTTTTAATTTTAAGTAATAAATTAAAAGATACAGAGAAGTGAAATAAAAAAAAATGTAAAATGAAGAATTTGAAGTAGAAAGAACAAAATTTTCAGGCGAATGCATAAATCAATAAAACTACTTTTTATAACTGTCAAATTTGAAACAAGTTACATGATACCGGTTGTATATGAGTAAATTGGTATTGCGTCTCGGCAACAACTATTTTAGTCAGACACAGACAAGAAAATCTAGGAAATCGGGGAAAATAAGCTGCAGTGTCGTAATGTAAGGAATCGTTCTAGTTATGGCATGCAGTGAACTTTGGTTATATTAAAAAAGATAATTACTATATTTTCTTCTATAATATAATTTAGATGGGTTTTATACCCTGAAGTTTTTGACTTCTTGTATCATCTACGGAACAAAATAAATTTATAAACAATGAGTTTAGTAACTTAATACTTTCCAAATTTTTTACTTATCGTAAAAAAATAGACTAATATTCCAGTAGAGATTTTTATTGATCTTTAATATATGAAAGACACTATGAAGGTAACCAGTTTATGTTTAGTTGGAGTCTATTTACCATCGCTCTTCCACGTTCCGTGATAGGAGCGAAACATTCTGCAATTTTTGTTTTTCAACAGTTGAGGAAAATATGCCAACAATTAAGACTTTGTTTCAGAATTTAATGGGTTTTCAAAACTGGGATTATTTATGACTTCAGATTAAAAAAGAATTAATTGTGAACAAGTAATTCAGTACTCGCCAATGGTGCTCGATCACGAGCAAATTCATGTATTCTCATTTAGCATATATGCTTATAATACGAAACTCGGACACGGAATTTAAGGAATAATTCGTTCAAATGATACCGAGTGCACGCCAATTTAAACTATATTTCTGTACGGAAATAACACGTATCTACCCGCAACTAGATTTCGCTGCCGGAGCAGCTATGTCGATTATTGAAACATTTTATTAGCAGACCAAAATTTTAAACTTTTTAATAAACCGGCTAAAAAAAGTGAAAAGACTTGAAAAAAATTCTTAACCCTGGCTTTGGGCCTGATGTTCAACAAGGAATTTTATTGAAATACTATCTCTATTAATAAAATATATTAAACAGTTATTACTTTAAAGTATCCCTTTGGCTTTTCCAACTTATGTCGCGCCATCCACCACAGATGGCAGCACCGTGATTGTTACATTTTTCCGTTCCTTCACTTCCGTCGCATTCAAGAATGTACTCTCACCAAATGTATTCCCAAAGATAAGATGTTATAAATAAAAAATATATATAAATGCAATAAGCGCTTTGGTCATCTAATATGAAAAGCACATATATGTGTACAAAAGCAGTAATTATAGCTAGGATTTTATTTAAATAGGTTAATGGATTACATATACTTGTAATAGTATTTTTCCTTAACAAAATATAACCAAAACTGATAAAGTAATTAAATGTTAACATTTGTGAAAGTTTCGCGATTTTCCATGTCCGACATTGCACAAGTCACTCCACACAATTCCATGTTAAGTCGCGCATTCGGCAGAAAAACACACAACGATGTCAAAGTAGAAATTAAACAGTGTTCAGAAAACTTTTTTTTCCATTTAAATGCAAACAGACCACAAGCTTTGAGCAATGTTTACTTTGCGATTATTGTGAACGTAAAGCAGAATGAGGAGGCAAAATAAAAAAAAGCATTTCTAAAGCGCTCGTTTAACCGCGAGCCAACTAGTAGTGAAGAAGGGAAAAAAAAATTACGATTTTGCGGTGAAAGGTAAAATCAGTGATAAAGCAGAGATGGATGTACCTGAATGTGAAGGGCGTAAAACTGTTAAAAAGCCCTTCAAAAGGATGAAGCTGGAATCGGTCTCTCTCGCCAGCTCTGATTCTGATTCTGGTGTCCAGTAAACGCGAGTAAAATAAACCCTAGCAGCGACCTGAAGAGCCGTCAAGAGGCTTTGGTCTACGGGGGGGGGGAAGGGGTAAAGGGTACGGAGGATAGGCGGGAAGGGTAGCGAGGTAGGAGGGAAGGGTAGCGGGGTAGGCGGGAAGGGTAGTAGATGATCCGGGAGTGCAGCAAATTGAGTATTGGTGTCGAGGGTCAGGAGACTACATACGTGATCAGGCCTCCGACCTCTCCCAAAGCACCGTCCGGATACGTGCGCGCCACCACCACAGTAAAAAGAACAAAAAAAAGAAAGACCTTTGCCGTATTGGATGGCCCCCGTGGTTAAGGGGTGTGGGGAAAAGGGTGGCTGCTTTTACAGACCTGACACCCGTGTACGTGAGGGGGTGGAAGGGGTCAAGGGGAAGGTCCTATGGGTTTCAGGGACGTTATGGAAAAGGGGTGGGGTGGGGGTTACAGTGGCCACACTGGGTCGTGATGGTGTCCCAGCGCCGGATTTACGGGAGCTACACCAGTGAATTGTAAGGAGGAGGAGACTTGTGACCCACGACCTCAGGTTTATACGTTCGGATTGTCTACGAGCGCGTGTGTGTGTGTACGGAGTTGCCACGACTCGCAGTTAAATTTACTTACGTCCATGGCTAAAAAAAAACACTGCTGTAAAGGAAGCTTTCAGCAAGCACTCGTGCTATACTACCAATATTCCAAAAGTGTTTTACTTGAAAACCAGTCTGTCCTTGAACCTGAGGGGCCCATGAATGGTTTCACTCGTCTCTCATGATCCTCATATACTAAATACAAGAATTTTGCATTTCTGAGAGAGAAGCCTACACATTAACCTAAGCTGCTTTTCAATATCCAAGTTTCAAATAGCAAATTAAAAAAAAAAACTAATATACCTTGAGTCAGGAGGTTGTGATGATTTAAAATATCAATTTTACTGCAACTGTAATTACAATATATTTACTACAATGTTTAAGTAGTTATCGTTTGTAACATAATAGTCGTAATACTGACCTTGTCAAAATCATCATAGAATTATTTTCCTTTTTGGACAAAAACTTTGCAGTTTACAACAAAACTTCTCACGATAAATAAATAAGCGCAGCGATTCAAAACCATCAATGTTAAATTAACACTTATAAACGTTAAAACAAAACAAAAATAAGAGTGAATATTTCAATACTCGCTAGTGATGTGTAAACGTCGAACCACGGTAAAGAGAAAATTCATGTGATCTTATGTTGTTTATGTTGCAAATAAGCAAACAGTACGAAACTTGGACACAAAATAAAGTAGAATCCTTAAAAATAATAACTAGCGTGATAAATACACTGATAAATAAAATATTCGCGTTTCAAGTGCATGCTCAATTTTCTAAACGCAAATCACACACTTTCTGCACCCGCCACTTGAATTTGCTTCCTGTATCGCAAACTTTATTTGCCACCATCACTCACAAATAGCGCACGAAGCAAACGGAAATTTTAATTAATTAGAAACAATAATTTAAAAGGCTTGAAAAAAATCCTAAACCCTGTCTTTGGACCTGATTTTCGACAAGGAATTTTATTGAAATACTGTTTATCTTGTTCTAATCCACTTAACAATTAATACTAAGTTTTCGCACACGTGAGAAGTTATACTTCTGTGTAATTACTTAAATATTAACCTGAAACATTTTAAAACACTTATCATAAAACTAAATGCATGGTTGTTAATTTTGTTGCTGAAACGACTGAAATCAGTATATAAATACTTCCTTCCATCAAACCTTAGCTTTATTTAGCTAATTATAACATTAGAATAATATTATATTATAATGTTATTTAAAATTTGAAAAAGTTTTCAGTGATGAGATATTAACAAGCGTGCTCGCTACCACTGAGCTTCTAAGCCAATTTTATACTTAGAGAATATCTAATCTTATCATTGTAATGCCAGTTTTCTTCAGTATTTAAAGACTTGAGATTAGTTTTTACAATGACTATTTGAATCTACCAAAATATATTTTGTGGTAATTTAAGTAACATAAAGTTTTATTTAGGACATCAGAGCATTTAGTTCATTCCATTAATTTTTACGAAAGTGACTATGTACGGGTGTATGTTACTTCAAGTCGGTCCGCCACCTTTGTGTCACATTTACGTTCATCGACTTCCGTTCCATTTTCTCGAAATTTCTTCTACCAAATGCCGTTTACCGAGATATAAGATGTTTACACATTAAAAAAAAATTGGTTACCAGCTAGCTTAAATTCCTAATCGCAATGCCTAAACCTCGGTGAATCGACACTATGACAATGTTAATGTGGACCATAAACAAGAACCGAATCCACTTCTTTAGCGAATAATTTTAAGCCCCTACATACATATTCCCCATTATCAAAAAAAAAAACAAGACTACATAGGAAAACCAGCAGAAGTTACACATTTGTCTTTCATGTATTGCGGATTAATTCTACGTCTATAGTGACATAGAATCTCACTATGGTGTAATGCTTGCTAATTCTTAGTGCAGCACCATCAATTGTACAACATTTAACAGTAGATATTAATAAACATTGGTCCCAAGTCCGGCAGGAGAGTATTCTTCGACACCGATGACGACCTTGGCTGACCCTACCAGTGAGTGACATCAGGCTTCTTCGGCTAGGACTTCCCTCCCTCCCTTCCCCCTACCTTTAACCAACATCGGTCTACACCTCACTATTTTTTCCACCTCCCTCCTTTCACCCAACCTACGATTGGTTGGGAACTGTCCGGATTGGGAAACTCCAGTGCGTCTCAGCCTGAAGTCTATACACCTTATAATGCGGGGCTTTGACAATGCCGGAACGGGGAATGACACATTTTCCATTAATTGTGAATTTGGCTGTCATGAAAACTACTAAGGCAATTTATAACTCCCTTATCTCAGACCTAGACATTAACTAGTTAATTTTGTTCCGGGTAATACCTGCATGGACACAGAGGGACAAAAACCTTGTTTCAGTTCATACGGAGTGAGATATGTAAAGACCGGAAAAATTCACGGATTCATTTCGGGATATGCCAACATTCAAATAACGGTACCTTTTTGCTACGTCTGCTATTGGTTCGCTGTTGATCTGGAGGACTCTGGGCCAGTTAGGGACCCTCAGCCAAAGAAGCAACGAAACAAAAGTTACTCACGTGATATGACACACAAGTCAGCAGCCAATCAGCAGGTGAAGTTTGCTCAAGTATGCAGAGGTCATTGAACCCGTGGATATTTTCCAAACCCTAAGCTCGCCGGTTTAGTACAGGACAAAAGAGAATGGTTCAGAAGAAAAACTGGGCTAGGCAGAAAAGTTTTCACCATGGAATGTTCAGGAGCTTGGAACTTAACTGTCACAATTTTTTTTGGTTTGGTTCTCCTGAGTATTATATCGAGTGACGCAAGCGTCCCTGCTAGTGAGCGATTTTCTTTCCACTCTACCCCCCACTCCCACCGTGCGTACTAGCTAACCATTTTGAAGTTTGGCAACAGGGCACGGCTCGGATGACATAACTAGGCCGCCTCAACAAGCTGCAAGGTGGGGACACAAAGGAGATAAGAACCAGAGGCGAAATCAGCTGTGCACATCCGAACTCGCCGTGTTGACACATCGTAGGCTAGCCGCCATTTTTGTGGCAAGTATAATTCTGGCGTTGGTATAGCGTTTTAAACTTTGGGATGCTGCAGAGATCAGTTTTATGAAAATGAATGAGTTTCGTAAACGTTTTGGAGCCACTTGGTGCTCGGCACCAAACTGTTCAAACAACAGTGGTCAACCTGAAAAAATAAGCTTCTTCAGATTTTCTATAGATGAAATACTGTAAGTAAAAATAACGTGTCAACCTAGTACCTATAAGTTCTGCAATGTTGATTCCACAACTTGCAAAATGTGGCAGTTACTTTCCTTCTTATATTTGTTATCTTAATTATCAGTAATATTTTAGAGTGTAATGTGGGTTTGTTAACTTATGCAGTAAACGAATATAAGAATTATCACGATTAAAATTGGCCTAGCGTGTTAAAATAAAATAGCTGCTTATAGACCTATAAGTGTTCGAGTAAAACCATCAGAGTGCTTAAAAACATAAGTGATGGGCTAAAATTTTCATTTATATGTACTTTTTTTCATGTGGGTACATATAGTGTTGAGTAATGATTTCATTAACATGAAACGTAATCAGTTGTTACATAACCTAAGGTAAACCTAACCAAACATAATTTTAACCTAATAAACCTTATCCCAATGTAATGTAAATCTAACCTTATCATACTTAACAAATGAGGGTAAATGTTCCGTATTGCGTATCCAGGTGTATCCAGATATACCTTTGATCCTGATGGCATGATTCTGATGGCATGATCCTGTACAACTGAACCTGTAGTACATGATGCTTTTTTTTTAGCAGTGGCGATGAGAGTAGCGCCGACGCATTTTACAGCGCGAAAGCTGATATAGAAAATAAATTATTTGTAAGCTAAATTACATCAGGTTTCGCGCTACGCCTCAGCGCTACGTGTCTCTCCCACTGCTAAAAAAAATAAGCATCATGTACCACAGGGTCAGCTGTACAAGACCCTGCCATCAGAATTGTACCATCAGGACCACAGGGTTAACTTCGATACGCAATACGTAACTTTCACCCAAATGAGATTAAGTTAGTTCTTTAGTAAAAACAGGGATATTTTTTTTCAAGACTTTTGCACGAGAAGCTATTCCTGATATTTACTATATAATTTGAATTTATTGCAACAGGTTGACTACCTACTGTCCTAGAACTAGGCCTCATACTTTCCATGCTTTACTCACTCAGGTACGTACCAAAAGAAAGGAATGATTAGTGTGCACGTCATTTGTGTTTTTTTTTTAAATATTTCTGGAGGATCAAATGCAACAAATTTGATATAGGTCTTCCCACTATTTTTTCTTTTATGCAGATATGGTCATGGATTGTGTGCTGTATAACATCTGATTTCACGCAAATAAAATATTTCGTAAGTTGCCTATGCAAACACGCCGTCACACACAGACAAATAGGCTCGTCAACAAAAAATCACCGTCTAATAATACTTCACCACTAGCAAATCTACGCATGAATCGTAACTGAATGCATTCGTTACGTATGGTCCACGCATTAAACCTTAATGGAAAATTGAATATAATTATGTGTGGAGTAGAAATTGTACGGAATAATGATCCATACTTAAGGAAAACGTAGCATTCAACATGTGTTTATGAGCAGCGCACACGCCACAAACATGGTGGCCAACTTTTCGACTGTCTGCTGTTGAGTTCGCCAAGATCAAAGAGACCGCGCCTCTATTTCGTCTCTGGTTCACTTATATATACTCTTTGGTGGGGAGGTCCCTCCTCAACCCAAACCATCTGCGAATGCCGATTACCCGCATATCCGGACTGCTCGGCGCGTTGCATACACACGCTGTTACAGGCGCCGCATCAGCCCAAGTAAATAGTACCTGAAAAATCTCTCGCAACCTCTTGCCAAGCTGCAAAACTTAAAAGCTATAGTACCGCTTGCTTCTTTAGAACATATATTTCTCTTTCCACGAGAATATCTTACATGAGATAGTTTATTAAAAAATTTGGTAACATTTAATACCTTCATTGTCCTTGAAATAGTTTGAAATTATTTACAAATAAATTAATGGAAAAAAAAATATTTTCAAAAACAAATTTTCTACTCCTGAGAATTTCCTTTTAAAATAAATTAATAAAATATTTTCACTTTAAAATATTATTTATTTTGTTTCCAAAGTTTACCATATCAAACGAGTGTCGAAATCTCTTTAGTCACTTCAAAAAAAATGTCCAGTATTAATTAGAGAAAATCACATACTTTCAGAAAATATGTTTGGTAGGTTAAAAAAGGGGTGTGTAATTTGTAAAACTGTTTTCTTGTCTGCAAAAATTAATTGCTGACAGAAAAACAAAAACCACAATTTCGCCGAGCACGTGCAAGAAGAACCTGGGTTTAAGTTTAATCTGCACTTCGCCGCGTGGCGTCTGGCAAGTTCGGCGCGATGGGAGTCAACATCTCGAGTGGCGCCACCGAGTCAGGATTAACAACCTCTCCGCTCTGAACCTCCCTTCTTGCCACAGCCGAAAATCACCCCCTTACCACCCTCTCTCGCCGCTACCAGCCCGTGCAAGACCCGGGTGGCTCCTCACCTGTTCTCCAGAGGCATCTGGTCTACCTGCGATCATTGCGAGGGGAGGGAATGTGTGTGTGTGTGTGTGTGCGTAACGGGGATTGGCTGGATCGTTGGGGTGAGCATCGTCCCCGCACCTCCCCACCCCTCCCCTTTCCTCCGCCACATCATGTGCTAAGACGCTCGGTGCTGATGTAATCCAATTAGCCCCGGAGTAGATACCCCCGCGTCGCTTTACGACGCCGTGCGCAATCCGCTTGAGATGCTTCCGCTAACTACGCGCCCCTTCTCCTCCCCTTCCCGGCCCAACCCCTTTTTCCGTCACAAATATACCTTCTTCCCTTTCTCGCGCCGATGCACAGCAGTGTTTTCCCGCTGTCTCTCTTAAAATTCTCCTTCATTCTCTCTCTATCACCGGCAGGCTAACAGCCCTTGTGTCAATATAGCGGCCTCTCGGCGCACTGTGGACACGTCACGTTTCAGAATTACATTAATTCCGTCTTTAAAAAGATGGGTTGCTTTGCATTTTTTTTCTCCATGCGACTTGCAGGTTTTCAACATGGCCTCGTAGGAAAGCAATTATTTAAGCAGGGCGCGCGCTTGTTCGCCTCGGGTCGCATCGACTCGACTCGGCTCATCTCGGCTAGGCTCGTCTCGGCTCGGCTCGGTTACACTTAAGTGTAACACCTAAACACGCTTCATGTATTATCGTCTTTCCAAAATGCGTATTCGTGTTTCTCCTAATGGCAGTTTTCTTACTAGCTCAAAACACTTTTCCCTTGCCATTCTAAAATACTGAAAGAAAATAAAAACTATTACTCGTTCTGGGAAAATGTGAATGCACCAATTCACAGTTTTTAAAATGTACATCATGAACCGACAATGTAGATGAAAGTTTCGTTAGCTCGTCACAAGAAATCACTATCATAATAGCTTCTTCGTCGTAAGGACGTCTCATTTTAATAATATATTCCACTACTTCACGTAAACGGCGCCCTGTTTACTCGACAGCTGTGTGTGACCAAAGGTACAACCCTGTTTACTCGACAGTTGTATGTGACCAATGATACGACTCTGTTTACTCAACAGCTGTATGTGACCAAAGGTACAACCCTGTTTACTCGACAGCTGTGCGTGACCAAAGGTACGACCCCCAGGAATGTCGATCAAGGACGCGAACGTTGATTTTTTTCCGAGAGGATGAGTACTGAACATTTGCGCTTCCTCCTTAATGTAGACAATATCGCGTTATACTGTGAAAAACAATGCATAATATTGTTCACGTTGAGTGTGCACACTAAAGCAAAAAAAAACTGATACATTTTTCTAAAACCTTAAATCTCGTCGACAGCGAGTACCTACTAAGGTTACAGACCAGAAGAAAAAATAACATGCAGAGACGTATCTGGACTAGTTTCTACCAGGGGTAAGAACTCATATCGGTGCCCCATTTTTTTTTCAAACCAAACAAACCAAAACCTTTCCCAACACCACCTCATATCGTCACTGCATGTTGATTCAACCATTACAAATATTTTTTGATTCACATTAGATAGTAAATAAATAGATTTATTTGTTTGCATTCATTTCAGTTTTAATACATCGCTAGTTGGATAACACGCGAAAAAATATTTTTTTACAATTAACGATACCTATACACGTATGTATCCCTCAATACAAACAATTCAGTTCATCTGCTCTCCAGCCTTTATTTTAACACTACGAAATGCATGCAAATATCCATCGTAAAAATTACTCTGCCAGTTTATTCCCTCCCCCTACAAATGCATCGCCGAGGGCACAAGCCCACCCCCCCCCCCCCCCGGACCTAGTTACGACCCTGGTAACATGGCTATTTTATTTGCCTGTTGTAAGAAACCATTTTAGACTTTGCTCAGTGTGATTTTGATAATCCAAAAGGAAAAATAAATCACGATGCCTGAAACGGGAATCCAAGTAAAGTTTTAATTTTCTCAAAAGGCGTATTAAAAATAAACTTGAACGTTGACTACCAAACGGCCCATATAAAAAGTGTTTTAAAGATTTCGGTGCATATGCGAAGACGTAATGTGGCTCAAACAGACAAGCGCAAGTCCCAATGTAATAAAAGCTAGGAACTTAACCCGTAGGCTACTGGTGAGTTGTATGTATAGTGTCATGAGTTAATAAGTAACAAAACAGAAGGGTAAAAAATTGTATACAAATGGAGTTAAGAAAAAGGTCTTATTCGATAGCTTCTGACCACACAAATCCCACATCAAAATATGTTCTTAACATTGTGGCTGCAAACAGAGATTCTGAATTCACAAATGTCTCGTTGCAAAAGTTTTTTTGTACAATCTTTGTGCATCCCTTGCGTTGCCATCCGCAAGCCCGTACACGTGATGATTGGTGACTTTCAATTGTTTCGCGTACTTATCCGTCTCGTTGGAAATGCAGAAATCAAATGACGAAGGTGGCTGTAAAATGCGCGTTTGTATCGTTCATTGGAAAGCACCCTCTAGCGCTTTACTGGTTGGTTTCCAAGAAAACGTTGTTTTGGTTATTTTTTCTTGTCTTGTAGCGTTATTTTAACCGAAAAGTATATGTATGTACCAATAATTCTGAAATTTCCTTGAAATACTCGTTTAGGGAAATATGTGAAACCAAGACCTAATAATCCAGTTCAAACCGAATGACAGCTATATGCATGCTGTCAATAGTTCTGATGTTATACAAATCTTATTAAATGGCGCTTGAATATGTTTACTTACTTCATTATGTTCATAAAAGAACGTGTCAGATATAAAATTTATTTGTATCAACTGTTTGAGTTGTAGTGTATTGTTTAAAGGTCACAATTAAATAGAAACTCTGACAGTTTTAGATCAGTGCATGCGCGAGTACAGTTTTGTTGTTTTCTCGCTTGCAATGCGAAATAATGGCCCTTTCCCCAATAATTAGAGGGTGAACTTGCAAACGTTATTTGGCAACAGGATGGAGTCATTCACCTATTGTAATCTCTTTGTACGAGAGTGGTTGAACGTCGAAGTCCCTGGCCGTTGGATTTGTCGTAATGTTCGAGACGACAAAGCTCTTTTTCGCTGGCCTCATCGTTCGTCTGACATAATGCCATGCCATTGGTTCTTTTGGAGCTTTATAAAAGACCACGTCTACATTCCGCCGCTACCTATGATTTGCCAGAGTTGAGACGCAGAATTGAAGAGGCTATTGCTTCCATTACTCAGGACGTGTTAACCTAAGAGTGGGATGTGTGCCGTATAACTACAGATTCACATATTGAACTTTTGCAAAAAAAACTATCTTAGTTTATCTTCAATTTGATGTATGATTTGTTGTAAATAGTCTAAATATACCTTTGAAACTGTGACATTATTTTATGGACATCCTGTATATCAAGCTTTATTTTTACCGAAATAAATTGTACAAAGCATGTTCCAAATAAAACTAGCGGAAACCAATACTTTATAAATACTAAATGGATTTAAATATGCGAATTTCGTAAGAATTAATCATTTCTCCACCTTTAAATTGTAATGTTTTTAATATTAGAATAATATAGTCAAAAGCACATATAATTCATTAAATAAACATTTTTGAAACTCAAATACCACAAAAATACCTTTTTTTAATTTTATTAAGCTCACATTTCTTGCCATATAATTATAGTTTTTACACTTAAAAAAATATGCAGACATTTTACAAAAACAAATTCCTAGTAGGGAAATGCTTATCTCAGGAAAGGTTCTCGGGAATTGATCCACAAACATTTTCTTCCTGCAAGCTCGAGTAATGGAAAGCTCTGCAATTTGCAAACATTACGATTTCCGCCCGAGATAGCTCCGGGTCGCGTCGACGTCAGACGGCGGGCGTCGGATGATTTTTGTTAACAGCCCTGGCTAATTAACAGAAACGACTACAATGCAATTTGTTTTAACGAAGTACTCACGGCTTTGAAGCTGAGCAAACCTCGTTAAAGGAAGTGGAGATTAAAGTGGTTGCCATTCTTAGAAGGAAATATCGCTGTTTATTCTTCAGGACGTACGTAGACCTCCCAGATGTGACAACTTTTATGATGTTCCATTAACAGGAAATAAGCAGTGGGAATCTCGAGGTACTTCGTTGTATACATTTGCTGCAAACCTGGCGTTTTTAAAACATGATCATTATAAAATTTTAATTTTCGTGAAAATTTTCATCTTAATTTCTAAGAAGGGAATGCTTAAACCAGTCTTATTTCGTAAATTAGTCGAACAAGTGAATTATCCTTACCTTCTTACCTAAGGCTGTTCTTATTAAAGGTTAAAATTTCTGCCTACTGTCGTCAATACATGCCAAGAAAAAATATTTTATGGTCTTGATGGTCGTTTTTTAAAATAATTATACGTTCAAATAATTAATCATTTATTGCGATTTTTGAAAACCGAAAAATTTAACGTAAAACTGACGCACAAAAATCATATGAACACAACGTTTGTATAATTTTTTTTTATAAAAGATTCGTAAAAATAAATTACTTATAGTGTATATATTTTCTTTAACCACCGCTTCTAAAAAATAATGTTTAGTTTTTAATTAAGTAATATTAGTTACTGTTATAAACTAGAACAGATATAAAATCTCGTAAATAGTAAAACTTATAAAAAATTAATCGGTAATTGTTTAACCACTTACAAAATTATTCTTCGAAGTTCTTAGCTTGAAATATATTCCTTTAAAACAGTTTTAAGTTGATATTAGTCATTCAGAAATTTGTTTTTTAAAACTGCCAGTTTTCAAAAAAAAAAATTCCCATAATAAGCAATGAGAATTGGAATTTGGGAAAGTAGAAAATATAATTTAGTAAATATTGAACTCTTATTTTTATTACTAAAATATTAAGTGACATATTGATAACAAAAACATCTCAGCATAAACCATACATCAGTTTCTAAGTGATGATGAAACAATCATCAAGCAGATAAAAATTCTTAAAACATTTAATCTATTTGATTTCCAATAACTATTTGTTTTCTATAATACTTACATAAATGCATGAAATGCTCAAACTTTTTCCTGAAGAAATAATTATTAGTATGCATACTGTAAAATTAAATTTTAAATTTTAATTATTTAGGCTTTTTATAATGAAATATATAGAAAATAAGTTAAAATGGTGACTGTGAAAATCATTAAAAAGATTTTGGTAAAACATATTAAAAATTATGTTTATCGTCATAATACGGCGGTATTTCTCCAGAAAATAAATAATCTGTTGTCCAGTTTAATATAAATTCCCTATTACAAAAATTAAATATGCAACATATTAATCTTAAAAAAATGTTTTGTTAAAGACACAACATATTTTTCTTTCGTTTAAACAGTAGTAGAGAGTATAAAGTTAATAAGTGTGGTGTGAAAACTATAAATCTTCCAGCACATGTCTCAAGTTGTGACAAGCGCTTTTAGTGACAGATATTACAAACTAAGTAATATCTTCAGGTGGATAAACAATAAAAAAAACCGTGTTATTTTTTGGCTGGTAAAAATATTGTTATATTTTATATCGTTTTTAGTTACCTGTTATTCATAATTTGCAGATTTTTTTCAGCCTCACGTATTAGGATCTGAGCCTATATATTTTATTAGCCAATTTTCTTTCACCACAGACAATTTCTACCTGGGTTCCCCCGATATTTCACCGAAAATTTCGGGTCAGTTTATCATAACAATTTTGTTGTTTAAAATTAAAATTATTTTATTATTTATATATTATATAAAAAATTCTTACAAAAACGTATGTTTTTATAGGTAGACCAGGTTTACTGCTCGTTTAGGTGATCGTAACTAAAATTAAATTGCTGTTTAGATAAGGTTAGTAACATTAAAAAATCTTTAAAGGCAGTATTCCAAGACGTTCTAGGTAGGTATCGAGTAAGCACTGCCATGTTGGGATACAATCGTAACCTAACTCGCGGGCCGTATTCCAGAACGAGTCCAAACCGAATCCTAGTAAGGAAACAAATCGGCAAACGTTTTAATAAACGGTGCCATGCGCGAGGCTAGAAACTGGTTTCAACGAATTCTAGCGGACGTTTCAAAACCATCGATACAATTTTTACTGCAAAAATACTAGAGATAGCAGCACCATCCCAACCAACATAGAACTGCTTGCCCAATTTTCGCAAGAACGATTAGATTTGCGATTATTTCTTGTTACAACTGTTTAAGTGTACAAAATGTATTCCAGTACAGTTTCGCTATAATTGAAGTTTCATTTGGTACGTACCCGGAAGATGGCGACGGACGCTGGTCCGCTACATGGACGAAATCAACGAAAAAGTGCGCTCTGCGCATACGCGGAATTCGGGCAACAGATCGGCAACAAACATCACACCAAACCCTTTCCCCAAAAATAAGGGTCTGGCCGTGTTCTGTCGCGCACTAGGGTACAGGTTTAGCACATCCAACACCTAAACTCTTTATTGACGTGACAACGTCTAATAAATCGATGAACGCCGGCTGCACGCACGAAAAAGGATGACCCATTGTCCCGTTACGCACATTGTCCCGTCACGCTGTGTCCCGTTACGCTCTTTGTACGCTTGCGCCGCATCTATCTCTCTTCCACTCGATTGGAACAACCATCGATTTGACTTTTTCGAGGCACATTAAACTTGAAACACTCCCATTCGTTTCCTACTTTTCCTATGATCGTCCTATCCTTAACAGAATAACACAGATTGGAAGAAGTTAAATAGCAAACATGTATAAAAGTTACAGTTAAAATAATCTCTTCGTTAAAGTAATGAAAATATTTGAATTAATGAGTGCAAATAAAAGTAAATTTATCAATTAAATTGTAGATTTCATTTTACTCCTTCTTTGTATCCATACAAAATAGTGATAATGCAATAAAAGTGATTCAATTTTATTCATAAAAGTATGGAACCATTTCATGAATGTTTTGTTATGACGTTATGACGCTAAACTATCGTCCGTAAACCGACTTTGCAGACAACCAATATTTTTTTTTGTTTATTTCCAGCGACGAACGGAACTGATCGTGGGGTGGATGGAACGCAGGCTTCTTCCGATTCCCGCGTCGACGCGTCTCGCTCGCCCCTCCTGGGACGGGGCTCGGAGCGCCGGCTGTGACGTCAGCAGCATGGCGGCAGTGCCCGAGGTTGGGGAGGGGGGTATAGGGGGCGAACCAACAAGCCACGAGGCAGTCGGCAGCTCAACTTCCAAGCGGCAAGCAAATTAGATTGCTTCAAGACTCTTCGCTCCCTCGGCGGCCGTTTATCCCCCCCCCCCTCCCAAACCAAACCACCCACCACCCCCGCGTCGAACGATGCTTTTTTTTCCCTCCGGAAACAGCTTACCGTTCATCTGTCCTTTAACCCTGGACTTGTGCCTCTTCCTTTCCGCGACGTCTGGCGCGAATCCCCTGCCAAGCAAAACTTTATTTCTCTGGACAACTAAATTATTCTGTTTACAACAACAACAACAAATCTTGCAGGGGTTTATTTTAAACTAGCAATACCTATATTTTGTGATGGGAAATAATTACTTTTATTTTAACATAAATGTAAACAAAATCATGGTCGTTGATTTCAAAGTCAATTTTTTTTTAACTTAACACCGACATTTAACAAATATCAAATTAAAAAAAATTCATACAAATTTAATATGTTTATGTGTGATAAAATAACTGCGTGTATTTTGTCGTATGAATGCATTGGTTCCGGGTTGGTAGATTAAATTTATTTCATGCTTCGTGTGTACATTTAAATTGTTGATTAATCCACCTATTTCTCATGAATTATATTTAATTTCTGGTAATTTGTTATACTTTTTTTAGTTTATTTTAATTACGTCCTATCAATGTTTTGTAAAGTTTTTAAACTGTTAAAAAAAATTGTGGTACCGGCTTGTACGGAAGTAATCTCCAAAATATTAAAAAAAAAAAAAAAAAACACGTACAACGGTTTATTGTAACGTCTAATTTTTTTTATTTCAACTGACAATAACAGGAAAAAGTAGCATTTTAACGTTAACAGTAATGTTTTTAATACGTGCATCTGGATTAACAATAATTTTACATAACTGAACTTGCCAAGGAAACCATTTCCAAGGAAAAATAGTAGTTATTTTTTGTATTCTACCTACTCAAATTAATTTTTGTTCCTTTATTTTAAAAATATTTAAGAAATGTTTATCACATGTTATAAAGAATTTTTTTTTTCTTTTTTGGGAAAGAAAAGCTGCTCGGAGAAAATTTTGTCTAGGTATTTATAGTCGGGCTGCAATTTAGTTTTAGCATCGTGGTTCCATTAAAGGCAATATAATGCAAAATAAAATAGCGTTATTTTAGTACGTTTCAACAGTAGAAGGCTGATTATTTTAATATTATTGTATGCTACCGATTGGTAATTTCATGTCGTTTGCGATATTGCTTCCTAAAAAAACAAATTTTTCCAACGTGCTTTTAAACTGCCGTTGGAACTTTTCTCGTGGCTAGGTTCTACGTGAATTAGAGTAATAAAACAATTTATTGCGAAGTTTTGTGTTGTGAGATGCATTTACTGCCTGTTGTTAGGAAACATTGGTGTAATTTATGGGGGGGGGGGGGGAAGGCGGTGAAATTCTACACAGTAAATATTTTTTGTAAATGGAACAGAAATATTCATGTACCATTAAAATAATATTTGTAACTTTGTAAATTTATGTGAAAACAACTGTATTACTACAAAGTAGTATTCACAGTTATACTGTGTTTGGATTCTTACCAAGGCATTTTTCTTTGTGTTGTACCAGTACCTCCAAATGTGAAAGTATTATTAACAACTTTCCCTGAAACGTTTTCCAGTATTAAATGCACACATAGTTAAGATTATTCAATCCCCAATTTTTTATGAGAAATACTCAGTATGATCTCTAAAAAAAAAACACATGATATCTGTCGAAAATAACCATAGCCATTTGTTGACAGAGTTACAGTATCTCTTTTGTAGTGTTACAAATTATTTCTTGGAAACAATTTTCCCAAGGAAGTACAGCAAATTGTTTTCTTGTAAGTATATGCTACTTATAAAAATTAAGAATGGTAACTGTAAAAATATTATTGGAACATACTAGATTTTTACAATATTTATTACAGTGAAATAAGTTTTATTTCAAAAAATAGGTTTTAACAACGGCAAGAAAAAAAACTTTCAATTAAAATTATCGACTTTATGCAAAAGAAACTCCTTTTATGTTGTGCACTCTTTTAAAACAAGTTTGATTTTAAATATAACAGTGTCAAATAGTGTGTTAACTATTTAATTTAACATTTTTTAGTTTCATAGATTTGAATTATTCTTTTTATCAATCTATACATACGAAAAATATACCCAGAGTGAGTTTATAATATTCATACATCAATCCTTGTGCATTTAGAAGTGAAATTTTTCCTGTATTCAAGAAAGTATCTTTTGATACTCTGGGTATTTATTTTTTGACATAATACCTTCTAAAATATATCCTAAAACCTAAATAATCATTTTATGGTATAACAAAATTGCTATGCATTAATGAAGAAAATCCTAAATTTAATCAGTTTTGTGAAAATAATGTTCATATTTATGTTAAAAAAATGGAATTTTATAATTTATAAAACCACACAATAAACAATTATTAAATAGTAAAGAAATATAAAGACAAATATCTGTAAATAAACTGTTAATTTCATTTAAAAAACGGGCAGGAAATTAAATTATAATTGAAAATTTTTTTAAAAATTCAATCTTTAGATAGGCCTGTCTACCAAGCGATATAGCCTTTAGCAGAGATAAGGTTGTATGCAAACTATATTTACTCACATTCAATCCATCGTTTACACGTTAAAATAAAGTCATTTAAAAAAACACAACCTGATTTGGGAAAAGGATAAATATTACCGTAAATGTTTACGGAAAAACGTTATTTAGGTGTGAGTTCCTGACTACTTTATGCCTATGGGGTTTAGTTACGTAAATGAAAATAATTTGATGAGAGGAAGAAGTAAATAGTAGACGTGAGTTTCTGAATTTATTTTAGAGTGTCTGAATATTTAAAATCCAGAAAAGCAAAACGTTTTATTAAAAAATTTTGGTGATTTTGTATTCTCTGTCAGTGTTGCATAATAAATTTGTATATAGACCTCTCAGTATATAACTATTGTAAGTTTTACCTTATACACATTTATATAAGGTCACTCAGAAAAAAAATTTATTCTCGTTCTTTCAACAGGTTTTATGATTTTACTGTTATTTAAATACGAAGTTGTGAAAATAATTATGTTGTTATAACATGTACTTCGGACCATTCAGTATTATAGATGGTTGCTGTTTAATTATAAACATAATATTTAATTAAATTTACTATCACTAATATTGCCCATAAAAAATTAAACGATCAATGGTTTGCAATAATTTTAATTAATATTTTTTTATTAAAACTGCTCTTCGCAACTTAACTTGATAAAAAGGGTTCAATGAAATAATTAAAATCACTGAGCTAGCCAAAAATGACTCTTCACAATTAAAAGGGAGCAAAACATACACAACCATAATCGCATAGAACAATAACACACATATAAAACATATAAGCCATTATATGAGACAACATATAAAACAGAAAATTATTGACAAATATTTCATTAAATTTTTTTTTTCATCATAAAAATGTTCCAATAGAATTCTTAAATAAAGTTATCTGTCAATATGTGATTAAATATAGTGTTACCCAAACGATGAGCACAAACAACAAATATTCAGAATTCAAACGAAAAAATAGGTTTAATATCTTGTTAACATTTCAGAGAAATTTGCAAAAAAGAAATTACAATTGTCCAGTGAAAATCAATCAGATATTTAAAAGTCTTATCTCAACCTATGAACTTGTAACTCAATATTCAGTTTGTATATTTTACGAATTTTTAATAAACGTACACGAGTTGCAACATAAAAACTGCACACAAACCGTAGGTTAAATATTAGTGAATCTGTTTAAAATTTTTAATTGCCGGCACGGGAAGGGACTTACTAAATGCTTAAAATGTCTGCAGGAAAGTATGACAAATTATTTAAGTCGTCATCCACAAAATTTTGCTACATTGATAAAAATATTTATTTATAAACACAGTTTGTGTTCGTGGGCAGTATTTCACTACAACAATATTTATGTATGTCTCTTGGCTAAGGCCATAGCTCAACCATTATGGCCCGTGATGCACGTTAGTTCCATTTCCCAGCATTCCTCTGTCCTAGCGTTTAAGTATCTCAACAATGGAGGCTAGGCCTAGGAGGATATAGTACTGCCCACTGTGATAACGTTGACAAATCACTACACATATAACAAAATTACGCGTAGTAGTTTTAAGTAAAACTTAAAAAAATAAATTAAAGGAATTAGGCGTTATTAATTAAAGCTACACACAAATAAAGACTTAAAGTGAACATAATAGTTACGTAATGAAAGCATTAAAGTAAACAGTAAATCAAACAAAAGTTCAAATCAAGCATCCAGTAATATAATAAAATAGTATACCGAAAATGTACCCTGTACAAGTAAACTTGTACAGTGTTCTTTTTTTTCGAAAAGTACAGAAGTAGTAAGTATGCATTCCGAGCCCTGGAATGGTAGTAAGGTATTAATTAGTGACAGGTTTTCGCCATCTTGGATTGTGAGGTTACGGTGAACATTTTGGGTAACCGTGACACTGACCCCAGTTGCCATCTTGGATGACCCGCCATTTTGTATGAACTTGATCCTGGCCTCATATTGGATTCCGCTATCTTCGATTATGACGTCACATCTGGCATTTGGTTTTCGAGAACTTTCCGCCATCTATAAGTCCATCACTTTGAATTATGATATCAAGGCAAAGATTTTGTTTTTAGAACCTTCTGCCAAATTTTTATTCTGCCATTTTGAAATAAAATATCACGGCCACCATTTTGGACGACCTTGAACCCAACAGCCATCTTGAATTCCGCCACAATTTTTCGGGCTGATGGATGCCGCTATCTTGTTGTCGTCTGCTGGAGGCCGCCATCTTGGATGATATAGTGTCCGCCGAATTTTTTTCTTCTGCTGGATGCCAACATATTTGTTTCTGCTGTATGTTCCTGGAGTATGGCAGCATCGCTTTGTTTCATGCATGTAAAGGTTAATGTTCCGTTACCTGCCCGAGTATACGAGAAACTGGAGTATACCGTAGAGGTCACGGAAAACGTGAATTATTATATCTGTTTCTCACGTAAAGTCCACGCAGAGAATAATTTTTCGTTTTTTATTTTCCACCGTGTTAAAAATGTTTGCGACACCGTTTGGGAACCTGTAGAGATGAATTTCCGGGGAAACTACTTCACGCCATTCAAGGGGAAAAGTATATTTTGCGCGAAGCTGTTATGACAGGTTTCAGCTAGTTCGTTAGCCAAGGCAGGAGCAACTTGCAGAAAGTCATGTCGCAGCAAGTTGTTGCAGGAAGCCTGACTTGCGCCACGACAACATAGAGCGGTGAGACTCGCCGCCAAGTGATTACAAATCTGCTGCACGGCGGTGCAACTTCCACGAGGTGACAAGCACGCGGAAACGGTGTCAGGAGTAGAACCACCCCCAGCACAACCACCCCTCGGGGTGGTTCGTCCAGTCTCGTCGCAACCCCTATGGCGCCCGACAGCAACGGAGCGCTGGGCGCAACCATTACGTCCAAGACGTAAAAATAAAAATAAAAAAATTGGTTGTCTGTAAAGTCGGTTTACGGGCGATAGTTTAACGTGAAAACGCCATTACAAAACATTGATGAAATGAGTGCATACTTTTATGAATAAAATAGAATCATTTTTTATTGAATTATCACTTTTTTGTATGGATACTAAGATGGAGTGAAATGACATCTACAATTTAATTGATAAATTTACTTTTATTTGCACTCATTAATTCAAATATGTTTATTACTTTAACGAACAGATTATTTTAACTATATTTTTTATACATGTTTGCTATTTAACTTCTTCCAATTTGTGTCATCCTGTTAAGGATAGGACGATGATAGGAAAAGTAGGAAACGAATGGGAGTGTTTCAAGTTTAATGTGCCTCGAAATATTCAAATCGATGGTTGTTCCAATCGAGTGGAAGAGAGATAGATGCGGCGCAAGCGTACAATGAGCGTAACGGGACAATGTGCGTAACGGGACACTTTTTCGTGCGTGCAGCCGGCGTTCATCGATGTATTAGACGTTGTCAAGTTAAAACAAATGTGAGGGGTCTCCCAATACTCTGCAGTGATGCGCAAAAATCTAAACTCGGTAACGAGCAAACTCACATGCTCCCATGTTGCAAATAAACTTGGACAAGTAATATAAAGTAGAATTTTTAATAAATAATGGCCCAACGTGATAAATAATTTTGGTAAATAATATAGTCACTTTTCAAAAATACCAACATTTCTGGATGCGAATCACATACTTTCTTAGTCCGCCGCTAGAATCGTAAACGTTGCTTGCCACTGCCATACGATGAAAGTTAGCAGCAGGAAACAACAGGGATTTTTTTTTAACTATATGAAACGGCTTCGTTTGAACCCGGGCTTTTGACACTATTTGAAACAAGGAATATCTTGATCAATCCATCTTGATAAACATAAACAGGAAATACTACCAAAGTTTTCGCACGCGTTAGAATTTATTCTTCTACGGCATTACTACAATATAAACCTGTAGCATTTGATTAAAAATATTATAGCACTAAGTTTACGTTTGTATATTTGTTTTTGATTAAAAACTTAAATCAGTCTGTAAATACTTTCTACAAACAAACCTTAACCTTATGAGGCTAGTCCAAAATCATTAACATCATATAATCAAATACTATAAAATTAAAAAAAAAAAACTTATTCAGTAACCTGATTTGAACCAAGCCCTTTGAGTTTACCGTTCCGGAAATAGCTTTCCAGTGTTAATAGCACACATCCAGAAGCACAACAAAACAAAATTAAATTCAATTATTAATCATCCATTTCTTTTTTCATTATTTGAAAAAAAAAGTTTCAATTAATAATCAATCAAGATATAAAATTGTGTCCTAATATTCGTAAGAAATACCAGTACTGTCTGGGGGAAAAAAACCTATTTCTAGAGACCTGAAAAATTCGCGCATTCATTTCAAGATAGGTTAGAATCGAAAAAGTTTGCATTTTTACTGCTTCGGTAATTGGGCCACAGTATATCTGAAGGACTTTGGGCCAATGGAAAAATGTAAACAAAAGAAGTAGCGAATCACTAGCATCCCAGTTAACAGGTGCTGCGAGTTAGTAACCAATGAGCAGATGCAATTCGGCCGAGTGCATAGAGGATCACGGAGTCCATCAGGTCATTGAAACCGCGAATTTTTCCGGTCTCTACCTATTTCATACATGCAACGCGTTTACAACATTCCAATATCTTCCAAAATAATCTTTTGTGAAAGTACAGAGAAATTAATTAATTTCTGTGTGAAGAGTTGAGAATGAAGCAAGCAACTCGGCAGGTGAGACTGAGCTCGAGAGAGATAGAGAGAGAGAGAGAGAGAGAGAGAATGAAGAGCTTAGCTGCGCGCGGCGCAAGGGCAGAGGCCCCAAGTCAAACACCGGAGGGCCTGCCTCATCAGAGGCGGTTCCCCCCTTGGGAGTGACGGCGGCGCGCACTGGGCCTTCCATCCCGTCCTGCGGGCAGGCAGCCGAGGGATTAGCGGGCAATTGAAGGGCCTGATCTCTGGCTCAAGCAACCCCAAACCCACCCTCCCGTGATCCTCCCTTCCCGATACAGGCGCGCGCAAGGGGGTTGTTTGTCCGACGGACCGACAGTCTGGGCGGTCGAGAGATACCTTCTTCCCGCCTGAGAACCTCATAAACGCCACTCGGCGGGGTTCAACCCTTAACATGGCCGCTGGACACCGACAGGTCAGGTGCTTAAGTGGCCCGCCTCGTCAGGGGTGTATCTGTGTTAGTGAGGCTGGTGCTTCTAACGCGATGTCGGCTCTGAACTGGCGCGCAGTCTTCTCCTCGTCACAGGATAACTGTGAAATTTGAGCTGTGACCGTAACACTATTTTGCGGAGAAATGAAGATAAAGTTGTAATGCAAGTCCCTGAAGTGCTTTCAAGTACCTGTAATGGTTGTTTGTACACCTAAAAAATAAATCTGAAAACATGCGTTTTAGCCATTTTACCTCCTTAAAAAAAAAACAATTTAAAAACTTCATCCAATATCAAAAGTACATTTCGGCTCTCAGCGAACTCTTAAATGCTTTTCGTAAGGAGACCCCACTCGGATATCTCGAGTAGTTTTGAAATCGCGTTGTTTTTCCTGAAGCTCTGCGCACCGTGTGAGTGCCCGGGTAGGCAAGGGCCTAAATGCGCGGAATTTAACTGGCTGTTTACCGCAGGTGAGGTGAGGCATTGCGCTGGAAATTCAACTGCCAGAATGTGCCCCTCGTGAGAATTTTGAACTCACTGATCTACTGGGACGGGCAAAGATACGCATTATTTTTTTTACCACAAGCTATAATTAATTAGGGGCAGGCAATTTTCGCGAAAAAATCTGAACGCTTAATTGACTGCAAAAAAAGGGTACTCGAACAAGCGGTTTCTTACTTGTGATTGGCGGCCGTCTGCGAGAGAAGTCGTTGCCATATTTGACCGAACCACTCAGGACACGTTAGACTCCGCACTGAATTACTGTGATTGGTTATAAAACGATCGACATAACTCGGGTGAAAAAAACTCACTTAATCTCTAAACACAGATGATGCTACATTGTTTTAACTTTCAACTGGTCTCGGAATCTTTTCGCGATATATGCATGCCCCTTGCTAAAATCCGTGCTCTCATAAATTTGAAGAAACGTTTATCGTTAGGATCTGGGAAAATTCGCGGGTTAAATGATCTTCAGGATAGACTCCACGATCCTCTGCGAACTCGGACCAACTTCACCTTTACATATGGCTGCTGATTTGTGAGTCATGTCACCTGGGTAACTTACGATTTGTTTACTTCCTTGGCTGAGGATCTCTTAATTGGCCCAGAGTCCTCGAGATCAACAGCGAACCAATAGAAAACGCAGCGAAAAAAAAGGTATAATTATCTGAATTCTAACATGTCACCAGGATTTTGGAGAGAAGTTAACGTGGGCGCGGTCGTGAGTGGGTCAGGCGAGCGCAAGACCGGCGCACGTGTGGACTGTGCTTCTTGGAATCCTCGCCGCGGGGTGCCAGTGGCGTGTGACGTCAGTGAGAGACCTCGGTCATATAGGGCCATGTAATTTTCGCGAAAAAGATTTCCAGACCAGCTGTGTGTCAAAACTCTGTATCACTGTCTGCGTCTCTTGGTTGGCTGGGTTTATGTCTACTGTCGGCGCACCAATCACAGCCCTCCACAGTGCGGAAGCAAATACTTCCTGAATGACCCGGCCAAACATGGCGATGGCTTCTCTCGCAGACGGCCGCCAATCACAAGGGAACAGTCGCTAGAGAGGGTATACCTTTTTGCAGTCTAATAAGCGGTCGGATTATTTCGCGAAAAATGCATTCCCCTACGAATGACGACCAGCAGGACCGGGTGTGCTCTAGCTGGGGCCGTTCCACGACCAGGCGTCCGTCGTCGGTGGTCTGACTCCTGCGGGACCCTGGGACCTCCTCGTCGTGACACAAGGCGAGCGACTTTACGCAGCCGGCTCCAACGGCGAGGGAGTTTACATTTTTGCCTCGATTTCGCAACTTAAGTTTACGACCGTGATAACCAAGGAAAGATTTTGCTAGGGACCGGTAAAATTCGCGGGTTCAATGACCTCCAGGATGAACTCCATAGTTCTACGTACACTCGGTTAAATGCCACCCATTCATTGGCTGCCGTCTTGTGAGACGTCCCAGCGTAGCAGCCTGTGATTCGATAAAGCTTTGGTCGTGTGTTTTTCTTATTGGCCCAGAGTCATAAAAATGAGTTGTGAG
This sequence comes from Bacillus rossius redtenbacheri, assembly GCF_032445375.1. Taxonomy (NCBI): domain Eukaryota; kingdom Metazoa; phylum Arthropoda; class Insecta; order Phasmatodea; family Bacillidae; genus Bacillus; species Bacillus rossius. The sequence continues at coordinate 62,234,239 of NC_086333.1, forward strand.
TCAATAGCAGAGGCAGCACTGAGGTATAACTATTTGTATTTTAGCCTATCGCGAAAAGGAATTCGCGAATTTTTCCGGTCTCTAGATATTGCTGATTAAGCGATCCCAACTGCGACTATCAAAACAAATTCACCCGAAGTATGTTGTTTAATAACGGCTACTACTCGGAAAAAGTTGTGTTGGCCTCTGGCGTATTTATGCTGGAAACGGACATTTCCATACTTTAAAATGACAGTGACTTATTTAAAATAAACTTAACATTATATTATATGTCCAAATTTATTATTCGGCGAAACGTATTTTTAACCGCAAGTCAGTGTGAAAATTTTTGTCATGTTTAGGAACTGAAATTATGAATTTAGTTGAATTTTATGAAACATTGTCTACAAACTAAACAATAACAGTCAAATGGGCAATTTGTTTCTAAACAATTTGTACTTATAGTCGTAATTCCACATTTCCCTACATATTTCGCTAAATATTTATACATAAAAATATTTGAATGAAAAGGCAGACTATTATAGCTTTATTTTTTACCATCCCTAGAAATACAACAAAACAATATTGTTCTCTTCCTGATAGTTTAATCTCCAAGTCAAAATTTACCAAGTATAATGTGAGACAAAATTTTTGTTTGATTGATGAGGTGTCCCATTTGTTTCAGCTTGAACTCCGTGGAATCCTCACATCAATTATTCAGCCCGTGTCGCCAGGAAAATGACAAATGGTCAGCATTTGTAATGTTTTTCGAGTATATCCCTGGTTCACAACGCCAACTGGTTCAAATAGAACACCCGACGTCGCATTTTCAGGGCTTTGACGCGAGATACCAGCTGTGCCTGCGTTCGACACTGCGTAAACCAAACATTTACAAAAGGAAAACCGTCCTGCCGATATTTGAGTGGCTTGTGAATCAATAATCCAATATCAACAGTGTCACGCACGCGGTTATAGATATTCTGAGAAACTCACTTGTTTGAAAAAAAATTCATATTTACGTGGAGTCAACGCGCAACAGAATTGAAACTTCTTGCTTATTAGTAGAGACCTGTAAAATTCGCGATTTCAAATCCCTAAAGGATAGACTCCATGATCCTCTATGCAGTCGTGCAAATTACATCTGCTGATTGGTTACCGACTCGTAAAACCTGTTGACTGGAATGATCGTGATTCGCTAATTCTTCTGTTAAAGATTTTTCATTGGCCCAGAGTCCTTCAGATAAACTGTGGCCCAATCACTAAAGCAAAATAATGTCAAAAGTATTTGGACTCTATCCTATCGCGAAATGAATCCGCGAATTTTACAGGTCTCTACTTATTAGGTATAGCTAGAGATAAAAATTTAGTAGTTACTATTTTATTGAACACGAGATGATAATTGAAAATATTGAAGTTGCTGGTGTGATCTCAAATGAAAAGAATTAAGCATTTTTCCAAGCTCTGTACTCCCATATTCGTTCACTGGTACTTTTTGGCGCCTCTTTTGGTGGTTTATTCCAAGTGACCTTTGATAGCACCTCTTATCTGCTTCTGCCGTTTTATTATTTTTTAGGCATTATGTTAAATCACGATCTCCAGCTCAATAAAATGAAAGAACAAAAAAAAACACTTCAATCGAACATAAATTACAATTATAAAGTCTACCTCACACGTCTATAAGTCCTTTTGATACTTCAAATCACATTGTTCACATACCAAATATAATTTACACTTAGAAAGCTAACCTCTTAAGCATACACGTTTTTTACCTTTTCAATCATACTTTTCTCATAAAAATGAATGATACTCATAAAGTTAATTGCACAAATCAGTAACTCTTTTCCACACGAATAAATTAATTGTACATATTTAAAAAAAATGGTAGCTTCAATCCTTTGCTGTTACGATAACTTACAAACCCAAGCAGCGTTACGAGAATTCCGTAGCATCACTGCTGCGTCATTTCTGACTCTCCCCTGCCGTCTCCCCTGCCATTACTTACATCTAGCATACAGCATGCTACACTACGTACATATCCCCTCCCCCACTAATTTCCGCCACCCATTCAACCACTAGTTCATGCGTTGGAGTAACGTCACCGCTGACATACTCTCCTCACCACGTACCAAACTGTTCCCCTCACGCGATCGGAATGTTTGTAACTCTCGAAAATTGTAGCCCCTTCAGCGAAGACGTTTCTCTTCAAAAACTAAAATTTCGTTGGGAAACAAAACAACAATTTTGTAGGTTTAGGTATTCTTTAAACTAACGTTCCAATCCAAAGTAAAAAAAGGCCAATGTTTATAATAAAGCTTTAATGAGAAGCCTGTGACGAGGCCTATCATCGTGACGGACTCCGGATTATCCGTCGCGTCCGTCACTCATCCGTCCGTCGGACATCCGACCCTTCGTCAACTTGCCGACCGATTCACATCACTCCGCGAGTCCATCATAACATTACCCCCCCCCCCCCCTCCCTAAAACGCTGCCAACTGACCGAAAGACATAAATGTTGGTTGCTATTCTCTTTGTGAAGGTAGAGATAAGTGTGACAATCATGTAACCTAGTCACTTAAAAATCAATAAAAAATCAACTTTGATTTCGCTACATCATTATGAATAGCATTTATGAGGCTCGGTAAATTTATTTTGGTTTCCAGTATGAAGCTTTAAAATATTTTACCAACGCAGATGAGAAATATGTTATAGGAGCAGCTAAATCAATGATAAAGACACTTATAAAATGTTTAAAATTGTCCGGCAATAACTTTGTAAACCTTTTTGACGTAACAACGTCTAATAAATCAATGAACGCCGGCTGCACGCACGAAAAAGTGTCCCGTTACGCACATTGTCCCGTTACGCTTATTTTATATTGCTCTTTGCTAACCTGAACCTCCTTGCATTGCGACCGAGTCCGTGGCGTAATTCTGTTTTCATGTATTTCAATGTAACATTTTCATTGCTCTTTGCTAACCCGTTCCTCCTAGCATTGCTGCAGAGTCCGTGGCGCTAATATATTATTTTTGACTGCATCTTGGTGTTGGGTAAGCCATTTTCCTTCACATCATCCTTGAAACACTCCCATTCGTTTCCTACTTTTTCCTATCATCGTCCTATCCTTAACAGAATAACACAGATTGGAAGAAGTTAAATAGCAAACATGTACAAAAGTTATAGTTAAAATAATCTCTTCGTTAAAATAATAAACATATATGAATAAATGAGTACAAATAAAAGTAAATTTATCAATTAAATTGTAGATTTCATTTCACTCATTATTTGTATCCATACAAAATAGTGATAATTCAATAAAAAAGATTCAATTTTATTCATAAAAGTATGCAATCATTAAATCAATGTTTTGTTATGACGTTGTCACGTTAAACTTTCGTCCGTAAACCGACTTTACACACAACCTATTTTTTTTTTTGAGGTTATATTTTTCATTCGTGCTTCCGTTGAAGGTCAGAGCTCGGGAAGCTTTTGACGGACGCAGGGATGCATTTTTTTTTTTCTTCGGGGTTTTTAATTCGCTCGCGGCCGCGAGACTCGGACGGAAGGAAGGGAACCGTACGGCCGCACCGCCGGTCGGCCGACTGGTCAGCGGTGATGACGCGGAACCCCTCTTTCCCCGCGCCAGCCCCTAGTGACCGCCGCGCGGTCTGTCACGTGACTGTAGGACAGCGTCATCCTAGGAGCACACGGAGCTGTTCCTGAGGGGACAACGTGTTGGCGAGGTTTACAAACAGTGAATTAAGAATGGTAGCACCGGCTGTAGAAGAAGGCCATGATGCACTGGACACTTGCGATTATCTTTTTCCACGTCCAATTAAATCTTAACAAATTTCATTACTTCACACGAATGTTATATTAATAATATATTTAACAAAAATTGGCTGTCTGTAAAGTCGGTTTACGGACGATAGTTTAACGTGACAACGTCATAACAAAACATTGATGGATCGCATACTTGTATGAATAAAATTGAATATTTTTATTTTAATAACTAGTTGCCAGACCCGGCTTCGCACGGCTATACTAATGGGAAAAAATAAGCCACATCTCCCATTTATAGTAATGGTAAATTTAAAAAAATCAGTGAAAATTTATTACAATGCTGTATAATGTACCGGAGAGAAAATGAATAGCACCGATGGTTTCCCGACTCGTGCACGCAACGTACAACTGATGTACCCGTACTTCGCTACGGCAGTCTACAGGCAGATCACTCTTGTGCCGCTCATTATACATGCCCCTCCTTGTGGGTACGCCACTGCCGCGTGATGCCCGTTGCCATGGAGACGCAGAAGGCATGAAAAATGCAAAATCCTGTTCTCATGCAGACAATGTACCCACTGTTGCCTGGTTTTAACAACCCTTGGGATATAATTTTCGAAAAATGTCATCCTGCGTAACATAAGGAAAATTACTGTAAAGTTTCAAGTCTGTAAAATATATATATTTGAAAAAAAGGGCAATAAAAAAAACAAATTAAACACAGAGAGAAGAAAAAAACAATAGTTTAGGTTTTCGATTTAAAGTGATAAAAAGTATTTAAATAATAATTGAACTCTTAAGAGGGTACTGATTGCTTCGTTGTTAATATCACACGGGTGTTTTTTACTTGTATGGGAAAATTAAGAATGATAAGGCATCTAGTGCGTGGCAACAATGTTAATAGGCAATAGGAAATAAACTTCTAGCGCCTGCGGAATTGTCAACACACACTTCGTACGTGTACTGAATGTTGTATCTAAACCCCTCCAACGCATTTGATTCTAAATTGGACTTTTAGTAAGGATCCCTAATGTTATTGATAATATAATATAGCCTATAGCCTTCCTCGATAAATGTACTATCCAACACTGAAATAATGTTTCAAATCGGACTAGTGGTTCTTGAGATTAGCGTGTTCAAACAAACAAACAAACAAACTCTTCAGCTTTATAATATTAGTATAGATAAAAGAATAAATACTTTAATTTATACTAGTAAACAGATTTTTAAAATGCAAGAATAATTAACCTTTATTGCCGAAATTGTTGTTGTAATAAGCAATTAAAATTACATTAACTTTTCACTTTACTTTATAAACAGTCGAGTGGAAGAGAGATAGATGCGGCGCAAGCGTACAATGAGCGTAACGGGACACAGCGTAACGTAACAATGTGCGTAACGGGACACTTTTTCGTGCGTGCAGCCGGCGTTTATCGATTTATTAGACGTTGTCACGTCAAAAAAGAATTTTAAATTATTTCATCATTTGATGACGAAAACATATTTATTTCAGGATAAATTCGACTTAGTTTGACAGCATTCCCTTGGAATCCAATACCAGGCAATGCCCTGCATTTCCTGTCTTATATATTCTTCCATCGACTTATTAAAAAAAAAACATGAATATTTTCATAAACTGCAATTAACTTTTCCGTCAACTTGATAACTAAAGCACTATACTGAGAGTAATTTAACTTCATAAAGAGAAAACGCAATAGAACAGCAAAGTTCCGCGCGAAAACGTATGGTTTTTGTTTATCTGCGCATGCGCGAAATCAAAAAAGTTTTTTTTGGAAAAAAAAATAGCCGAAAACCACACACCTGTTGACGTTGCCAACTTAGCGAACATGGCAAACACAGCTTTGATTTGTGCCAGTGACACCTGAGATTCAGCTGGTTGTGTTTTACTCGCGCAGCGAACATCGTGAACATAGCGAACATAGCGCCCTGCGTGGCCGCATCTTGACACAGTGAGGGCGCGGTGTTGCCACATGTGTCTCAGTCTTCATTACAAGTCCAGCTTTAATCTTCAGTGATTTTGTATCCCAGATACAAGAGGCCACGCTGGCTGAATGGTCAGGTCCAGGTTCGATATATGGCGGAGTCACAGAAGGTACCTTTTTTTTTCGCAGGTAGAAAACGTGTTAGACGTTCCTATAGGACAAAATATTTACTTGGGTACTCTTAATTACCCTTAACAATCGTTGCGACCAGTGGTACGGTCTCTATGGACATTTAAAATATCCTTCTACCAATCGTTGGATTGGATACTAAAAAAACTAATAATTAATTGCAATTCGTTAGCCAATCACGCTGGTCTATTTTCCATCAGAAGTCCATCCTCCGATACTCAGCTTATTTATACATAACAATAATTTGAAAAACTGTTGACTTTTACCAAAATTGAATTATCATAAATTTCCAGAACGGTGAATTTACTTGACAAGCACTGCTAATAGGTTGAATGAAGGAAATAGCCGTCAAAAAAAAAAAACTCTTCACAAATTGCATTCGTTTGTAAACTTTAAATCAACGTTTGACCTGAAGTGTAAAGTGACTTAGTGTAAACGACTTCCTTTTCATGCTAATGACTACGCAAATTTTCGTCACGCATTAGTTCGTTCGCAGTAATTTGTTACAGTTTTCAGGTCACATTATAATTCATTAGGTGGGGAATTAATTATCTGATTATTCTTTAATTTTATCTTTTGGGGTGTTTGACAAGCAAAGACTATAATAATTACTACATCTTTCTTCATATTAAAAAAACAAATAAACTTCTTTCATAATAAAACAGCTGATTAAGAAATTACAGTCATTGTAAATGGAAAAAGTTTATATATATATAAGAAGTTGCGTTTTTAATAAATGTAAATTTTTTATAAACTCTTCGCTCAAAAGTTGACGAATTTCTAAATATCTATTTTATAGCTTTATATGGTTTTAAAATGTTTTACAAACAAGACTTCTAAATCATTTTTTAAACAAATTGGTTAAACATTATGATTTCATATTTAACACTAGTTTGCATCCCAAAACATGTATTAATACATATTATAAAGATTTTGAATAAAAAGACTTGAAGAAATTTACAGAAAATAAATACTAAATTTTTTAATGATCCTAGTACCCAAAACAATGGTAACTCAAATATAATATAAATTGTACCACTTTTTATGGAAATAGTAGCTCCTGAAATTTTGCAATTTACTTCTTAATTTGTGAACAAAATTCAGCGTTATTAAATCACGATCAAGTTCGTTAACAGGCAAAAAGACACCAACGGGTAGAAATGATTATAATTTAAAAAAAACTTAATAATTCAAAATTCCTTAGTATGAAAATCATTGCATTTTGTTTTAGATAATTTTACCTCTTAACGTTGTACCAAAATCATCTTCAATTAGTTGTCTTGGTAAAACACTGCGAGATGAATTTGATGTGAAATAGTCGAAATATTTGGGTTGCTTGGAATAAGTAAAGATGTTTAATGGATCATTTTGTAACATTAAAAACAAAATTAAATAACGAAATTTTCAAAACGTTTACAAAATATTGAAGTTATTTCAGAGGATTCCAGCAGTTATATGAAAATTCCGAAATAAATATTAGCTTTGGTATTTACTTGCGCCTGTAGGCCAAGCGGAATGAGATTTGTTTTTCTAAAATGAAACACAGGCATTTCAGCTGGTATTTTCATAGCGCAATCTTAACAATAACCATGTGTTATTATTTTTTTTCAACTGTTGTTTGGTGCAATGAAGGGGTCTACACCTTTTCTTATACTGAGCCATAGACCTAACAACGTAAATTAAGTTATATCTAGGAATCAAACTTAAAATTACATGCCAAACAATTACAGAAATTGCTAATGAATAGGTACAGGAAAAATTCACGGGTTCAATGACCTGCAGGATGAACTCCATAGTTCTACGTACACTTGGTCAAATGCCACCCACTCATTGGCTGCTGTCTTGTGAGACGTCCCAACGTAGCAGACTGTGATTCGATAAAGCTTTGGTGGGGCGTTTCTCATTGGCCCAGAGTCATCAAGGTGAGTTGTAAGCTGCATAGGCAGCACTGAGGTATAACTATTTGATTTTTAGCCTATCGCGAAATGAATTCGCGAATTTTTCCGGTCTCTACTAATGAATCATCTACGAATTTAACATTCAACATTAGTACCGAGATAAAGCATTTAATGATACTGTCATCCTCACACACTCACAAAAATATTCATTAAAATTCCTAATGGTACGTTTCTGTGAATTTAGAGAAGCAAATTTTTTAAAATAATAATTCTTTGGATATCTTGGTAGACTTTCGGTATCTGTTACACAGGCGAGATATATTAACTGTGAAGGATTTCGACATGGTTTTGGTTCTATGCATGGATATTAAAAGTTAACGATTTGATTTTTCAACGGATGTGAAGACTGTGACGCCAGCTTAAAAACGTAAATCAACGGGATAAGTACTGAGGAGTAACCCGATTTAATTATTTTATGCAGCATAAGTGGAGCGTTTAGTGGTCATTTTTTGTGAAGTTATGCCACCATAGTTTTTATAGTAGGAGTGAAAGTGATGATGCAATAAAAAATTATAAATAAAGCGAATGCAAGTATTTTTGAAATTTTTTTGCAGTCGTTTTCCTTGGATGGTCTGCCTTGTCACTGTTATAATGAACATTTATAGTGTATATAATTAGGAACATATATTAAAATATGGTTCAATTTATTTCTCATTAAATAAAATAAACGTTTTATACTTTACTTGGATCAATAAACAACAATATTCTAATTGCCATTGGTTCTGATTACAAATGCGTAAGGAAGCAGCTCGTTAGCTGCAAAGTTCATAGAACCCAGTCGTGTAGACACAGTGACGAGGTTACGCGAATTAGGCAAAGCATCCTCAGCATTAGTTCTACTCTGTAATCAAGACGGCGGGTGTTATGCGCATGTAGATACTGTTGCCCAGACGCTACACACGAACAAGGAGGAACGGGGAGGCATCAGCACCTGACTGGAATAGATGTCTGCTAACTCAGTGCGCTGACAAAGACACGTGTCTTTTTTATATGTGTAACATATTTTCTCTTGGCATACGGCATTTAATAGGAGTAATTTTGTGAATGCAACGGAAGTCACATGGAACAAAAATTTGGGACCACGGTGCATCCATCTTTGGGTGATGGCGCGAACCAAAGTTCAAAATACCAAAGGGAAATTTTATAGTATTAACTGTTAAATCAACGTTTAACAAGATGGGTAGTACTTTAGTAAAATTCCTTGTCGAAAATCAGGTCCAAAACCGGTTTTTACTTTCTTTTTTTCATTCTTTTTCGCTTTTATAGGAGGCGTTTCATTATATAGTTTAAAATTTCCGTCTGCAAATCGAATGATTCGATAGTTGACATAGCTACCCGGCAGCGAATTATAGCGGCAGGTGAATAGACTACGTGTGATTCGCGTTCAGAAATTTAGTTAAAATCACAATTTGCGTATTTTAATCACTCTCCGCATTGTTTTAAAGAGTTCTAAGTTAAATTTCGTGCCCGAATTTTATATTATAAGTGTATTTGCAACATTAAAACACGTGAATTTGCTCGATACCGAGGTTAGATGTTAATTCTTTTCAATACCAAACAAATTTCGTCTCTGTGTGGGAATTTGAATAAATGGTCGCCAGGGAAACTTATTTTTAACAAAGGGAATTAAATCCTTGTGTATTAGCTTTAAATATTCCAAGGTCTGGAAAAAATCGCGTTTTCAATTAACTCCAGGATAAACGTCACAGTCCTGTGTACACTAGAACAAATGTCACCAGTTTGTTGCCAACTTCTGAAACGTGTTTACTGGCACTACATGTGATTCGTTTGTTCTGGTCTCTCATTGGTGCAGAGTTAATGCAAAAAAACAGCCGTTAATAAAAAATATTTAAATTTTAGCATATCACAAAAAGAATCCACAAAATTTTCCATAGAATATTTTTTTTTTTTTCGTAAATGGAACAGAAATATTCATGTAAAATTACCGATATTTGTAAATTTTAACATTTAACAAAATAGTGTTCAAAGTAATATTGGGTTTAGATTCGTACCTGGGCATTTATGCTTTGTGTTTTACCGATACCTCCAATAGTAAATATTATTTGTTAACCGATCCTTGAATAGCTGTCCATGATTAACTGCGCAAATAATAAGCATGGTATAACAAAATAAAGTCAAAATGTTGGATACCTATTCAATTATCTTTTCCATGGTTAAAAATTTATGCTGGAATAAAACATTTATTGTAATATAAAATTATGCAGCAATTTTCTTAAGAAATACTCAGTTTTATCTCGAAAAACTCTTTTAATACATGCAATAAATTACCATAGCTATATATGGTACAAAGTTACAATATATTTTTGTAGTATTACAACTATTTCATGGGAACTGGTTTCCAAAGTAACCTTTTTTGTGAAAGTCTAGGAATATTTTTTCTGTGAACTTGTACAGTATGATTGGGGTTTACCAGAGATGAGCTGACTGGTGATTGATGGAGAGCTGCAAAATTCGCATCAGTTTATGGCTTCATGTTAGGCTTCACAAACGTTTGCATGGTCAAGCCGACGGCATGTTTTGACTGGATGTTACCGCATTACTCCTTGTTTCCTGGTCGTGTTTAGCATTGGTTTACAGTCCTTTGTGGCGTGCCAAATGAATCGTGATTTAATGACAAGTATCTTTTAACTGTGCAAAACTGGGCTATTTAGATTGTCGACAAAAAATAACACGCGAAATTTTCCGATTTCTTGAAATGAATTATCACACTCAACTTAATACTAAAATAACAAATGTGTTCCAACGAACTAAATACCCTCATATGGCCATGGTCATAGCTTCTATAAAAAAAACCGGCATGACTAGTGCCTAGTCGGTACCCTAGTGGTTCGGAGACTACAATGATCTTGGAGGTGCCATCGTCCCAAGCGTCTGTGCATGACCAAGCATTGTAAAGATATACATAATATTACGTGTTCACTATTCTTTATGACTCAACAAAACATAAAGTGAGGGAACATGTTTCACCTTAGATTATCCAATATTTTATGCTCCGACAGATTATGTTTTGATAGCAAATGGTTATGAAAAAACTCTACAATTGGCGGGCCCTACATGATTTGTTGAGTTTTTTTTTTCAGGTACATAACTACAATCTCTTGTACGAATCACAGCAATTCAGTGCGGAGGCAACCGTATCCTAAGTGGCCCGGCCTAATAAGGCAATGGTTTCTATTGCAGACCGCCGCCAATAACAATGACAGTTGGCGCGGGAAAACCTTATTATTTCAGTCCGAGCACCGTTCAGGCGTTTTCACGATAAATACATGACCTTTTGTACGTGACGAAAAAATTCTTTTTATATTGGATATTTGGACCCTTTTATACACCACATATGTACTTTTGAAAGTATTTTGTTTTATCTGTATGGATATACGTTTCTATAGTGCATTTTCAAAACGGGAAAAAAGTAGCGTGTTTGAATCACGTAGCCGGACACATACCTAGACGCTTAACATAACAATACTTCCATGATTATACACAATTACAAAAAATTTATTTACCGATATGGTTCTCATTATTGTTAACGTGCCGGGAGTTAGGAATAAGTAGAGACCTGCAAAATTCGCGGATTCATTTCACGATAGGATAGAGTCCAAATACTTTTGAGATTATTTTGCTTCAGTGATTGGGCCACAGTTTATCTGAAGGACTCTGGGCCAATGAAAAATCTTTAACTGAAGAATTAGCGAATCACGATCATTCCAGTCAACAGGTGTTACGAGACAGTAACCAATCAGCAGATGAAATTTGCACGAGTGCATAGAGGATCATGGAATCTATCCTTTAGGGATTTGAAATCGCGAATTTTACAGGTCTCTATCAATATGTATACGTCTCGGACGAAGAATAGCTAAAGTAATACCAAGACTTCTTCAAACAATAACAAATGACTATAGACAAAAAAAATTACGTTATTTTACATTAACAGGTTGGAATCCATATTCTTGTATACATTCCGGGTTGTGTTATTTGTTGACTTGCTGCTGTCACAGTGTACCATTTATCGAGAAGGAGTAATACAATGTTTGCCAGTTTGGCCGTTTTTTAGGGATTGTCAAATAAACCTTGAATCAATGCCAGAGTCACTATTAATGTATAACTGTTTACAGTTTTGTTTTAAAAAAATAATATTTTACTAGTAGCAAATAAACCTCAGTTATCATATCATTGATCAATAAATAAATAAATTTGAATTTTACATCTCTTTAGTCAGTGATATTTCCAACCTATTTGCAGGTTACACTTCAGATTTTCAATAAGTTCGGTATTATGTGGATAGGTAGTTAATCGTGTAAAGGAAAACGATTTGTTCACTTCTTTTACTTACAATTATGATTATTGCAGCATTATGTTTATTATGATATCATACTAAAAAAAATAATGCTAGTAGTTTACCTAATTACCACTGCATGTAAAAAAAAGTTACTCAAGCAACAACAGTAAAAAGAATAAAAGGCGCTCATAGACTATCCCGAAGCTGAAAATTTATTGCAATAAATAAATTCAATTTAAAAATAAGATTTGATAATTTTAATAGTACACATAAGTTTATGAATGTTTTCCTTAATTTTCAGCTCACGGACAAAGTAAACTCGTATTCCTAAGGTGCCGAGGACGAAGGAAGAGTTTTTTTTTTACGGTGATGTTGATACCAAAGGGCTGTCGGGTTTTCCACTCTCTATCCATCTCCGTGATCTTGAGAGCTTTTTTTTCTACCTCAGCCCCATTTGACGATCCGCCCCACTTCCAGCAGCCCCTCGGAAGGGTCGTAAGTTGTCATTCACGGCGCGCCCCCTTCGCTCTCCTGGGAGAGGAGAGGTGGGGGTGGTAGGGGAAAGAACCCGCCCTCAGCCACCTCCCCCCCCCCCCCCAACCACCAGACCTCAAAGGCTAGGTTTCGGGGAGCGACTGCCGAAATTACGACGCGTGGCGTCTCGTAACTCCGAGTTAACGCACACGTCCTCTCGCGGCGACGACGGTCCCGCATCGCTCATCTCTCGCCACAAGGACGTGGCGCTACCCGAGCCGGCGGCGGACAAGAGAAACTATTTTTTTCTCTTCTCTTCGTCCCTTCACTGTTAACACGTTAGCTAGACACGCGGAAATTTCGCCTGTTCTCGTCGGCCGCGAGGTAGAAACCCATTTGCTTGAATTCGATGATTCGTAGAGACCGGAAAATTTATCGCGGATTCATTTCGCGATGTGCTCTAAAAAATTAAAATAGTTATACTTTTGTTAGTGCCTCTGCTTGGACTGTTAGAGACCCTCAATAGAAGAAGTATCGAATCACACGTTACCCGAAGTTGAGACGCCTCACAAGCAAGCAGCCAATGAACATGTGACGTTGTTTGCCCGAGTGTACAGAGTATCGTGTAGTCAATCCTGGAGGTCATTTATCCATGCCCTGATGATTGTATCACAATTCTCTCGACACTCCCTCCTATGACTGTGGGGTCAGCCGTCTACCAGCCAGCAGTAGAGTAACTGAATCACGTAGACCAACTAAAAAAAGGCGAGGTTCTACAGTAAGTAACCAGCCGATAATAAAGCACATTTTATGCACAGTTTACATAGGACTTCGGATTTAAACCTGACAAAAAATTAATCCTTGAGATTTCCGTATCTCTACTCTGCGGTAGAATCCACAGTCCTCTCTATACTCGGGCAAATGTCATCTGCTCATTGGCTTCTGCCTGGTGAGACGTCTCAACTGTGTAGCTTGTGATTCGATACTTTCTTGGACCGAGGTGTCCTCATTGGCCAAGAGTCTTCCTCATAAACTGTGCGTTAGTTTTAATTCGGTAAGAGGAATTCACCAATTAAAGGAAACTCTGAATTCAATTGCACTTCTCATATTAAAAAAATTCGTTTGAAGTGATTGTTTTCTCAGCAAAGAAATCCAAAGAAATATTGTCAGGTGTAACCAGGAGTACACGGAAGAAAAATAGACAAATATAGCCAGGAAAAGGTACTAGTAAACCACGAAGAAAATCAACGAAATTTTTCAAAAATCTAGCACAGTGAAAGTTTCTGTTGTTGACGACCATAAAAACCACGAAATTATTAAAAAAATATTTTGTCTGCTTGTGAACCTCTCCATGATTCTGCTTGTATAAAGAATATCGAGATAATATTGAATGATGAAGATGAACAGTTGACTATGAATGGTAGCAATTTTTTTAATGTCAAAAGTTTTTTTTTCTGTTGAGAAGTTTTGGTGACACTGGCTTAAAACTAAATAATTTTTACTAATGAAGAATGAAATGAATTTTAAAAATAAGTAAAAATGTAAAATATTAGTACAATCCAAGCGTCTGTTCAGTAGTTCGACCCGAAAAAATGATTTCTGAATTTTAGTGGAGCGGTGTTGATGAAAATTTATGGAATACTTATTACTTTTCTTTCAAACTTGTTTAGTTGTATTTTTCTTAACATATTACACATTTCTCTCTTAAACTCTCATTTCTTTCTGGGAAATAAGAACCTGGGGAGTAATTATGATATTAACTGATATGACTACATTTAGATTTCCATCTTCGCAGTATTTCCATAATCGAAATTTTTAATAAGCTTAACGTGTATTAGTACTTTTTGACGTCTTTTGAGACCATTTTTTTTTAAACTGAAAAAATAATGCCTAGGGAGTTCTTAAATAAACATAAGTATAACATTGATATGAGCGTTAAATTGTGCTTGTCTGTAAACAATTTATCTTGGCATGCCTAGTAATGTCTCAAACTCCACAGATGTCACTAGACTCGAATGCAATCTACGTTTATCCTCTTGATGGTGACTCGCTGAGTTGTACATTAATTCTGTTTACTTCATTATCATGTTTACATCTCTCTTTCAGGGTGTTCCGGAGATTGAAAAAAATAAATTTACATTCAGAGGAAATAAAATGTTTACGAGAGCTGCACGCCGAAAGCCGGAGCAGTGAATTAGTGAAACTAAACGGGCCTTAAATCCTTTCGAATAGTTTTTTCCCCGTTAAAAAGAATATAAACGAACCAGTAGTGACTGGGTAGCATCAGCCGCTCCTCAAAGCAGGGGGGGCTTATTTGTCTTCGCCGCTCGAACAATAAACACGCGTCAGACGGCGTGGCTAGTCTTAAAGCATCGTTAACGCTCCGGAGAGTTGCTGGAAGACATCCAGAATCGCAGACGCTTCTTTGTGATCTTTGGCTCCGAGCGGTAGCCAGGAACACGGTTTTTTTTTTTGTGTGTGTGCGGTCAACAAAAGAATCAGTGAACGTATCCCCAGTTCCACCCTGGGTTGACAGCCAGGTTTACAAAATACAATAATTTATTTTTTTTTTTATATGAAATATTTGGCTGTTCGCTGAAACATTTGTGGAACTTTAAAACCAAGGTGAAATAAACCTATTTATATGTGTGTGATTGAATATGGTTTAATGTCCCTAATGATTTTTATGTCTTGGTTAATTTGTATCTTAAATTTAAAATGAGTAAATGAAAAAAAAAAGTGTTCTTATACAAATCTTGTAAAATTCTGTCAATTTATGTAAATAATATTTTTTGTTTGTATATAGATTTGTTATAAGTACAACTGATAGTCTATACTTTAGGATTTAACAAATGTTCTTTTCTATTATTTTCTAGTAATATGTTTATTTAGATCATATCTTACTCCATTCTTTGAAATATGTTTTTATGTTCTCATAATTTTTTTTTACTTAGGCAAGCTTCAGAAAATAATTTGCTTCAACTTTAAAAAAATAATTAACTTAATAATCAATTATTTGCAGTTATCTCGTAAAGAAGTCAGTATTCCAAAATGACTACGGCCAAGCCTAGGAGCTGCTGGGTATAGGTTTACTTTAAAAAAAAAACCAGCCCCTGCGGTGGCGGTTTCCCATTCGCTCTCGACTCTTCGCGCGCGCATTCGAATAACGGAACGAGAGACCACGCGACGGAACGTCTCGTGTCCGCGATGCAAAGGTCCGCGGAGTCGGGTCACGTGTCGTGGTTCGCCGGTGGTGGGGGGAGGCGGGGGATGGGGGGCGGGAACCAACCCACTCCGACGAGGATTTGCTGGGGGGCCGGTGCGTTCGTGCGGAACTCCCCGGCGACGCAAGGGGACCCGCGCGTGCCTAACCATCCCCCCCTCCCACCCTTCCTGCTACTTCGTTTCCTCGCGGAACCTTTCCCCGCTGCGAACCCCTCTCGGCGAGCAAGCGGCTCATGCATATTCCAGCACCTCATCCCGCGGCGTAATCCTGTCGAGTTGGAGGGGGGAGAAAGGGGGGTTGTGTTCCCGGGACCCCGTCACTTCATCGCGCGTAACGACGGCGAAGGTGCGCGACCACCTTTCCCCTCTTCCACCCCCCCCCCTTACCCGGTCACATCCCTTCCCAACCCACCGCCGTTACGTAACAACCCTTAGCCCCGCGCACCACATCGCGACCTGCGTCTTTCAGCACGCGCCAGAAGCGTGGTTCCGAACTCCGCCGAAACTTGTTCTCCGAGTCCATCACGAGAAAACAAGTAGCCTACGTATGAACGACCTACGGTTAGGTAGAGGAAACAGAAAAAAAGGGGGGGAATTGTCTGTAAAGTCGGTTTACGGACGGTAATTTTACGCGATAAGGTCATAAGAAAACATTGATAAAAAATTGCATACTTTTTTTTAATTTTCAAATATCATTTACAGTTTTTCACAAATTTAAATTAAAAAAAAATTGTTTAAATATAATCACGAACAATTAGTTAAAAAGCCCGCCTTAACCTGTTTGATGTTATAGAAGATTTTCTCGTACAGTGTTTGGTCGGTTCTTGCACGCTCGGCTCAGGCGGAACGTGACAATGAGTCATGCTTTTTAGTGCGTGCAGCCAGCGTTCGTCGATTTGTAAGACGTTATCGCGTCAAAAAATAAAAAAAATTCGCGGATTTATTTCGCGACGGACAAAAGAATTCAAATACAAATTGGATCGCTGTCCATCCGGAAAAAAAACTTCCACCGAAAAAAAATCGAATCAATGGCAAACTAGCTGAGATGACTCAGAAGTCGGCAATCAATGAACTGGAGTTATTTATTTTCCCGAGCGTACAGACGACTTTGTAGTCTATCCTGAAAGGCGAATTTCCCCAGTCCTTACTTATGTTGAAAAGTGCTTCCCGAGGCTGGTATACACCTTTGAAGTTGAAGCTGAAATTATTTAACGTGGAACACTTGGCGTCTGGATGAGGTTTTGATTGCATGAAGTTTCTACAAGCAGAGCTAAACTTATCGATTTCGAAAAATTGTTTTGTTCAAAATATTTGGGGTACACTTTTATTTTTCATACTTCTTATAACATATTTATGGACAAACAGCATTGCTGGTTTCAATGTACTCTGAAAATAAGTCTTTGTTCTTTTACAAGGATAGTTCTTGAAAACTTATTTGCCAACGCTATCACTTGTAAAATTGCAAGGCAGAGCTTTGTACAATTTACGATTTGACAAAGTTCTACCTAGCAGTTTTATAAGAGATATCGTTGGCAACTGAGTTACCAAGAATTTTCCTTGTAAAATAGTACAACAGTTTTTTATGGTGTATTTCACCAAGAAGGGACAAGACGGATGAATACACAAGCACAATTCTTGAAAACCTAATATGTTCTTTCCGTCACCTATGTATTGTCTAGAATATCTGTTTAGATTCATCTCTGGGTTTGCCAGTGCGTCGCTGCTTTGTCGTTGTGTTGTACAAATAATGCGTATCATCGTTAAGCGCGTTTTTTTTTCCCCCGCTGTGTTGCCCAAGGTTCTTGTTTGTATGTATTTTCTATTCTTGTAACTACTGTCTCGTCATTAATAGTCCATTGTGTTTCAATTTTGCTGTGTTTTTTGACTAATTTCTTTAACGGTATTTTCTGTGCTGTCTATGGCCTACTTAGGGTTGGATCTGTGTTGTGTATTCGAATTTACTTTCCATTCTTGTGGTATATCTAAACAAACAATGAAAACGCCCAATAGCGTACGTCCATAAAATTTTCTAAATTAATCACCCTAATGAAAAAATAAATCAAAGAAAAATCATTTTACAGTATCGTTAAGTTTTGTGGTGGTTGTAAAATTTTTTTTGAACAGCACTCTTTAGACAACTAGTGTTTCCCCATAAAAACTTACTTTCTTATTTGCAACAAACCAATTTATAATGTTTTTCGTATATAATTTCAACCTGTTTTAAAATGATAAACTCGCAGTCAAAGTATTTTTGTTCCATTCAGACTCAATCTTTATTATGTATGTATACAATCCATTCATACCTTTCGGGAAACTTTTAAGTTGTCTTTTTAAAAATATCACTGCTCATAAAGATGGAAGTTAAAGAAAGAGTTTACACTGTGGTATACAAAAAATGAGGATGACGGATAGTGAAAATTATTTCTCGAATAAAAAGTATTTGTGTGGAATATATTGAATTATTAAAAATAAAAAAATGAACGTTCGCATACAATATTTTTTATTTAAATTGAATATTCCCGGAAGGTTTTTTGTAACGAAGGAAAAGGATGGGTTTTTTATTTACAATATTTTTAACAAAGGTGTTTGCGCCCTTAGAATTCCTGATTTATAACTTTATATATAAATATTATAAACTTAGTTCAGCAAGCAAAAAATACATAATTTGTAATACTAATAAAGAAATCGTACGACTGTGAAAATAAAATTGACAAAAGCATGCCACCTTAATAAAAGTTGATGCTGGCCACAATCTTTATTTCATTTCATAATGTGACCAGTTACCCCGGTAACTTTCTCCAGAGGTTGGCAACCCGAGTTAATATAGCCTTATGAATTGTTTTAATAATAGTATCTTGTATTTGTTATTTGTACTTTAAAAGAAATGTATAAGTTGTAAACTTATCTGAAATAAAATAAATATAATATTTGGAAATAAAGTCCATTAAAAAATATTTTTAATACGTTGTACTGAGATTTTGTGCAATCAAAGAAACGTTCATGTATGGCTCTTGGTGCATGAGACCACCACATAACTCTCCAATTAATTTATACTTTCTGAAAGTTTCACTCAAAGATAACTTTCTTTGCCGTTGTAACTGCGTACCGCGTGTTAAAATTAACGCAACACGCAAAATTTAATTCTGCTTAGGTAAGTTTTGTTTGGTATTAAATCATTAGATACAATTATTTCCATCCACTTACAGCCAGATTGATGAATTTATAGCAGAAAGGTACTTATAAAATTATTTATCCAAATTCTTTAGCTTTATTTAATAAACTAATTTGCCTGCCGTTTTCAATAATAAAAACAAACATGTTAATAATTTGTATTACATTCTGCAGTGATTGGTAGATAGATAATTTTTAAGTTACTTCTGATAACACGATATGGTAATATTAAGTACCTAATATTGAATATTTTGGAAAAAAAAGTGCGTGTAATTTATTTTTCTTAAATTTAAGATGTTAATTGATTAAATGCCGTATATTTATATGTATCGTGTAGTTTATGAAAAATTAGTTTCATGTTGCTGTTTTTAAAGTGAATTCATGCTTTATTTTTTATTAAGTAAGATGAGATCGATAGTAAAATATTTTAAAAAAATAAATTTTGATTACGTCAGCAAACTGTTCCCCAGTAGGCTATATGTTATGGAAGCTGCCACCATCCACATAAATAAATAATTTTTTTTTTTTGGAAAAACACAAGTACGTGCCGAACGTAAATTATGGGAAACAGCTGTGTTGTTCTGTCGCTTGTGTGTTTTTGAAACACACGTTTAGTTTGAATACTAATCTGCTAGTGAGTGAGTGACACCACTGTCCACTTCAGTCACCCTCCGGCCGGCGCCGTCGTGACACTTCAGCCGTTGTTGACACACCTTCGCTCAGTCACCTGTCACCGCCAGAGATTTCAGAAGCACCTGCCTGTCGAAAGTCTGAAGCGTCTGCTGTCATCTGCCATGACTTCTAGTGGCCGTCAACGTTACGCTGCTAATGAAGCCCTTGGGAGTTGGAATATTCCTCTACACACATAATTACATAGACGCCTGAATATTTTAATGCCAGAATATTTATTTTCGTGCAGGGAATATAATACTCTTGCATTTAGATAAAATAAAAATAAACTCTTTGCAAAATAAAATAAAAAACTATAAACGTTTGCAACTCAATAAAAGCCTCGTATTCTGCATAATCAATAGGCCTAATAATTTTTTTAAAGTCGTTAGTTAAACACAGCTTGATGATAAAAATTTTAAAATAATTTTATTTAAGGAGAAATTACGTGAAACAATAAAATTTACATGTTTTGAGTATTTTATTCATTATCAAAGATTTGTTTGAGTTAAAACTTTGCACACGTGGCCTTCGAAACACGAGGAAGGTCACTGCCTAGGTGGTGAGATTTCAACAAAACTACCACTTTGCATTGTTGATGCTTTCTTCGTCTCTATCGCAACGAGCTTTTCTAAAAGAAAATTTAAAAATACTTTCTAAGAAATACAAACAAAACTATTATGTTCATAAATTTCCAAATTTTATATAGGTATAAGTTAATTTGAATTTAAAATGTCTTAAATCTCCATAGCACAACTTTTTTGTAACTAATCAAACAATCATTGCAGCAAATCCGAAGTTTATTTATGAATAAGTAAGTCCACTTTTATAACTGTTTTTATGTTCAATGACGCTTCAAAATAAAAGTTTATTTTAACGCTGCAATTATAACAAGAAACAAAGCTTTAAGGGAAAATTATTTCTTAAATATATATTTGTAATGTTCACATTTGACATAAACGATTCTTAAAAATGAAAACCAGCAAACTTAATTTCTAGTATGGGATATAAACAAGATATAATTTTAAGGCGCACGATTTTGTATGAATATGTTTTATGCGACGGGACAGCCAAAAACAAAGGAATTTCTTAAATCCATTGCAAAACGACTTGGTGTTCTTGTGTTTGAGTCATTCCGAGGTGTGGGAGTTTGAACCCGCGATATTTTGCCTCACCAGCGCGCACGTCATTTATAGTGGCCACTCCGGTATTCCCCACTAGCGCATTATTTGCGACTCACCCCTATCGAGATGAAGCAGTCCCGACTGTATCACAGTCAAATTTATCAGCTACCAGTCAATGTAACCGCGCTTCGCTTCAGGAGTCTACAGGCAGTCTACAGACACTCGTACTGCCCCTCCTTGTGTGTACGCCACTGCAGCTTCTCAAATAAAAAAATTCAAACAATGTAACCTTCGTTGCCATGGACATGCAGGAAGCATCAACAATGTAAAAGCTCGTTGCGATAGAGACGAAGAAAGCATCAACAATGCAAAGTGGTAGTTTTGTTGAAATCTCACCACCTAGGCAGTGACCTTCCTCGTGTTTCGAAGGCCACGTGTGCAAAGTTTTAACTCAAACAAATTTTAGTATTACGTTCGCACTCATACACCGAAAACACGCGAACTGCAGCTGAATTATAAGAAATACACACAATTTTTGTTGGAACGACTCGCGCGCCAACTATTGTAAAATGGTTGTACTGATTCAGAAACCTTCGCGGGTGTGCGCACAACAATTCACCAAAGATTCATCGTGGTTGAATGAATTGTATGGGAACGTATACGGAACAAACAAACATTTATTTTTATGTATGTAGAAAAGAGTGTACAGCCTAGCTTATCCAAACTTACAACTGAGAACGACACAACTATATCCAAGCAACCTCTAAAAGTCGTAAGTAGAGTAACGCTGAAACCTACAACACTTAGGTCTTTTTGTATTTCTTGTGGGATGGGGTACTTAAAAATATAACTGTTTATTGTTATTCATACGAAACATCATGGTTATTATAGACGGACACCTACAAATAAACAAAAAGAAGTCAAATTGGTTTGTAACTAAATCTTGGCTTGAGATCACGTCTATTGAAATAATGGCTAGCTTGACGTATCGGCGTACATGTTGAGCGCCATCTTCAAGAGTGATTTTCACCTTCTGACGACCCAGTGTTCTGGCACTACATATATGATTGACCCAATAAAAATACTGTACCAGGAACACCAGATCTTCAGTTTGATAATCGCCCTTGAAGATTGCTGTATCCAAGCACGCCAAAACGTCGGACAATACATCATATCAATACATGTGGCCTCAACCTAGAATCCAAGATTAAGTAATTCACTCCGGTAACGATAACCGACGACCTAAATCTAAATTGGGTAAGTAATTGGCATATGCTTATAAGGAGAAAACCAAGCATTGAGGATACTTAGAGAAACCAAAGGAAAAATAAAAAATTAATATTTCGACCAAGATTCTAAACCCAGTCGTCTCAAATGCAAGTCTAAGTTTTAACCAACTCCGCCGCCACGCTCATTGAACAACTAAGTCTTTATAGCCAGTGAGATCCTAAACACACCATATTGAAGGGGAGTGATGCGAACAAAAAAACGTCAACTTGTTTTTAACATGTTTTTCACCATAGAGATTTTTCAATGTTTAAAATTGCCAATTTTCCTATGTTTTATAAAAAAAACATGTTCTATTGAAAGTACATACTACTAAAAATGCATTCTGCGGGAAATATTTAATCAACACAAAGCGTCAAAGACCTCAAAGGGGAAACTATTTCAAACATTTAATAATTTTAAGATAATAGTTCTTTATTGGGTACCATGTTTATATCAAAGTTTTATACTTAATTTTTTCAAAAAATATATAGTTTGTGTGTTTCGCTTCACAAACACGTTCAATTAATTATTTTTTTTGTATTTTACGTTAAAATATAATTGAATATGTTACCTGGTACATTGTTCCTTCACGTGTATCGACATTATATTAAAGCGTAAAAATCCATATCGTAAAAAATATATATATTTTGGTAATTGTACAGTTTCAAATCACAAACACGTTCAACTTCTTAGTTTACTGAGATTTTTCACGTTAATATATAATTGGATATGTTGCACAAAACAATTGTTTCCAGGGAAAAAAAAATTAAAACTAATATAGCTATGTTTATCGCAATTATAAAGTTTTGCATCACGATCACATCCGTTTTATTTCTTTATTTATAATTTTGTGTAAACATTCAGCTGGATACGCAATAAGCAGGACCAAGTATTTTCCACGAAAATATTTCGAGACTAGCTGAGAGATAAAGCACTATAGCATCGTCTGTGTTTCGTGATTGGTTGATTTTCTTTCACGTGCACCTTTGCTGTTGGTGCACGAATCACAGACATTTAGTGTGGATGCCAACATGCCCTGAATGGTCTGGTCAAATAAAACAATTGCTTCTCTTGCAGACGTACACCAATCACAAGGACGAAACTACTTGTGTCGGCATACCTTATTTACTTTTTTATTTATTATTACTTTGGTTATATGCCTATCAACAGATAAGCAAGTTATTTAAACGATAGGCTCAACACAAAAACAAATTAAATAAATAAAACGTAACAAAAGACACAATACGCCACCAGTAAGCACATAGAAACATGAAAACGAAACCTACTCATGTTAAGCGTAATTTTAGAGTAAAATAAGAGTAATCCAAAAATAAATCAGTACACAACAACTAAAACGACAGAATAACATACGGATAAAAAAAACACATTTTCATGCAATGTAAAATATTAAAAATAATGACATTAAGAAAAATACAACGTTAGCACAATAAGAGAACTAAGGAAAAAATGTTTAAGGTAAAAATATTTTCGAATTATCTAGATAATAAAGTCCCAGATAATATAAAGTTGTTTGATATTTGGCTAATCTATTAAAGTTGGTAATTAATCTAAATAATAAGTAACTTTTTTTTCAAATCTAATGTACATGGTGGAGACTGTAGTCGACTTTTAAACTCCCGTACTCTTTAAACCAGTGTTCTCAAAGCATTGAAGTCTAATGCGGGTTCAGATTTCTTTGCAAAAAATACATGGCCATAGAATAAAGGTACAATTACGAAAGTATCAATAGGTACCAAAATACACGGCTCTCTAAATAAAGTACAATAGCCAAAGTATCAATAGGTACCAGAATACATGGGCCTAGAAATAAGGTTAAATTATCCAAAGTAGCAATAGGTACCAAACTACATGGTCCAAGAAATGAGGTAAAATTACCCAAAGTAGCATTAGGTACCAAAACGGCGTGTTCCGATCGTGCTGGCAGGTGTCGCGGTAGAGGAAGGGATGTCCCGACCAGTTCCGGAGACCAGTGACCCTCGCTGCACCACGAGCGGGGCTGCAACGCGTCAATGACTCATCCTTTAGTGTCGGTTACCGTCGGCGGTCGGGACGATGATAGCCGTGTCGGCCGCGCGTCGATTGGGCGCCCGAAACCGACACGCCTCGCCCATTACCGCGAACAGCGGGCAAACAGGAGCGCCGTGTTCCACACCAGTTTTGGCTACGAATCCCGGGTAAGGGGAGGGGAAATTTTTTTTCGGTCGCCTGTTATTTTTTCTCCCCTGAATGATAAGGCTGTAAAATAAATACAGTACAAAATAACGTTTCCGCTCAGATACAGAACAAAAAAAAAAAAAAAAAAAAAAAAGTACCAGATTTGAACACCTGGTGCCATGAAATGCAATTCCAGTCAACTGTTTTTTTCTTTATATTTTCATCTTTGTTCGTTTTTTCATTGTTATTCATTGCTTTAGTTTGACTCTGTAATATTTGTGGCTAATTGGAACTTGTTAATGATGGAGTCGTTCGCGAAACGTTAAGTGTAGTAACGTGTTTCATTTAAGCAGGCCTAGTAATAATTGTTTGCGTGTTTGACATTTCTTTTTTAAAATAAAATATCTATTTTTGTTTTGCCGATTTAAAATTTTAAATGAAGATGAACATTTTTTAACAAAGTACAGTTGTAAAAATCTATAGTTAGCTGATATATCAATTTCCATTTTATTTGTTAACTAACTATTTATGTTTTAGGACGTTTAATGTTTATATTATCTTAAAGATACAAAGATTACTTCATTGATTTTCACTGACAAGGATACAGTTTTATTTGTAACATTAAGATTTGAATACTTGAACTGAACTCCTATTTAGATGCACGATGCGTTAGCAATTTGATAACATGTAAACCAGACATACGGTACATACATTAAAGTTGTGCAATATGAACATTCGCAGTTAGGTTTCAAAGATTTCGAAATAAACAAAAACATTTTTTTGTTTACAAATATATATATATATATATATATTTAAACTAAGCTTTTATTAAATTTTTTATATTGAGAACTAACATCTTGTTAAAAGCAGGTTCATGTATAATTTATTTACATTATAAATTTTTAATGTATTTTTTAATTAATTAAAATAAATAAATTTGAATAAGCATGGAGCATTTAGCTATATTGATTAAAATTATTAACTAAAATTATCTCTATTATTTTACTTAATGTAATAATTAATTTATTACACGTTTGTAATAAATATCGAATAGTGAGTTTTAATTTAATTTTTAAAATTTGATTGAATTTCTACTCTACGAACATACTTGGAAAATTACTCCAGTCCTATCATGATTTTATTTATATCAATTATTTGCATATAAAATCAAAGAAAGTTTTGTTACTACGCCAAGTAAATATAACTTCTAACGCGTGTATATAAGTACACGCTACCATTTATTTGTTTTAATTTACTTTTTTTTCTTATAGGTATATTTTATCACTAACAATCCAAATATTCTCTTTATGAAAAATAATTCACATTTCTTTTTTCAAAATTAAAATTTATTTTATACCAGCTGATGCATCTGCGCTTCGCTACGGAAGTCGAAAGGAAGAAGAACCTTCTCCAACTGCGTATTATACCTGCACTTTCTCAAACTGCCATGCCTCGAACGAAAAGAACAACTGAATAGTATTTTGAGAACCAACATACAAAAATAAATTTAAAAATACAATAAACATGAAGAAATATTATTTAAATGGCCAATTTGGATCCAATAGTTTTAAAAATCCTTCAAAAAGGTTTTAACCAAAAATACTGTGTCAATATATTACAAAGATAATAATTACAGAAAGAGTGGATTATGATACAAAAGTTAATAGAGCTTCAAAAATGTTGCGCCGTTGCCAGGAGATAAAGAAAGCATAAAAAATGCGAAAACAGATGCCATGGAGATAGTCAGAAAAAAGTGGTCAATAATCGTAGACAATAATAACTTAAATAAAACTTGAACGGGTCTAGACTTTGTCGTCTCCAGATTTTGTTTGTTGGTAGTTTAAAACTGAAATTGTAAAATAACATTTAATTTTATTGTTTTTAGTTATTTTGCAGCACCCAAAAACACATCCGATTCCGCAACACTGAATTTGCTATATTTCACTTGCCTACAACACTCTTCTCGGTCACTGCACGGGAAGCCTACGATTCACTCATCCTTCTGGACATACCCGTATACTCTCGTTGGCAAGCCTTCTTTTCACAGACGAGAGAGCCAAACCCGATGTTCCCCAAGTTCATGCTCGCTTTTTTTTTCCGTACCACAACATATGTATTTATTTCGGGGAAAAAAAAAATTCGCGAGCATTTATTCTCCAAATGCGCGGGTTTAACTTAAAAGATGCCATTCTTAAAATTAGCAAGAAGTAATTATAAATACTTTAAAACATTGTGGTTGGTTGGTTATATTAGGTAAGTAAAGCTACATTAAAAATACTGTAAAATCATTTTATGGCTGCTTAGCAAATAACTTTTTAATATGCAGCTATCCAGTGCTAGGAAACCGTTTACATGATTTCACAGTATTTTTAATGTAGCTATCCTAACCAAATCAACCGTCCACAATGTTTTAAAGTATTTATAATGTAGCTAACCTAACCTAATTGACCATTAGTTATCATGAGTTGTATATTTATTTACAATGGACAAAAAAAAAAACCGAAGATGGACGATCGGGCGTTTGGCTCTCTCGTCTGTTGAAAGAAGGCTTGCCAACGTGAGTATTCGGGTATGTCCAGAAGGATGAGTGAATCGTAGGCTTCCCGTCACTGCACAGAAGTGGAGCCTGTGTCGCACTCACCCACTGCCGTCAGGCCGCGTGAAATTGTGTTTCCCACTCAGGCAGCAGCAGTCTTGTGTCTGGCCTTGAAGATGAGTCACAAAAAAAACTTGTAAAGGTCCACGGAAAAGAGTGAACATCAGCGTTAAGAAGTAAAGTGAAGTGAAGTTTGTTGAAATAATAATATTGAAGTGAAACTTCTATGCTGAGGAGGTTACAATTAATGAGCGTTACGAAAATTCCGATCGCATGAGAGGAATAGTTAGGTACGTGGTGGGGGGAACCGGTAGAGGAGGAGAGTGCGTCAGCGGCGACGCCACTCCAACGCATGCGCTAACGGTCGATTGGGAAGACCGATAGGTAGGGACCGGAAAAATTCGCGGGTTCAATGACCTTCAGGATGAACTCAATAGTTCTACGTACACTCGGTCAAATGTCACCCACTCATTGGCTGCTGTCTTGTGAGACGTCCCAACGTAGCAGCCTGTGATTCGATAAAGCTTTGGTTGAGTGTTTCTAATTGGCCCAGCGTTAACCAGGTGAGTTGTGAGCCAATAGCAGTGGCAGGACTGAGGTATAACTATTTGTATTTTAGCCTTTCGCGAAATGAATACGCGAATATTTCCGGTCTCTACCGATAGGTACGTAGCGTAGCATGCTATATACTAGCTGTAACGGCCGGAAGGGGAGACTTCAGAGGGGAGAGGTAGACATGACGCAGCAGTGATGCTGTGGAACTATCGTAACGCTGCTTGTATTTGTCTACTCCTCAGTTTTCGTAACGGCTGACGAGTTACGCTGATAATATTTTATTTTATTTAATTTAAAGTATCTTCAATTAATTTTGTTATTTCATTTTATTCAGGTGGAGATCGTGTTTTAACATCATGGCTGAAATTAATAAAAAGGCAACGTGGGAATAAAGCGCCAAAAGAGGCGCAATGAAAGTGCCAGTAAACGAATGCGAGAGTAATAGGGCACGGAAATTAATTTTTTTTATTCTATTTGAGATCATACCCGTATCCTTACTATTCTCAATTATTTTATCTTGCTCAATAAAAGAAAGTATACTGATATATCTCTATCTCTATCTATACCTAATAAGAAATATGTTTTACTTCTGTCGCACGTGGACTCCAGGCACGCAATTTTTTGTTATTTTCTGTATTAATATTGCTCATTGAGTTTTTTTAATATTAAATTATTGTTGAAGCAAAAACTACTGAACAAATTTTGATGAAAAATTTCTTTTTTTTTTTTTGTGTTTGAAAACCTTGAGTTATACTTAAAATCTGACATATATTTTATCTCTCTACGATGACGGGAGCCGGAGATATAACAATAAACCTAATATTTTTTCCCCACAATCGAGTGCTAACAATACAAGGTGAGCTTTCAACTATTCTACCAGAACCAATTCTAACAATACTACTACTTTGTACTGCATGCATAATTTAATTTAACTACTAATGGTAATTTTTATTACTACGTGATGTGATAGTTAAAAGGGAAAAAAATACCGTACGATTATTCACACGGTAACATAAACTAGTTAATTCATTTATATATATATATATATATATATATATCTTTTTATCAAATTTGTTTCAAGCGTACAAATCCTTGCCCATGCCTTATTTGAGACTCAAACCCAGAAAACATCACCGTGAAAATCCGTGCGCGCATCCAAACCCGGCTATGGAGTTAAGGGAGTCGGAACAATTTATTTCAATTAAGTGTCTGTCCGGGTAGGTTTAAGACGAGAGGATCAGAGAAACGGTTAAGAAGAAGGGGAGATGTGTTGTATATTGGACTTTTCATCGCCGCCGCATCGTGTCCGGTCAATTCGCCGGGTTCGGTTGACGAGGGGGGGGGGGGGGTGTAGGGGGGAAGTAAAAATGTTCATCTCCGGCCGATGCTCGCGACTGGAAATTCCCGTGTGTTTTTTTTCTTCAAGGCGAGCGAAGCGCCGAGGCAATGTTCGGGCGCAGAATGATCCGAAGCGAGCGAGTGGGCGAGGAATTTCATCGCCGTGGGGTGACTGCGAGCGCGCGCTCGTCCGCTCCAAGTACACACTCGCGTACTCGAGGAGATTCCGGACTCCGCCCTTCCCCCTCCCCCTCCTCAACCAGGGCAAAACTCGGACCAACCCTTCTTCCGACTTCTCTCGCCGTGCCTGGCGCCCAAGGGCGGGGAGGGAGGGGAATGGCAGTCCCTAAATTAGTTTTCTGCTCATATTTCGTTCTTTTGCACGTATTTAAAAAGAATACATTAATATCCATACAATATTTTATCGTTCATGAAAGTCTCTTTCCTAATAAACAAGTACTTATTTAACGAGTTTATTGAACATAAAGGCAAAATTTTTATATCAGATATAATACTTAAATTATGCGGTTTACAGTTATGGATTAACTGTTTGTGAAAATACTTCTTCTAAAAACTTTTTTTTTTCATTTTAAGTCTTTCATTCATAAACAAAACACAGTAATCTGAGATTTTCATAGGTATACGTAAACTTAACTTTATTGATTTATGTATTATATATATATAAATAAAATAAACGGTTAATAAAAAAAACTGTATACCACATGATTTCATGATTTCGGTATATGCGGGACTACCATGAAAATTGGCCTTTAAGTTCACCTTAAAAAAATATATCAAATAAGGGATTGTTTAGTAATTACAGAAGGTTCGGCGACCCAGCTAGACGGCCAGTTTAACATCGCCTTTTATACCGCGGAGTGATACGGCTCGGGGCGAGCCGGGTGGTATTCCCGGGTTAAGACCCGCCTCCCGCCGGAGACAGCCATTCCTAACACCCGCTTAACCTCCGCCCCCCCTTAAATAACCTGGCTCTGCTGCCTCGCGGAGCTCCGGGCCGGGAGATTTACGAGGCGCGCGTGGCCTTCGACCGATAAGGTTTTAAAACACTTTATGAAAGTCGTCGCCAGCGGCCGGGATAGCTACACCCCGCGCCGTTCGACGGCCGAGGGCAAGTGTCTTCCTCCGGGTCGTAACCGCTGGCCACGAGCTCCGACCTCGACTCCGATGTCACAAAAAAAAAAAAAAAAACCTATCAAACCTTAAACTCTTCCTTCTCGTACCTCCGCGAAACTGGTGTTAAACAACACACCTCGTTTTGAGGCGAGAGTTAAAAAAAAAGAAAAGCAAATAGTGTTTTCCAGTCAAATGTCTTTCCCCAACGAGATGTAAAAGACAGGCACATGGAGCTCTGAAACGCCAAGAACTACCGTTAAGACTATACGCCTATCTTAATGCCACCCGCGCGAAATTGATGTCCAAAGTATGCCTGTCCGTGTTTTACCGATTTGTGAAAGTTAACTATATTTATTATAAAAGAAGTAACTTACGTACATTGCAAAATAAACATTAAATCATATTATTTTTATATAAAAAAAATCTGTGTGTAGAATTTACACTTACTTAGCGTAATAAAAAAACTAACTTTCATCAGGCATACAAATAATAAATAGAAATAAAGATATACCACTTCAAATATGGGTCATATTTTTTTCCAAGAAGTGAAATTTTAAGTTTTGTGTAAAATATTTAGTCAAATATTAAAAAAATATATATTCCAGAAGGAAAATTGTTAGAAGTGAAGTTGTAGCAAATCTATATAACTTTAATTTTAGCACAAAACGAAGCATGTATACCCAATACTTGACCCAATATTTGAAAGAAATTTTAAAACTTAGAATATTAGATTTTGAATAAATCCTTTCTATGACTTGAAAACTTCGCGTTTTTTATACTAAATGCACTATATTTGTGTTTCATATGTAAGATTATAACTATAGTAAAAAGTTAAATTATTATGTACAAAAATTTTTAAAAAGTCTTTATTACTCGCCAGATACGTGTAACATCCAAGCTCGGTAACAAGTAAATACACTAATAATATGAAACTTGGACAAGAAATTAAATGTGAAAATTCTTTAAAATAATACCAAGCATGATACATATATGCAAGTTGTGTTTTCAAACACATTTCTGGAAGCAAATCGCAGAGTTTCCACACCTGCTGCTACAATTCTTTTTCCGAGCAGATACGTTGACAATTATTCAATCATCTGATAGTAGACCAAAATGTTGACCTATATAATGGAAATTCTCCGTCAAAAACGAAAAAGACTTGAAAAAATACTAAACCCCGGCTTTGGACACGATTTTAAACAAGGATTTTTGTTAGAATACTGTTCAGCTTGTTAAAATTCATTAAACAATTAATAATATAATCTCATCCACCAAAGATGGCAGCAGTTCCATTTTACACACTTCCGTTCCATGCCACTTCCGTTATATTTATGAATCACTCCTACCATTTGCCATATATCGAGAGCTAATATTTCACACATCAAAAACTTTTCAAGATATTGTTCGGCCGCGTATGGGTATGATAAGGGCCCTGCAATCCAGAAGGCCCTGGCTGCGGCTCTACTTATGGAACATCTGTAAAAGAGAAATGCTGAAAAAAAGTGGGATGGCTGAATTTGAAGGGTTGATTGCAGGTGCAACTGGATCCAAGATCACCCTAGATCTAGTCATCTAGATCTTCTTCACCTTCGAGGTTATAGTGATGCCCATTGCTACAGGATGATTCGCACGGCTCACACACGTTAGAGAAGTACAGCCCAGCCTTCTTGCACCTGCGCATTGCCGCTGTGCACCCTTTATTTGCACTTGCGTTCAACCTATTGGTGGAGCTTGTCAGGTGCAGGGGGTTGGTCGGAAGTAACGAGCTGTTGGCCGCTGCTTGTACACCTCCACCCAAACATTGCCGGTCCCCCCCCCCCTTCTTAATGAAACTGGCTGTCACATCCAGTGCTGCACTTGCCACATAAAAGCGCAGAAAAGTTTGGTGTGTGCTGCAGCTCTGTGTTGGGGGGGGGGGGGGGGGGCATGTGACCATATTTGAAGTGGATTTAAAAGGTGCAGACGTATAAAATTTGTAGTGCGGCTCATCTAGAGGCACTTTCTTGTTTCCACCTTGCAAGGCAGATATAAATTGCTCACCAGAAGTGAAGATCGTCTCGAAATCAATGTCTTTGTAATGTTTTTTGAAGGATACTGACGGAAGCCTGAGGTCGGGGTTTTTGTCCAAAGTTTTCAATCTTTTCGCCTTAGCTTGGATAAACTAGGTGGATTTAATACCACATCTGCCTACAGCGTGCAAGAAAATGATGTGTCGAGATAGCTTTTCATTTAATGGTGTGTTTCTATGAAACCACAAAGAAAGGGCTCTCCCTCTCCCTGGTTTGAGAAAGTAGACGTTGGTTGGAGCTGACAGGCCTATCAATAGTACACGGAGATCAACATCCTCCCCTATACAACTGCCTTTGTGTTGTGATCAAATGACAATGAGAAGGGGTTGGTGACATTCTGTCAGTATTATTGTCCGCTTAATAGGACACAATTTGGGCCTTGTATGGTTCCACACTCAACAATGAAATCATGTGATTTTTGTTGCAGTAGTTTGCCAGGAAATTTTCTTGAGAGACCCTTGGTTACAGGTCTTCAGTGAAGACCACTTCAACGCCATGGTATTTTGTTGCCCCCCTCGAGCGCTGCATTTGTGTGGTGCTGGTAGGTGACACACATTATCAGTAAATACAGTGATAGACACGGAGGTTTAGTTGCAACAAATGTAATTCATTTACGTGTCACAGATGTTGGAGAACAGTTGGCCCCACCACACGGTGCAGCAGGAAGCCACCACCAATCACATGTACAGATTTCCCGGCAACTGTAGTGTCTGGCACAGAGTTGAAACACTTGTACTGACTGATACGAGCTGTTACATTTCTGAAAAAGGTAGGTGTTGCTCCAACCAAGCCAACATTTTGCTAGCATCTTTGTTGTCTGTCTGAACACATGCTTCCCTGGAATCTACGTGCTGTG
Organism: Bacillus rossius redtenbacheri; assembly: GCF_032445375.1. NCBI lineage: Eukaryota > Metazoa > Arthropoda > Insecta > Phasmatodea > Bacillidae > Bacillus > Bacillus rossius. The sequence continues at coordinate 62,267,040 of NC_086333.1, forward strand.
TTCAGAAGACCCAAAATATGTTTTAACTGCTTCAGTTATTTGTAACAGGGATGTTAGCCCTTGCGTCCATCTGGTGGCTGCTCTGGCGCTTAATTCCTCCTCCCATCGACAATCAACTGTCTCTGCTCCCTCCCCTTCTGTATTTTCATTAATTTATACTACTCCTTATAGGCCTATAATACCTTAAAACTCATAATATTATAATATAACTCATAATATTATAATAGATATATATAATATATTTTATAATAAAATTACTCTAAAAAACCTAGGAAACCTTACAAAAATATACAGTTTACATTTTTTAGAAAAGTGTTCAACCCATGTAAATGGTTTGGATCAGTTCATCAAAAATCAAATTTTCTCATTTTATGTTGCAAATTTTGAGTCAATAATTGGGTCTACATTCGTCGTTCTGTGCTTTAATTAAAGTTAAATAGATACGCTACAACTTAACTCCTAAAATTTCATCTCAACATTAGTAGCTAAGTTTCCCTATATTTTACTCCAAATTTGACAATTTATAATTTCACTTTTTGGAAAAAATGAAAATATTTTGATGTTTTTTCTCAAGAAAAATGAGACGTACTGGTCTGCAGTTTATCTCACATCGTTGCATATTTAGTGATCTTCAAAAATGGCAAGTGGGTTTTTTTTGTTACGACATATACTGTTGAAATTATAAGCATAAAAACAAAAAAGTGCGAAAATTTAAGTATTTCTCCGAATAACTCAAAATTCATCAGGAAATTTTGTTGGATAAATCCACGTTCGGATTCAGCACTTCAAAAATATAAGAAATGACAATAAAACCGACTACGGGATTTTTTTTCAACGAGAGGCCTTTTCATGCCACCCTTTTCCTGGGTTAGTATATAATTGTTTTTTTGTTGCAGACTTTTTTTCATTATATGAAAAATTTGTTTCGAGGTGCATGCGCAACGTAAAAATCACTCTCATAATTTTTTTATAATGCTTCTATAGAAGTATTAATTCCCAAATATTATTTTTTTAAATTGTATAAGTATAAATTTCGTTTTTGGCTTAGAAAGTTACTTACCTAAACGTCATATGGGTTTTATGACGAAACTGAAAAAAATTGGAAGACTACAAAAAGGCTTCTAAACAATATTGGGCCTGAGTGTTTAAAAAATTTATAGTTGTTACTTAATTAAATAATTATTATTATTTATATCAATTTGTGTATATCTAAATGTAATGGTTTCATTTGGTTACGATATAAGTTTTAATGTATTAGTAAGTATTGCTCCTTTTTTTTTTTGGTGAAAATATTGAACAACTTCTACTTCGTTTCAGTCCGGCGTTTTGTATTACATTACGAGGCGCTCGACCAACTCGCCGACAGTGAAGGGTCAGTGAGGACGCCGCGGCGTACAGCGGATGTCGAACACGGCTTTTCAATTACGCCCTTTCCTCTGTCCGCGACAAAGAAAACAAGGAGGGTTCCATCGAGGTCGGGAGAGAGGAAAATTGATGAGGAGAGGACGGAGGCTGATGAGGTTAGCGCCGAGTCGGTTCCACAAGTGGCCGATCCGATGGGGAAGGGAAACATGCGTGGAAAGAAAAAAAAAAAAGGTCGAGCATGAATTAAGGGAGGAGAGATAGGAACTGACACAAGCCAAATTGGTTTCAATAGTCTTTAAACCATCACACTTATACTTTTCAACCGTTTAATTTTTCAAAATAAAGCTTTGTTGAAGTAATTTTTTTTTTAATTTAACGGTGTACCTACAGTTAAAAGTGACTGGCTCTTGGCAATTTTTTATTTCTCCCTGTGGAGTCATCACCGAATCTGAAATCTCCAAGCAGATCCACGATTTTAATTTTGCGGCCAAACTGGTAGTAAAATATATCAGATCCTGGTGTAAAAAGCCGTACATCTCCTTCGTGTACTGCCGAGAGTTAGAAACGAATCAGTCGCAAGCTGAAGATTCTTCTAAAAATTTTTCAATAAATTCTTCGATAAATTTCCCGAAGCATAAGTTCGTTCCGGCTTTGGGTTTTATAATAAAATAGATTAAATACCTCTTACCATTTAATAAAATTATATTATTACCAATTACTCTGCAATGTACATAAAACGATTTTTTTTAAATTAACTTGTGTGTACATAACATTAAATCTCTGCTTTGTATTGCAAATTTTCAATACTGAACTATACAAAACCGTGATGGCATTAAAACCATTTTGAAATAACCATGGCGTCTCACCTCTGTTCTCTCCCTTCCCCTAAAGACCAGCTAAGAGGAAATACTTGGAATTTTCTTGATGTGTAAACTTCTTATCTCTCGGTATACGTCAATTGGTAGGAGTAATTTCGTGAACATGAAACAAAAGCTGAAGAACGGAGATCCGACACAGATATGGCGGATACACGTGTAGCAACATAAACACGTATATAGTCTCTTTCGTAAACATTAGAGGACATACAAAACGTATTATTGTACCACACGAAACTTTGTGATAGTGAAACTACCCTGAAATATATTTGGTAAACTACGTTTGTCATAGTAAAAAGTAACCACACGTTTTGAAATACCTAATAAATCTGGCATTACACTATATACTACATATTATCATTATTAATTACCAGCATGCTTAGTAGCACAGCTGTAGAGAATACGCTCTGTTTCCTTAAGGGACGTCGTTCAAAACTCTTCACTGGTATTGTGTTTTTACGACTTTAATAATTTTATAGTAAAAAAATTAGTTTTCTGTGAAGTCAGTTTACGGACGATGGTTTAACGTGACAACGTCATAACAAAACATTGATGAAATGATTGCATACTTTTATGAATAAAATTGAATCATTTTTATTGAAATATCACAATTTTGTATGCATACAAAGAAGGAGTGAAATGAGATCTACAATTAATTGATAAATTTACTTTTATTTGCACTCATTTAATTCAATTATGTTTATTACTTTAACGAAGAGATTATTTTAACTATAACTTTTATACATGTTTGCTATTTAACTTCTTCCAATCTGTGTTATTCTGTTAAGGATAGGACGATGATTGGAATAGTAGGAAACGAATGGAAGAGTTTCAAGTTTAATGTGCCTCGAAAAAGTCAAATCGATGGTTTTTCCAATCGAGTGGAAGAGTGTTAGATGCTGCGGAAGCGTACAATGAGCGTAACGGGACACAGCGTTACGGGACAATGTGCGTGTCGGAACACTTTTTTCGTGCGTGCAGCCGGCGTTCATCGATTTATTAGACGTTGTCACGTCAAAATTATAATATAATGATAAAGTTTAATCAGTTAAAAAAGGTTTATATTTATTCGTGGAAATATTTAAAGACTGTTCTCAGTCGTTTAAGCGAAAACAAATTTACAAGCATATGCTTTGTTTTAAAATATTTGTTTTAAAGGTTTTATGGTTAATACTTTAGTAATGCCATCGAATTGTAACTGCTAACGTGTTCGGAAACTTTAAGGTATTAACAGCTTATTAAATTTTAACAAGAAAAGCTGAATTTTTCTTTTTATAAAATTACTTGTCGAAAATCAGGTATAAAAACAATAAAAACTCAGCTATTTATATGAATTGTCAGAGACCAGGAAAATTCGCGAATTCATTTAACACCAGGTTATAAATAAATGCGTCATGGCTGCTCCACAAATGTTTGCGGTTTACACTGGCTGGTTTCTTAGCGAGAACATTTGTTTTCTTTTTGTCTTTGTTAGTTGGTACTGCCTGATTCTCTTACTTTTTTTTTTCCATAGCTAGGCGTCGTTCGTTCGTGGAATAGAGGAGCTTGGTTGAATTAACTGCGGTCCATTAACGTACAGAGTGCAAGAATATTCAAGATTGCATTCTAGACTGCGACCAAATGAATTCGCGAAATTTCAGTAACTCTTATGAGTGGATAAGGAGACTCAGTCGTTAGCGCGCACGTGACAATGTTGCGAGATACGTATCAAACAGGTTCTAATGGTTTCACGTGTTTAAGTAACGATATGACGAGGTGCACTGTAGCAACGTGAATATGCAATGAGTTGCGGGAGGTGGGGCTATTCTCCCTAACTGCTCAACAGAGCGAGCGACCCGCGGTGATTAATTAAGCGACCTGATGAGCGGACAAAAGTCCACGGTGCAGTTAATAATAGTGAACGAAATATGGTGCTGTTCCCCAGCATGATGCATAACGCACTAGTTGCAACACTCGAAAATGTTCCACATTAGTGAACGTGCAAATAATATTGCTTGTACACATAAGATCATCAATTATCTCAGTGACCTTAAGGTAGGGACTTACAAAATTATCTTAAATTTCATTAGATTATAATAACAAGAAAAGCTGAATTTTTCTTTTTATAAAATACTTGTCGAAAATCAGGTCCAAAATAGAATTTAAAATTTTGCAAGTATTTTATCGGAGCCGTGCTGCTGCTATATGTACATGATGGTGGCAAGCAACAGACAGCGAATTCAAATGCGGCGGGTTCAGAAAGTACATGTGTTAATTGGCATTCAGAAGTTTCGGTAATTTAAAAGCGACTATTTTATTCATTAGTTTATTTATCAAGCTCCGCATTATTTAAAATAATTCTGATGTAAAATTTCGTGTCCGAGGTTCATATTATGAGTTTGTTTGCAACATGGACCGCACGGGAACACATGAGTTTGCTCGGCACCGGGGGGTCATTATTGAAAGAATTTTTTTTTGACGTGTGAATATTTGTCGGTTAGGTGCGTGATGGCGAATGAAATTCTTTTAAAGAACGTAACCCCCCCCCCCCAATTCTCCAGACCTTTGGCCACCATCAGCGGTCCATCAGCGGCGGGCCGTGGATGTTATATGTATGCGGCCGCACGGCCGGGCGGGTTCGGTTTTGGCGGCAAGAAACTGAATTAATTACCGGGCTTAATTGGCCGGCTCCTGAAATGCCCTTCCCCTGCGATCCTTCTTCCTTCCCTCCCCTCTTTCCATCCTATCCATCCCCACTCCCACCGCGCGCATCTACTGCAACTCCAGCAGAAGCCCTTCTCTCGAGTACCGCCTCCCCTTCTGGTACATCCCCCTAAAACATACCTCCCCATCCCCCTCAAAAAAAAATAATTGTACACGATTCTTCCAGTAGTCGCCAGTGATGTGTAAACATCCAACCTCAGTAACGAGCGAATTCATGAGTTCTCGTTTAAAAAAAAAAAAAAAACTTAGCACGGAAACTCAGAAACGAAATTAAACGTGAAATTCTTTGCAATACGCCCGAGCGTGAACAACGTACGCGAATTTTGTTTTCAACTACGCTGCTTGACGAGGAATATCACTCGCATTTTCCTTACACGCTGCTAGAAATTCTCTACCGGAGCAGCTACGTCAAGGTTAAAATTATCAAATGTAACTGTTCCAATAAAAGCGAAAAAGACTTGGAAAAAAAAACATGAAACTCAGGATTTGGACCTGATATTCGACAAGGAATATTTTTTAAAATTTTACCCATCCGGCTAGAATTCACTAAACAGTTAACAACTTACAGTTTTTTTTTTTGTTTTCTGTCAATGAACTTTGTTTCGCGCTATCCGCCACAGATGGCAGCAGTGTGGTAACTCATTTCCGTTCCATTTGTTTGAAATTACTCCTACCCAAATGCCGTTTACCCAGAGATAAGATGTTTGCACATAAAAAATACATTAAAATTCTTAATCCACTCGAGAATATGATTGAGTTAGCCACCAAAACTTTACGCGACAGATTCTTTTCGATATGGGATTGACGGCTGGGGCGGTTAAACTTAAAAAAAAAATACAAAATGGGTTCTTTGAGTTTAAACTTTTATATGTTGTATTATTTTTGTGCGTGCGTCCGAAAGGATTCTATACACAAAAAAAAAGAGCCAGTCCAATAAGCTGGCAAAACAATTTTTGGTAATAGGCAATCTAGTTTTTTTCAATTATTTTCTAAGCCTTTATTAAGGAAAGTTAATTAAGAAAAAACATCTTAAATCAATGCTCAAACGTTTTTTTTTTGAAACAATATTTTGTGTAAAACATACATAAATTTACATATTTTCATTACGAAAAAAATATTTTTTCTTCATAGCAACACAAATGCATGAACGTATTTGGCAATTTACACATTTAAACTAGTTGGATGTAACGTATCTTAATGCACAATAAGATTACAAAACTATTTTGCTAGTTTTGGGAGCTTAGAATTAATATAAATCTTTTCGTATTTTACTTATAGTAAGCAGGTCGCGGAAAAAAACCCTTTAGTCCTGTATGGAAGAACACAATATAGCCTATTAAAACTATTCTAATATGTTTTTTCAATATAAAATCGTGTAAAATCCAAACTAATTTTTGTAATGATTTCTTATAACTTTTCGGAGCTGCGACGCACAATAAATAAAACGGATTTTCTTATAGGTAAAACCAGCCAAACTTTATGAAACCCTTTGTGGCAACGAATGTACTAGTTAAATGTTTTGCGCATAGTTATACGCATGGGCGTAGATCCCGGGGGGGCCAGGGGGGCCCGGGCCCCCCCCCCCTGGAATTAATGGGCCCCCCCTTGGGGGGGGCCCACTTCGTGATTTTAAAGTTAATGGTGTACACATCATATATATATCAGATTATTATTTACAACGACGACAGACACTTTGACATGCTTTACATTCATACCTTCGAGTTCCGTAGTTATTTTCCCTTACCCCTTCTGCGAAAGCCATGGTATGGAGTTTTTCAGTGAGAACTTTGAAACCCTTAATTCCTAGAAACCGTTCATTCCAAAGGACGAAGCTAAGTTAAGGTTCCGTTAGCATTTCCTCCCCATCGTTACCCACACTACCTTGTACTCTGAAACGACAGTATAATAGGTGTCAGGTAGTCTGATTTAAAGTGGTTTTGCTCTCGTGTGCGCCAGTCTTCTGCTTTCTTGGCAAACATCAACATGGATAAGTTCGTGACGCGGAAGACACGGAAAACAGAATCTGATTCTCACCTGGTAAGCTTGATTGTTTTATAAGTAGTGACTATTATTTAGGTAATATATTTTATTTAAGTGATTATGTAATATTTTTTTCCAGTAAATAAACAACTTAATACTTTAACAGTAATTATAGCAGAATTTAGTTTATTTACGAACTGAAACTTATATACCATTTTCTGGAATTTTTTTAGCTCATCTCCATTCTGTAAGGCTAGCTGCTCTGTACGTTACCTGTGAATATACAGGGAATAATTTTTTTCCTCGTCAATATGAAATTTAAAATCACTCCCCTTTTATTATCAATCGATAATTTTCACAATTCATGGCCGATAATCACTTTATAACATTTGTTATTTGATAACTGCAACACTGCACGAGTAAACAGAAGTAAGAGTGAGAAAGAAGTATTTAAACGTTACACATCCGTATTTAAGTTAATAAGGAAGCAAACGCGTCTCTTTAATAATTAATCAAGCGGCATATTTGAACTAAATAATTCACTGCCAAAACACTGATTATCTAAATATAAGCCGAGAAATGTATGTAGTTTAATTAGCTGAAGGATACATTTCATAGTTCTATCTCCGAGATTTTTCATTTGTGTCATTAAGTTTTTTTTCTTTTTTACCTGGTTGATGCCTTTAATTAATAAAATAGTCTTTAAGGGTTTTAATATGATTAGATCGTTCATTTGATGTTGATCCGTTTATTAGCTTTGGCGCTTTGGGTTTTTAGGGCGCATCAAAAACTGTGAACAAAGAATTTTACGAACAGCATTTGAATCGCAGTAATTATGTGATGTGGCATAAAAAAAACCCGACAAAGTGCGAGTCTAACTCGCGCACGAAGGGTTCCGTACCATTATCTATAAAAACGGCAAAAAAAAATCATGTCTGTTGTATAGGAGCCCCACTTAAATATTTATTTTATTCTGTTTTAGTATTTCTTGTTATAGCGGCAACAGAAATACATCATTTGTGAAATTTTATTCTGTTTTCACGTTTGTTGTATGGGAGCCCCCCTTAAATATTTGTTTTATTTTAATTGAATCATTTATTTTTTAATTGAAATTAGAATAAACACTTTTGGAAAATGGTAATGTATGGGTGGGGTGTTATATATTTGCATTCTATTCACGTATATTATTTTATATATTTTTTTTTTCATGGATATTTTATGTATTTAGGTTAGCAAATTATTCAAACATGTTTGAGAGATCACTGCTTATAGTCATTAATTAATAATTACTAAAACATATGTTGCTCTGCTTTATTGTTAATATCACTTACGTAAAAATAAAGTGTATATAACATACGAGCTTATCATCCAGAGAAGACTTGTTTCGGTTGACCTCTAGCGTAAAATTCTTAAACCACATAATTCACGGGCCCCCCCTGGAAATCCTACAGATTTTCGCCCATGACGTAGTAGATTATTTAAAAATAAAATAATTTAATACTCAATTCACAGTGGTAAGACTAAATTGATGCGTGTGTAAAATACCTTAAATTCTACTTAACCTTAAAGACTTCCTCCACACCCACTTTGATAAAATATGTTCTTGTCGAAGAAAAATGAGTATGGAATGGATTTTTGTACCGTTTCGAAACGTTGGCATTAGCTACATTTATCTTCACTGATCGGGTTTCGTCCATTTTCATGTCGTTATTGTATATTTAAGCTAAATATAGTTAAAATTTTAAATTTTTCATTTAGTTGATTTTATAAATAAAAATAAAAAATTTCAATTTCCGTATTTAAGCGAAATAAGCTTCCAAAATTACATTATTTTGTTTTTGTGTAGTTCCGATTAGAAAAATTAAAGGGATAACAAAATTTAATTGTTAAGATGTAAATAATATGTAACTGGTTTTTTCAAGAAACCGGATGCAGCATCCGCCAAAAAGTAAAAAGTAGTTTAAATTTGAGGAACGTAATTTAAAACCTAGCGAAAGATTTAAATAACAGTTTTTAAAAGATTTCATCTACATCTTATATAAGCTTATATTTTATTTTTAACAACGAATTTTTTTTTGTTCTGTTATTTATCTAATTCTTCTTTTCGCTCCTGTACAGAAATTTTTAGAAAGTTACTTTGGCAGCTCACTATACAAATATTATGAAATGTATTTTTTTTTATTTTGTGAAAACTAAAACATTCAAACTTTAAACAAGTTTTATAGTGTTTAACGTAAACATACCTATAATAATGATCTGAAATGAGACAAGTCGCCTTATTAAACTTATTTGATAAGTATATTGGCGAAAAAAAAACTATGATGTAAATAAACCAAATCAAACTATAAAAAAAGTTGTTTCTTATGTTTTTTTTTATTTTTATCTTGTAGACTTCCGGCCAGCTTTTGGATGACGTGAGAAGTTGTGAGCTCTCTTCACAGTGGTGCAGACACTTCCGTGTGACAGGACGTTCCTGAAAGGCGACCAATCACAGCCAAATATCTCGAACGGAAGGATTGGACCAGGGTTGCTGTGGAATAAGTTCCCCCCCTCCCACACGGATTTGGTGGGTCAAATGCGTTCGGCGTGGATTTTACTTCTTGCTCTCTCCTTTTTACTTTTCTTCGATTGAACATAAAAGGCGCTCTCCTTCAACTCCCCAGCTCGAAGAAACAGCACATCCCACACGGTACAGACAGAACATAAATTTACCTATTCCTCTATTTCATAAAACAATTTCACTCGGATATTTAGAATTTCAGCTTCCAAAAACTGAAATTATTTTTCCTGAAAAATTGAATATGTATATATATATTTTTTTTAATAAAAAAATATATATGTCAATCTTCGGCTGAATAGTTTAACTGATGAAGAGATTTCTGTAATATAAAAGTAAGGTCTTTCAAAATATCTCAAAATATTTTTGTTGGACGTAACCATTTTCGTAGACGAGACTAAAGGCCTTAATTGAAGGAAAAAATATATATTTTAGTCTTTCAATATTTGCCAGTGATGTGTTATCGTGTTGCAAACATACTTATAATACCAAAATAGGACACGAATTTAAACGTAGAATTCTTTAAAATAATGCCGAGCGTGACAAATGTAAGCCAATTGTTTTTTTAACTAAATTTCCGGAGGCTAATCACACGTAGTTTCCGCACCCGCCGTTGGGATTCGTTGTCAAAGCTGCTACGTCGACTATCGAATCATTCGATTTGAAGAGTCGGTTCCAAAAAAAAAGCGAAAAAATACTTGAAAAATATACTCAGCCTTGACTTGGACCTGATTGTTGACTAGGAATTTTATAAATATATTAAATATTTAATACTATAAAGTTTCACTTTGGTTTTGTGAACTTTGGTACGCGCCATCTACCACGAATGGTGGCACCATGGTTACATATTTATGTTCCATGTGACTTCCGTTCCATTCGTGAAATTATTCCCACAGAAGGTCGTACACCGAACGCTGAGATGTTACACATTAAAAAAAATTGGACATTTCCATGCCAATCGCAGCCCTCATGTAACATGTAAAATAGCCTGAAAATTGTCTAGGCGATTGATTATAATATTATTATTATCAATGACATGACAAATACGCGTGTTGCTTCAGAAACAAGCTGAACTACAAATTACTATAACTTTGTAGACAGTTTGTGACTGAACCAAGTGTTGTCTCACACACCATTGTGAGCTTAGATTTAACGGTGCATCAGCTAAATATATCAAGGTACTGGATCGCATATCACCTTTCCTAGACTTTTCAAAGTCAGAAGACAAACAAAAAAAATATATATTTACTCGATTATGCAGATAACTGTGGAGTCTACTATAAAGTTCATTGATCGTTCAGAATTTTGCAGTCAAAATTCTGTATTCACCTTATGTTTCTCTATTTTTAATATATTAAAAAAGTCATATTTAATTTGAATAAACAAACTTTTCAGCAAAGATATATTTTTAACAAAAAATAATTTTCTGTTTACACATTTATATTTTTTACTTTTATAGCTTTCTGAAATGGTGTAGATATTTACTTCGGAAGACTTCATAAAATGGTAGACGATAGGCAATCTTTCACTTTTCCCGTTGTTTTAGAATAAATTTGATTATCTCACGTATAAATAAATTGAATGAGAGTTTTAAACTGTTTTAAATATTTTTCGAGTAACATTCAACCGACATTTCACGTTATAGGTTTGAAATTTCCATGCTTTTATTTATACACTGTAAATTAGTATTCCGGACTTTATTAAAGTTTCAATAAAGACGTTAGTTTTAGTGCGAAACTTTCCAAAATACACCTTGGCTGGGTGTATTCTTTCGTTAAGCTAACAAATGTGTGTTTTTTTGGAATCCAAGAAACATTCAATCTTACTTTTTTCGGTTCATATAAATTTATAACAATATTGCTGAAATGTTAAGTTGTATTTTAAAAAATTATTTTTTAAAATAACTAATATTCACACTAAAGTAAGACGAGTTCAAAAATAATTAAAAAGTATAACCAAAAGTTTAAAAAAAATTCTTCAAAAATTCCTTTCACTTGATATGTAGACTAAAGAACACTCTGTAGGCATAACCAGTCCTATAGTTGACAATTATCCACGTTTGAAAAGAGGCACTTACATCTGTGATGGAACAGTATTCACGATCTTTAAGTAAACCAGACATTTCACAGCGCCATGGCACGTTTTGTAGACGCATTCGTCGATATCTATGGTTGAATTCAAAAGCTGTGGCGGAACTTTTTATTTCAAAACTGATACAGAAACATTTTTTCCACCCCCGCCGACTCACGGAAAGAAAACAACACGATGCAACTAATTAAAAGAATTTTGCTTGCGCGAACTCTGGCGGCGGGTTTCAGAAAACTTTCAGCAACTCCGCTGCTTTCCTGCGAAACGTAATTAAACATAAAGTGTTGGTCCAAATTATACCAGGTGTACGCGAGCAATTTAAAACTTTCCGCCGAGTGAGGAATTTCCCCCCCCCCCCCCCCTCCTTTTTGCTTCTTGCCAACATGAACCTTTCCACGCCGACTAACCTTTTTTTTTATTTTATTTATGTTTACGATGTTTGCTGTGCTGCTTAGCCTTCTCTTGTTTAGTTTGCACCTCAAACGTGCTTCAAATTTATCTACGAGGCAACTTACGCCAGCGAATCTCACTTGGAAGCACAGGTTACATTTGGCCTCGAGGCAAGCTTCCATGAGGCTCATTCCAACTCGGGAAGAAACTTTAAACCAACTTAATTTGCGTGCTGCGCTAACGAAACTATTATTACGCGAGTGAACGGATATTTACTTTGTGTTATATGGCCATTCACGTTTAGCTAAGGTCCGAGCTGTCTTCAAATTAATGTTTTTCACGTGTTCTTGGTGTCATTAGCTTTTGTATTCTGAATTGTAATCTTCAGACAAACTACGGTGTTTCACTAAGCCAGTGTAGGAATTTTACTATTCATAGAAACGTATTGTCCACGTAGTCAAGTTTTTAAAAGTAAACATAGAACAATTTTGCGCAAAATTTATTTCTGAACTCGCGATTTTTTACGTACTCAAGATCGATTATCGGTAAAGTGATTTCTTATTATGACATTCCATGTTTTCTCACCATCATTAACCACGCAGCAAAACGAGCAATAATAATCAAATTGATTTCTAAACAGTGATCTGCTTCGGGCTGAAAAATTAACGTCAGTTAATTTTAACCTTGGTAAATTAAGTACCAGTAATTTAACGAGAAAAATTGTATTATAACATTATAAGACTTTCCACTGAAAACTGCGAATTACGTTAAGTCGATATTTTTCTTTTTAATTTCTGTTTATGGCAAACTAAACGATATAATACTAATAAGTGCAATTATAATACTAATTTGATTCATTATTAAAAGGAAGACCATTCCTAAATGCAATATTCGTTCGTAACTGCTTTAGCTGAAACATGAACTGTAATTATCTACTTGAAGCATTCCTTAAATACTTTTAAATATTAAACAGCGCCAAAATCTATTACTTTATGCGTTCATGAATATAAAATAAACAATAATATTTTATTATGTAATAAGCCGTATAAAACAATTTTAAATAGCTTGATATGAAAATTTTAATAATCCTGTTATCTTTAAAAAAAAAATATTTTTATTTTTAAAATATCTCGTTTTATGGATTATTGTCAGTTGTAATATTTTTATTTCTATAACTATCATCATCTAATTTTAAAATTATCTTTATTGTCTTGTGTAATTTTCGTTTCGCAAACCATTTCACGCTTTTCAGATGTTGGCAGGCACTTCACCAATTCAGAACTGTTCCCACAGAATCTAGCTAGTTAAGCAACTTCAAATTATGTGTGTGTGCGGGATAGTTTTTCCTGTCAACTACCTGAAACTTTGATTTCCAGGCCAAGCAACTAGTAACCTCCGACAAGTACGCGCTCGGGCGACAGGCGACGGGCCGCTAATGGATTCGTCCGTCGCGTCGGTGACGATGGAAAATTTTTGCTCCCCGGGTGCAGTCATTCACAGCTTCGCTGACGAGCGCAGATCCTGTAATCAGCGCGGTGCCAGCACGCGATCCCCCGGCGTGGATCACAGTAATCGTTGGGAATTGTTTGAAAGAGAGGGGCGAGAAAGGGGGATTGGAAGAGTTTTTGCGGGAGGGGAGAGGAGGTGGGGCGGGGTGGATCGCGGTAACGCGCGCGTTGTGAAAATGAGACGAGAGGTACGGGAAAATTGAGGGCAGGGCCGCCACCACCACCACCACCACCACCACCACCACCGACACTATAAATATCGGTGATACGTAATTGATAAATTTTAAATTATTAGCCGGCGATGAATAGTTAATTAGCGAAACAGTTCCGCCCCCCCCCCCACCCTACCCGCTCCACCGCGGCACCCATCGCGGTCTCCGAAGCTGGGCCCACCGGTGAATCACCTGTAATTGGTTAATAAATCAATTAGACCACGGGTGGCTGTGGTCCGGCTCCACGGTCAGCTCCAGCGGCCAGCCCGTGGCTCGGCCGGGAACCACGCCGACAGCTGCGGGAGCAACGAGCGCGAACCGTACCTCCAGGCGTCCGCGAGTAGGGAGAGCGTGAAGGTTCTGGTGCAATCCTCCGCGGCTCCGCTTGAGCGGCGGCCATTTTGAATTTATGTTCGTGAATACATCTTAAAAATTGCTTCCATAGTGGGAAGCAATTTAAAAAAAAATGAATGATAACAAAATCGGGGGATACAGTTTGGTGTTGCAGCCACATATATATCATATCCATCAAAAAATTAATTACACCACCGGATAGCTAAAGGATCAAAGAATTCTTTACGCTAATTGAGGAATGTCACGCATCGCGCACGGTGGAGGGGGAAGTGCCGTCATTTTGAGGTCATTTAGCTGGGTTTCGAGATTTCCGTTTAGTCTAACTTTTGACTCGGAGAAGCTACGACGTTCTTTCGAGTTTCAATCGTCACCTCTCGTCGAAATCTATCGATTGCATATATAAAACATAGTGGAAAATAGTTACAGTGAATATATATGGTGTTAAAATAAAATATTGCGTATTTTATATTTTGTATAGAAAATATTACCTGTTACGTACACGTATTCACGTACAACACACGGCCGTGTCCATGAAACAGTCACACCCCATTTTTTCTTTACTTTGTGAAGTGAAACTTCTTTGGGCGCGATGAGAGTACAATTTGAAGGCCGAATTTTAGTGAAACGTTTCTTGACGGTCAGAGAATGGGTACTCGGCCAATGAGATATGAAGCGAGCATTAAGCTATATACGTTGCTGGGCTCGTTTTCGTTCTCATTTTTGTGCGATGTTTCGCTCCCCCTTCCACCACCAAAATAATTTATCCGAGAGAGATAGACAAACGAAATAATAAGACAGAGTGTGAACATGCGCTTGTTTCAGAAAATAGATATAAGTGTCTTATACAATCAGCTGTGAATGCCTTGAAATATATATTTGCTATCAGCGCGCTCGCGTTCCTCCTTGTTCAACCAGCAGTGTAGAAGCGCTGTTGAAACAGTCCCTGCATTTCCCGCATAGATAGCGCTACCTGTTATGAATTACATATTTCGTTTAAAGATTTGGCAGAATTGTTTGAAGAAACAGTACACATGCACAGTTTTTCTTTATGGTGTGTTTCAACACTGAGTTATATTTATTTTTAACTAATCATTATTGATTGATAAATAATTATTGATATCCTGAGCAGTTATTTTGAAGTGAGTAATGATTTTGTTGATTTTTTTAAAAAAATTATTATTATCAAAGTTTTAATAAATACAAAAAAGTTGTGGTTCTTAAATACTCGTAAAAGAAATGATAGCAAAAAAACCACCCTGAGTTATTTTTAGAAAATTTTCTTCTTTCTTACTTTCTCTCCCCCTCTCTGCCATTTTACGCCTTACGATTGAATTAAGAGTCAAGGTTTGAATTGCCAAAGAAGTTTCACCTCTATCACGTGTACTGATTTACACGAGCTATTTTATTTTTTTCCTGAGAATAACTGACCTCTGACCCACCCACGTACAACCGTCTCTCACCAAGGTGATCCTGGTACTATACTCGGCGGTGTCGAACCCGGATTTTAGCATGTGGAAAATGGGAGGAAATTTACTGTCAGCTGGTAGGTACTCTGCTTCACCTTAACCGTCCATTCATACCTAGAAAAACCCAACCAACCCCGATGACGAAGAGTCATAACGCTCATCATCCATTAAATAGAACCATTCTAAATCCTCCCTATTATTTTATGCCTTTTATCAGTGGTTTACCTTGTAGAACACAATAATTGTCACACAAATAATAATTGGTTCTTTTTATACTTGAGATTCATATATTACAGATCAGTACCAAGAGTGTCGGATAGAAAAGTTAAGTGATGTAATTAATAGGTTCATCCATATTTGTCAATTTTAATGTCAATTAAATTCCAAAAAAATGTCATGATCTACCAAATATAACATGTATAGGGGAGTGAGTCTGGAGTCAAACCTAACAGGTGACAGATTTCTGAACCTGGGCCTGGGAAACTTATTTTACTTTGTAAATAAGGTGGTATTGAACTAAGTGATTAAATCTAACAATAAAGGAACACCTAGGTAAGTGGAAACATAAGCACCTACGAAAACCCGTCATAAAAAGGAAACTGCCTGTTTATAAAATGTGATTCTATAAAATGTTTTAATGTGTAAAGTCAATAAAATAAAAATTTTTAGTCAATTTAAAAAAAATTAAAAAATTGGTTTTCTCTAGTGATGATTTTAGTTTTGCTTTTTATTTTAATTTTTTTCCGTTGATGTTTGAGTCAAGTTGTGATATCCCATTTTGTCGCTTCAGCATCCACTTGTATGTTTGGTGGGAGTTTGATGCAAGCTGCAGTCGTCTTCATGCCAACAGATGGCACTCCATCGCATCTCGTATCTTAAGAGGTTTTCGCTCCAACCCCTCCACCCTTAATATTCGTCCTTTTCAGAGACCACCCCTCTTTGCGCGCTACCTCCTCAGACGGTAAACCTCTGGAGCGAATAGAGCCGAGCGGATGATCTCGGCGGGGGACCTTGGAGCCACTTTGCTCTTTTTGAAGTCACACGCTTCACCAAACCAATTACCCGCTTGCCCGACCCCGGGGGGTGGAGGGGGGTTGTCCCTCCCCCCCCCCCCCCCACTCACCCTTCAAACACCCTTCGATCCCTCCGCGCACTTCTTCATCTTCCTCTTCACGCGCTCCTTTCAGTCGGCGCGCCGCTCGCGCCACCGAGTCCCCTTCAGACTTCAGACGTCGCTGCGTTGTCGGCGAGAGGGTAGCCAGAGAGTTCAATGTTTGCTCTTCCCACAACTAGGGGGGAAAAATACATTTTTTTGCCCCCTACATGCATTAAATTTTATCCTCAAAATAAGGAAGAAAAAAAATTACAAGTGCCAGTTTGATAAAAAAAAATACATGTTTATAATCTATATAATGGTTGCATGGAAATTTCGTTATTATTCTTTGACTACTGCACCGAAATTTAATAAATAGCACAAACAGTTTGTGAGGATTATAAAGCAGGTTGTTCTACAGAATCGTTATTTATTTTAACTTAACCAGCTTTCATGATTCTTTTTTTTATTTGGTATTTATTTTAAACATTGCAAAAAAAATTAAAAATTAAATTTCCATGTAGAGTTTAGATAGTAAAGAAATATGTGAGTTTTCAAAGCATGGTATTTTTTTATTTGAAACCAACTTATTTGTTCTCCATGTAGCAGACTTTTAAAATATTAAAAAAAATATTTATATTTAGTGGTCATGCTCGAAATCTGTTTTTTTTTCCTAATAGTAAGCCACTACTAGCATAAAGTTTTTCTTGTTATTTTTTATGGCTATTCATGTCATATTGAAAAAAGATTCAGGCTCTTATTAGTGTGAAAATTCAGGTGCTGGTGTGATGATTGTAGAAGTTGTAGTTACTTTTGTGCAAAAATCAGATATTTTATCAGCGGATACCGACTGTAATATTTCTGTAAATATGGGACAGTCACCGTGTATAGAAGCTTGGCAAGATATTTGTATTGCTATGTCACACTGTAAGCTCCCTGGTCAGCTGGGAGAGGTTGGGTAGACCTCCACTGGACCGCGGGTTCACTGGGTGATTGAGGGGCCCCAGTGTGATGCGGGAGACTGGGGCAGGCGCCAGAAGTGATGACTCCAGAGGGCTAAGGGAGCATCCAACTTTCTGGTCAGCTGAGTCCTGGTTGCGTATCCGCATCCATGCCCATGAGGGCCCCAGCCTTAAAATCCTGTTAGGCATGAAGGCTGGGTTATCAAATAGGAGGAGAGATCCTCAAAAATTGAAAGCTCTCCAACTTGCTGGTAAGCTGAGTGGGGTAGGGGGCTGGAGGTGGTGCATAAACTGGGATGGGTAGCCTCAGCCTCTGCGTATAGCTAACGGCTCTAACGCCCTCCTGGTTGCGTATGCGGCGTATCCGCATCCATGCCCATGGGGGCCCCAGCCTGGACATCCTTATAGGATATGAAGGCTGGGTTATCAAATAGGTTGGATGAGAGATTCTCAAAACCTGTAAGCTCTCCAGTAACATGCTGCGATTGGAAATGGCGAATCTATTTCTCGTTTCTCGGAACCCATGTTTGGCACTGGTAACAGGGACAGGCATGTAAAAGACCCATCTTTATCCTAACCAGGATAATGCCCTAACGGGATCAAATGCCTGGGGGAGTATTGGTGTAATTTATGAGGTGTGAACCTAGTTACATTTAAGTTTAGATAAACAACTGCATAGTTGAATTAAAATAAAAAAATTCTCTGAAACCGAAGGAAATAAGTTATACTTATAGCAATGGCCTGCCGATTAAGCACCAAACATAAAAATTGGCACAGTAGTTACACATGTTTGATGTCCTGGAGAACCATTTCATTAAGTACTACATTTTGTTACTTAACGATATTAAATCTTAATTCATTCCTTTAATCATTCCTAAAAAAATTTGGCTAGATTTCTGCTTCGATCATAATTTATTTCGGGTTTTGATGGCCTTCAAAATTCTTTGAAGGTAAATGCAAAAAAAAAAAAACTGGGTTTAGAAAATGCCATTCTTTTTACTTGAATAACCCACAGTTGATTATATATATGTATATATGTGTGTGTGATTTCATACAAGAGATTAACGGCTCAGCGACTAATTGCACTATTCATTTTGACTCTGGTAACTACTGCTGGACTGCTTGCCAGTGGTGAAGTATAAGTCCAACATCACAGTACAAAGTTACGAGAATAAAATTTAGAAAACATATTTTTCTTTTTTTACTGATGAGAAACAAATTAATTTATAGACGTTTGAAGAGTATAAATTTACAATGTTACTGTCACATTTAATAAATTTCTCACCGATGTTCTCATGCAACCCACACACATATATATATAAGTATATATTACTTCCAGGAGTAAACATATCCCACTAGGCAACAAGAGTTTCACATTGCATCTTTGCTATAGCAGAACATTTTGACTTTAAAAAATACGTGGAAAACCTTACTTAATTACTTTAATTTCCTTAAATATGTGCACACTAATTATAAACTTTTTTTTTTTTTTTGGTTTTGCTATAACACATTTTTCCTTCTTCAATCAGCTTTTAACGATTCACTTGTTTGTCAGTCACTCCTTATTTAGAATTTTCTTCATTTTGGCGAATGCATTCACCGACTAAAATTAAAACCAAACTATGTGATACAATAATTAATTTTGTATTTTGCTTTAACTATAGTAGAGACATGCTGATTTCATGTGATTTAACGAGTAATAGTCTGTCCCGGCAATGGGCGTAGATCCCGCCCCAGACTGGTGTAGTCCGGACTTTTACAAAGTTTCGGAATGACAGCTTACCCACACATATTGTTTGCCACATCCTTCTAGCAGAGACAGCATGAAGTAGTACGAGAGCAAGACAGACATGTCTCACGTGCAGTTATCCCCATCAATCTGGTCGCTGCCCGCCCCTCCAATCATCCCCATCCTATTGGCTTATCGCACCACAGTGGATGAGTAATACCATTGAATATATTCAATGGTAATACTCTCGGTCCAGTCTGTCTGAGTCAGTGGCTTACACATAGACTTACTCAATCCAATATCGCGTTTTTTTTAAATATTTTTTTGTAATAAGATTTTATGTAATTTCTGCTTAAAATTTAACTAAAAAAAAAACGTAAATTTGATTTATCAGGTTGTGTTTTCAACAATGATCAGAGTTAATTTTTTTCCACGGCTTTTAAGATTAAACCATTGTTCCTCATTTGTAATGAAACTGTGGGCTGTTTACAAAGAATTAAGTTTTTTATTCTCGCCACTTTAGATCCAAGCATGATAACTTGTTGAAATTCAATAAGATTCGATATTAGTTTAATACGTTTTCGTTTTTTTATAAATTTGGTTGACCAGACTGTGTAGTTTTATTTTTTCCTCTGGCTCTCTCCTGAAAATGGATCATTAATTGTCTACACTGTAAATGTTTGTAAAACTGAATGACCTTTAACATTGTATCATGGGTTAAGAACCAATCAAAAACTCCTGACAATATCTTTCCTCGAGTCATTTGCGATCCAGTCAGACAGGAAGGGAGGGGGGGGGGGGGAGAGATAAATTTCTAATGAACAGAAGATACTAAGCAAGAATATGCATACATTAAAGGAGTCTAGTCCGACAAATGAAAATTTAAGCAAATTTTGTGAGTCCCTACCTAAAGGCCACTAAGAAAATTGATGATCTCATGTGTACAAACAAGATTGTTTGCACGTTGACTAATGTGGAACATTTTCGAGTGTTGCAACTAGTGCGTTATGCAGCATGCTGAGGAACAGCACCATATTTCGTTCACTCTTATTAACTGCACCGTGGACTTTTGTCCACTCATCAGGTCGCTTAATTAATCACAGCGGTTTGCTCGCTCTGTTGAGCAGTTACGGAGGACATCCCCACCTCCCGCAACTCATTGCATATTCACGTTGCTACAGTGCACCTCGTCATATCGTTACTGAAACCATTAGAACCTATTTGATACGTATCTCGCAACATTGTCACGTGCGCGCTAACGACTGAGTCTCCTTATCTACTCATAGAGTTACTGAAATTTTGCGAATTCATTTGGTCGCAGTCTAGAATGCAATCTTGAATATTCTTGCACTGTGTACGTTAATGGACCACAGTTAATTCAACCAAGCTCCTCTAGTCCACGAACCAACGACGCCCAGCTATCGAAAAAAAAGTAAGAGAATCAGGTAGTACCAACTAACAAAGACAAAAAGAAAAACATTTTCTCGCTAAGAAACCAGCCAGTGTAAAACGCAAACATTTGTGGAGCAACCATGACGCATTTAATTATAACCTGGTGTCAAATGAATTCGCGAATTTTCCTGGTCATATAAATAGCTGGGCACTAATAACGCTATATAGTTGAAGCATTGCGGGAAATTTTACTGTTTGATAGGTTTTAATACACGATGACCATATTTAAAATAAGTCTTATCTTACTGGCTCTTTTTGGGGTAAATAAGTTAGTTATGCTGTTATCTTAATTAATGGGGAAACGTATAGTATAAAATAGAATGCCAGTGGTTCGCTCTTAAATATTGATGTCATATAAATGTGAACATCTTCCAATAATAACATTAAGAAGAGTTTACGTGTGTTTCAGACCATAATGTGTAGAAATATTATCACAATAAGTAATCATAGTAATCATGTCTAGGTAAAATTAACCCAACATATAAGAAATATCTTCAGATTTTTGCAATTTATTCACATAAGAGTGCTCCATAATCCAAATGAAACAATAAAAAGTGAAATGACTTAAATTCGTGATTGTGGGTGTACTGGTATATTTAGTCAAATAGTTGGATAATTAATTTATTTTATATATAAAGTATGCATGTGTGATTTTTGTTGTATAAAATATTATTTGTTTTCATTTCTATCCTAATATTCAAACGACTTCATAAAAAAAGTTCTTTATAGGAACAAAAATCTAAATAAATTATTTAAAATGTGATTACACATAAATATATGTGTTATTATAAAAATTATTTTAGTAAAACCAGAAAAAAAATGTTTATAGTCACCATTATCTGCAATACTGAGATAAGATTCATTAATATCAAATTTTATTTTGTAGTGTGCCAAAAAAAAATCGAATATCAGACACTTAAGGTAGTCAAAATAATTAATTTTGCTCCAATTATTTGTTACCGTCCCAAAAAAAATTCAGACAAAATTTTTGTGAGTTAAAAAAAGTTTTTTAACGTTCTATGTTTTCCCGGGAAAATGTCAACTGTTCATTGAATGCTGACTTGCGAGATGTCTAAACTTGGGATCTGTTAGTTTGATACATTTTTTAATAATTTTTTCACTGTACCGAAAGCCTTCATATATATTGTGTGCCCTTAGTAAAAGAAAAAAACACGTAATATTATTTTAATTTGAACCAATTGATTTTTAATTCCAGAAAATGTAATTTTTTATTTTAAATTTTTTCATTTTATTTTAGCAAGCTGTTTATCATAAGGTCTGATAAAATACGTACATAATATTTCAGTCAAATTTTCCGAGTATGTACACACCCGAAAACCTTTTTTTAGTTTAAAACTACATTCAGTCATTGGCAAGACGGTCGGTTCCCAAAAAGTAACTGGGCTCGTTTAGCGGCGAGGCAAGCGATGCATTCGCAATGAGATGCGTCGTATTCTGCGAGCGGACGAATGGCCAGATCGGTTGAGGGTGCGTGTGGAATAAGGGGGTTCGTTGGTTAGGTAGGGTACAGAAGGGGGGGGGGGGGGGGAACTGCCGCGCGATGTTTTGCCACGTTGAACCGTGCGCGGGGTGTTTGTTTGCTTCCCTTTCCCCTTTCACCCCCCTCCTCTTCGTCAAGGGAACGTCATCCCCACCAACTTCCACCCCTCCCCCCCCTCCTCGGTGGAATCGAATATTCCAGAGCACGCCAGACTCCCCTACTCCACGCTCGCCCGCCCAGAGCGACGGACGCGCCCCGACTCGTTCCGAACGGCGGGTCACGGAAACAACCGAAGCCCGCGCGTTCTTGCCGCACGGGCGCTACGGCGCGCGGCTGCGGGTGTGTTTGAGGAAGCCGCGCATGCGCGCCGCCGCCATTCCGCACGAGCGCGCCATCCGCCCTACGATCTGCCGCCGAGACTCGGGAGAGGGGTGGGGGCGTATACTGGCCACGTAGGACGCATTTCAACAGCTAACTGATCCTTTCGGTTTCATTTCACTCCAGGTTTGAATCAAATCGTCCATGAGACTGGGGCTGATCGACAATCTTCGGCTACAGGCTAGTAACGGAAAAAAAAAAAAAAGTTGCAAAACATTCACGCGACTAACGATCTTACGGGAAGCTTTCTTTTCACAGACGAGAGAGCCAAACCTTAGATCGAGAATCTTCGGTTTTTTTTTTGTTCATTGTAAACAAATATGGCGGTGTTGATAAAAGAATACTAATGGTCAATTAGGTTATGTTAGCTACATTATAAATACTTTAAAACATTGTGGACGGTTTGATTTGGTTAGGATAGCTACATTAAAGATACGGGAAAAAGAAACATGAACATCGGGGAACTTCGGGTTTTGGCTCTCTCGTCTGTGAAAAGAAGGCTTCCCCTCACGCGACTAACGATCTTACCAGCTGAAGTACCCAGCGTTGCCCGGGCTAAACACACCGTAATATAAGAAACGTCACCACCGAATTTCGAGTCTGTAGGACGTAAACTTGAAAAACGGGAAGTTTTGATTTTAAAGTCCCATTGATTGTTAAATCTCTGTGCATCAGGGCTACGCATCAGCAAAACTAGGACGCCCATCTTAAGCTTCATTTTGTGTGAAGGCAGGTAACCCCTAGGCAAGACGTGACGGACGCATCAAACGATAGCGCGTTAAAAAAATCGAGGCAACGCCATCTATTGACGAAGTTCTAAACTAAACTTACTATATGACCGTATGGTGGGCATATATAAATGACTCAAACTCACTGTTTTCTTTTTCTATGACCTGCCTCCTATGATTTTATATTATCAAACTGAATTTACCTCTTTTTCGCTACCTTAGGGATGGAATTTAATAATTATATGAACTCTATGTCTCTCTCCGGCCCATAAACTATCTATTTGCAAAGAAATCATGTCAATCCGTTGCTTTTTGCTGCGTTAATGAAGGACAATACTGCCTCAAACGTAAAAAAGATATTTAGAATAGAATATTGAAAATTATTTACAAACAATAGGAAAGAGCTAATAAAAAAAAAACCTAAATCGAAGACGCCTTCATAGATTCATTGGCTTCCTAAGGGCCTTTTAACTTGCATATAATTTAAAGAAGAACTGGATTAAGATCTCAAAATGAATAACGCTAAAAAAATACAATAGCTGTTGCTATGGATTCAAATAAAGCATCAACGATCCAATGGTCTTTTCCATGAAGACGAATGAAGCATCGACAACGCAATATCTGTTGTCATGGAGATAAACGGTAAAATGACGTTAAAAATTGTCAAAACAAAAGTTAACTAAAAAGAGTTAGGACAAATTTCGAAAAAAAAATTATTGCTTCGAGGTGCAAGTGGACTCTTTCTCTAGAAACTATTTGCCAAATTTAACTGCTCTATTAAACGCGAAC